>NC_142034.1:25721023-26033384 GCF_982192425.1 Myodes glareolus | reverse complement strand
TGTTTGTGGGTTTTCTAGGACTTTTATTTTTATGTGTATGAATGTTTGTGTGCATGTATGTATGTGTACCCCATAAGGGCCTGGTACCTTCAGAGGCCAGAAGAGGGCATCTGAGACCTTGGGACCAACGTTGCTGTCTGTGAGACACCACGGGAGTGCTGGGAACCAAAGCAAAAGCAGAGAGCCCTCAACTCAGGGCCAGCAACACTCCAGCCCTGTGAGCTGGGTTTTTAAAACTAGGCTAGCTTAGAAGCAAAATGGCCATCTTAATTGTGTGGCAGGGGAAGGGGTTGTGTTTTTGAGAGGCTGGGAATTGAACTTAGGGCTCACACATGCTACACAAGCACTCTACCACTGAGCTACATTTCCTGCTCCAAAAAAAAATTTTTTTTAAACAAAATGCAAATGATGCGCTGAGCAAAGGCTGCTTCATAGTCGTTGCCGAATAGACATTAGCTATTGCATGGTCCAAAAACAGAAAAAAAATGGTTTCACCCTTAAGTTTGAAGACACCACACCATGGCCCACCTGGTCTGTTTGTGGTTGTGCCTATTTTGTTATGCAGATTTGGTTTGCTGGTTTTTATAGAGGTTTATTTTAATGATGTGAATGGGGGGTAGGTGTGTGGGTGTGAGTACAGGTACCTACAGAGGCCAGAGAAAGGTACCATCCTAAGCCAGGTGTAGTGGCACACACCTTTAATCCCAACACTCGGGAGGCAGAGGCAGGCAGATCTCTGAGTTCGAGGCCAGCGTGGTCTGCAAGCATGAGTTCCAGGACAGCTGGTCTGTATAATGTTACTTGTATGTATGTTTTCGGGGCTGACCATTGGGCACTGGACAACCAATTAGTGTTTTCTTCCCTGGCAAAGACCACCTCTCCCACTCCCAGCTCTCCTTGGCTGCCTAAAATTCTTTGTGTAGGGCTAAGGCCTTGTGGGCATTTCCCGACAAGTTTGGCAGGTCCAGCTCACACTGAGGGAAGTTCTGTTGCTGAGACTTGATGTGTGTGGCTTCTGATGTCACTGGGAAACACAATCTGGCAGCAAAGCCCCTGGTCCTGCTCTCACAGTCTTTCCGCCCCCTTTCCTGCAGTGCTCCCTCAGCCTTCGGGGCAGGAGTGCTTTGTGGGTGTCCTCAGTGAGACTGGGCTCCACAGCTCTGCATTTGGATTGGTTGTGCTTTTCTGGAGTGGTCTCCACCTGTTGCAAAGAGAAGTTTCCTGGCTAAGGAGTGAAGACTACACTGACCTGTGGGAATATGGACAAATGTTTGTAGATTCACATTAGGGATGATGCTGGATTAGTAAGTAAGAGGCTGTCAATGTAAGGACAAATGTTTGTAGATTTTCATTACGGATGATGCTGGTTTAGTTAGAGGTTGTAAATAAATTTTCCTCCAGTAACCATGACTTTACTAGGACCGAGTAGTCGGCTAGCTTTCTACCACAAGGGATAATTTCCCTCTTGTTGAACAGGTCTTAAGTCCAATTTAAGAACTGCTGGTTACCGCCAAGGTGCATACATGTACCACACACGTGGTTATTGTGCCGTGCTGGTCAACATATATGTTGACCATATGAGCATCATAGCTGGCTAGGGCTGTTGTTTGACTCCCTCCTTTGGAAGTTCCATTGTGTTGTCATTATTTTTTAAAGAAATAATATTTTTTACTGACTCTCTGAAAATTATATAGATGGGAACTTGTATAAAGTTGTATAATGAGATCACTTACTGCTCTTGCAGAAAACCTGAGTTCAGTTCCCAGCACCCACATCAGGCAGCTCACAACTGTCTGTAACTCCAGATCCAGCAGATCCAGCGCTCTCTTCTGCCCTCAGCAAGGACCTGATGCACATCAACTCAAACAGGCGCACATACAAATAAGCAAAAAATTATTTTAAAGAAAGAACATTGTATAAATTATATACAGTGCATTTTTAATGATTTTCTTTCAAAATTTTCAAGTCTAACTGTAAAACATTTGGATTGGAGAACTAAAAAGTAAACACCAAGCTTCTTTTAGCCCCCGCTCTAATTAAGAACTGTAAAGTCGGGGGCACTGAGAGGGCTCAGCAGTCAAAGGCACTTGTTGTAGAGTCTGACTCCCCGAGTTCAATCCCCAGGACCCCCACATGGTAGAAGAGAACACACACGCGCGCGCACGCACACACACACACTAAATAAACGTGATTTTTTTTAATTATTTTATTTTATTTTTAATATTTATTTATTATGTATACAATATTCTGTCTATATGCCTGCAGGCCAGAAGAAGGCACCAGACCCCATTACAGATGGTTGTGAGCCACCATGTGGTTGCTGGGAATTGAACTCAGGACCTTTGGAAGAGCAGGCAATGCTCTTAACCTCTGAGCCATCTCTCCAGCCCCAATAAACGTGATTTTTAAAAATGTGAAGTTAGGCCAGGGCTGTAGCTTAGTGGTAGGGCACACACTGGAGAAGAAGGGAGCAGACAGGAGCAGCGAGGAGAGAAAATGGGGAGTTGTGTTTTTCTGGAGCTTTTAGTGGAGGTAGACACAGTGGTTTGTGCTCACAGACACTCGGGATGTGGAGGCAGAAGGGTTACATGATCCAGCACAGTTTAAATAAATAAATGAGGAGGCTATTGGTTTTTTATTTATTTTTATTATTGAGAAGTCACTTTCTTGTTTCAATGTTTTGCCCCTCCTTTCTGTGAAGCAAGTACAAACCCCAGGCAGGAAGATGAATTCGGACTTTGGCATCCCAATAAATTTGTACCTAAGGAGGCCATTAAAAGCCAAGAATGTCACTGTCCTGCAGTTAAAGGTTGATGTCAGCCCCAAGGTCTTCTTTTTTGCTAAAGCTTCTATGATTCTCAAACGCACATGCGCGCGCATACATGTGCGCGCGCGCACATACACACACAACGTACTTTGAAAAATCCAAGATCTGGTCATTATTGCCAAATTCACCTTGCATAGCCCTTCACATGAACGTCACAAAAGCCATGTTCTCCGGAATAGCTGTCCAGGTGAAGCACACTGGGACGATGGCTCAGTAGGCAAAGTGCTCTATGTGCACGGGAGGACCAGAGTTCGGATCCCTAGCACCCGCACAAAAGCTGGACAAGGTTACACTAGTCTGTGAGCCCGGCACTGGGGTGTGGAGACAGTCACATTCCCCGGAGTTCAGTAGCCAACATAGCCTATTGGTGAGCTCCAGGTTCAAAAAGAGACCCTGCCTCAGAAAATAAGGTGGACAGTAATAGAGAAAGACGCCCAGTGGTGACCTCTGACATTTGTATGTGCATATGTACACACACACACATACACACACACATGCACACACACATGCACACACAGAAATAACAACAACAAAACCCACAAGTGTCTGTGCCTTCATTGTCCCTTTTGAAATGGCTGCGTGCATGGCAGAGTCCATTACTCACTGGAGCCCGTCCTTCCTGGTTGCGATTCATTTGACTTTTGATTATCTCCGCGTGGATTACCCAATTTAGAGCTCACAGCCACTGCAAATCCCTAGTTCCCCAGAGTCCTCTTCCTGCCAATCAGTCCATATTTAGGCTCCCTTCCCTTACCACAAGTTAATGTATGGTTAGCCATTTTAAGCAATATTAGCATTAGATATAATTAGGAAGAAAATTAACTTTTTCCCCTAATCATATAGAAATTGTTGTATTTTGTGCTACGTTTAAACAATTACCCTTCCAGACTCCATCATTAATGTGAATAATCTAAAGTAGCTTAAATGGAAATTCTATCAGGTTTAAACAAAGCATTTTACTATCGTTCCTTTTAGGAGTGGAAAACATCTTAAGAGGGGCCCAGGAGCTGGATAACATCATCAAGCAAGGATACTTGGAGAAGAAAAGCAAAGGTATTAATCGAACCCATGAAGAGTGGGCCATTCCAGGAGGCAGGTGGGGGGAGGGAAGAAGGGAGGTGGATCTGGCTAGACTATAGGATGCCTTCCTGGCACTGTGCTAGGCCAATGTAAGGCAAAAGGCCAGGAAATGAAGGGAGTGTAGTACTATTTAGTCGGTTTCAACCTAATAGAGAGGGCCAAATCTTCAACCAGTTGTGGGCTTTGTTGGGATTGGAACTAGCCCAGCTGTGGCATCTTTAGTGGCATGTGGGAGGCAGAGACTGTCAGACCTTTATGAGTTGGGTGGGTGGGTGGATGAATGGATGGATGGATGATTTTCTTGTCCTCATCTCTCAGTGTGCTCCCACAAAGAGTGACGCTTTAGCCAGGGAGTGGTGGTGGCGCACACCTTTAATCCCAGCACTTTGGAGGTGGAGGCAGGTGGCTCTCTGGGTTTAAAGCTAGTCTGGTCTACAGAGTAAATTCCAGTTCCAGGACAGCCAGGGCTACACAGAGAAACCCTGTCTCACCAAAAAAAAAAAAAAAAAAAAAAAAAAAAAAAAAAAAAAAAAAAAAAAAAAAAGACACTGTTTTTTTTCTCAAGAATGTAGTCTTTCCAAGTGTGAAGCAACCTGCTTCCAAATTTCAGACATGCCCAGCTCCTGACCCTTTAAGTCATCCAATTAAAATAGGTGCTACAAGGCCCATAGTCCTTGTTTTAATGTTCAACAAGCAAATTGGTTTATCACATATTCTCAAAAAGAAAAAGAAGAGCCAGGCAGTGGTGGCGCACTCCTTTAATCCCAGCACTCAGGAGACAGAGGCAGGAGGATCTCTATGAGTTCGAGGTCAGCCTGGTCTACAAGAGCTAGTTCCAGGACAGGCACCAAAGCTACAGAAAAACCCTGTCTCAAAAAAACAAAAACGAACAAAATAATAAAGAGAGAGAAGAGGAGGAGGAGGAGGGAAGGGAGGAAAGAAAGAAAGAAAGAAAGAAAGAAAGAAAGAAAGAAAGAAAGAAAGAAGGGAGGGAGGGAGGGAGGGAGGGAGGGAGGGAGGGAGGGAGGGAGGGAGGAAGGGGGGGAAGAGAGAGAGGGAGGGAAGAGAGAGAGAGAGAGAGAGAGAGAAAGCCCATCTCCTGGCCATGGCATGTAGGACCTGGAGTATCGTCGTTTTGGTTCACAGAAAGCAACACATAAGGAAATAATAGCAGTTGGGTATAATAATGCATGCCTATAATGCCAGAACTAGAGAGGCTGAGGCAAGAGGAAAGCCGTGAGTTTCAGGCCAGCCCGGATTACCCAGGGAGACTCTGTCTCCAAAAGGCAAACAAACGAAGATATCATAGAAAGTTTGAAAAATGCAGGGTGAGTCGTGAACCTAAAGAAAGCCAGCTAGATGACAAGACAGCGTGGAAGCAGGGAGGAGCAACCTTACTGAGACGCTGGGCCTGGGATGGAGTTCATCCTCACCACTCAGTCAATACGGGATAACCTGTGGGAGTGAAAAGGAGGGTTTTACAGTCCATTAACCTGGGAAATAAAACAATAACCCACTCGACTGTGCTGCTGGATTTTACAGACTCTTGGGCGATTCTAGTTACCTGAATTTATGTCTCTTCTCTCCCTTTCGCGTAGATCACAGCTTCTTTGGGTCAGAGTGGCAGAAGCGATGGTGTGTTGTCAGCAGAGGCCTCTTCCTCTACTATGCTAATGAGAAAAGTAAGTGTTCTCCGTTCACACAGCAGCTCCCTCGCTCCTGGATGCCAGCGCTTCGTAAATTCTTGAGCACTTAGATGTCTAGATAACAGTCCTTAACTAACACCCGGAGAGTGAGGTGCTTAGGAAAGAAATAGACCTGGGTAACTAATGCCTTGCCCACCGCCAAAAACACAGGCCAGTCTAGCACTGTTTTCCTCTTTAAACACTAAGTGTGGTCAAAACATGGAATACAGGTCTATAGCCCTGGTTCTTTACAGTGAGATGGGGGGCAGAAGTTATAATGAGATAAAAGTCAGAAATTACAGGAAGATGGAAGGGAAAAGCAGGAGAATCCCCCAGAACCGTTAGACCGGCTAGCCTGATATACACAGCAGCAAACAAGATTCCCTGTCTCAAGCAGGTGGACAACAAGAACCAACCACAAAGGCCGTGCCCTAACCTCTGTGTGTGCATTGTGGCACGCATGCGCCTGCACTCACCAACAGGACCACACACATACATACGCACACAAGTGAGAACACTTATACACATAGCGATGTTAAAACAAGACAAACAACAGCAAGGAAAAGATTAAGGTGTCAGGCAGGATAGCACACTCCTGCAATCCCAGCACTTGGGAGACTGAGGCAGGAGGAGCACATGTGGAAGGAAGATCAGCCTGAGCTATGTAGCAAGACTCTGTCCAGAGCCAAGAACTGGAGCTATAACTCGGTGGCAGAGCACTTGCCTGGTGTACGCGAGGACCTGAGTTCAGTTCCTACCACCACACACAAAATAATAATATAATGACAATAATCCAGAGAAAGATTTAAGCAGTGTTTAGCAATAGCCCATAAGTAGACTCTTGGGGCTCAAACTTTCCAAGAGCACATTCACAGCTATCGGGAATTAGGAGTCCCGTGGACATCACTGGAGCCACATATTGTTGAAGCCTAAATAGTTGTTGTACCCAAGAGACACCTTCAGCCAGATGGCAGCAGTACCGGCAAAGTGTTGACTCAGAGGCAGTGTCTTAATGAGCCACCACGTGCTATCCCTACAAGACTGCTCATCCCTTTGAACGCAGCTACTTAGGCTCTGAGAAGGAAGAGAGGGTTTCAGCACACAGTTGGTGGGAGCTACAAAGAAATACAAACTAAATGTTAGTATTGTAGGTCGGGCAGTGGTGGCGCACACTTGCAATCCCAGCGCTCAAGAGGCAGAGGCAGGAGGATCTCTGTGAGTTCAAGGTCAGCCTGGTCTACAAAGAGACTTCCAGAGCCAAAAAAAGAAACTAAGAGAAACCCTGACAAAATAAAAAAGAAACTAAACAAAACAAAATGAATACCAGCTCCGAAAGAGGAAAGAAACTGGAGGGAGAGGAGATGAACCAAGGGCCCGGCCGCCTTCAGAGACCAGTGGTAGAGCTACAGAGGCCTTAGATTTGCCTTCCAGTCATGTGCTGTCTGTCCCTCCCCTTTCCTTTCTAAACTGCCTCACCCTACCCCTCCCTGGCTTCACCTTTGGACCATTGTAGATTCCTCAGAATCTTTCCCACTCAGGGGTACTGGGAGCTGACAGCGGCGTGCTGGAAACCTGAGCAGCAGAAGCTCTGTGGCCTGTAGCCCCCAGCTCACTTGCAAGTTCAGCAAGTGTGGGTTCTCCCCTGGAGGCACAGCTCAGTTGGTAGATGCTTGCCTAGCATGCATGAAGCCCTGGGTTCGATCCTCAGCACTGCATAAGACCAGAGTGATGGCGCGTGCCTGCAACCTCAGCACTCACAAGGTGGAGTGTGGAGGGTCAGGAGTTCAAGGCCATCCTCCGCTATGTAGGTAGCTAAAGGCCCGCCTGGGCTTTATAAGACTCTGTCTGGAAAAACTTGGCTAATTGATTAATTAGTTAATTCTAGACCTACAAAGCAGTCACTCCGTTCTTCAAACTAGTCTGATATTTGGACCACTATAAAACTTCATTTCCCTTGCTTTTAAATAAGTGATTGGGGTGCTGGATAAAGTACGCTATGGTTAAGAGCACTTGTTGCTCTTGCAAAGGACCCAAGTTCAGCTCCTAGCACCCATGCGGTATCCCATAGCCATCCATAACCCCAGTTCCAAGAGATCTGATATTCTCTTCTGGCTTCCGAAGACATCAGACATACTCATGATACACATATATGCATGCAAGAAAAACACCCAAACATGCAGAATTAAAATAAATGTCTTTTAAAAATGCTGATCAGTCATGGCATATCTGGGTATAAAGCCAAGTCTGTTCATTCAGAACTCAGGTCTTACGGTAAGAGGGGAGGGAGGGGAAAACAGAGAGCAAGAGGCTTGGAGACTTTTATTGACCATTTTGTCGTCAGGGTGAAATAAAATCTGGCGAGCAAAGCAACAACAAAACATTTTAGTGGCCAGTTAGAGCAAGGAGGGATGCTTTAACACAAAAGATTCTGGAGTCAGAAAGCACTGCTGCGTGGCTTCCCTCTCTCCAGTCACTCCTTATTGTGCCCAGGACATTTTCTCAGCGGGTATAGTGTTTGTGTGTTTCTTTTAGCTCAACCAGGTAAAAATCGAACCTTTCCCTCTCTCTCGCTCTCCCCCCTCCCTCTCTAGCCCTCTGTTTGTCCTTCAGTTGCCACCGTTATCATCCAAAGACATCTGAGGCCCTGGGTTCAGTCTTCAGCCCTGGACGGGGTGAGGGAAAGACACACTTCCAATTCCCTCCTCCTGACAGGGGGCACCGACACCATCCAGTCACTGTGGTTTCTGCCCTCGACATGTTCTGTCTGAACCACAGAACACAGGCACAACCTCTCTCGGGGAAATAGGGAGAGTTCGATACTGTATTTCTTTTTCTTTTAGAATAGAGGTGACTGGCAGAGGGGCATCTCTTTCCCTTCTTTGCGGTCCCTTTCTCTGTTTCCTTCCTCATCCTCTCCTGATGCATTACTTGGCTACTTCCCAGTTTACCTCTTGGAAGAGGATCCAGCGCTGAATTATTCTCCCTCCAGCAGAAATTCCTTCCTAGCCTACAGGGGAGGGGAGCAAGCGTTTGAGGTAGGATATGGAAGGAGATTCAGGGACTTGAGGATAACCCCCGTGCTGCTGTGCCCCTCCTTGAACGTGAACTCTGCTGGCCCTGATAATAATGTTTGGGCTCTGTAATAGCTTTCAAGAGCCCCGCATTTACAACCACTCTCCCTGCTGTAATAACTCCCGCTCTCGGTTATTATAGATCTCTTAACATTCTAATAAATTCCCCGTCTCTCTTGTACACTTTTGGGAAAATAACCTTTCATGTTGGATTTCCCTTGCTTGGTGCTGATCTGTCTGACTGTGGCTGTAGCCTCTTCCCAGGCATCCCTAATAACCCTTCTCCGACAGCTGTGGCTCCTCAGGGATGTAACAGCTGTTTGGTGCTTTTTCTTTTCCATCCCAGAGAAGATGCCTTCCTTTAGCTGTTGTGTCTCTCTAGAGATACAGGGAGCTTTGCTCTTTTGCAGGCAAGCAGCCCAAAGGGACCTTCCTCATTAAGGGCTACAGTGTCCGGATGGCCCCCCACCTGCGAAAAGACTCCAAGAAAGAATCGTGCTTTGAGCTGACCTCCCAGGATAGACGCAGCTATGAGGTAGGATGGCCTGGTGATCTTTACTAGCCTTGCATTTCTCCTTGCTGTTGCATGTGAGCGCATGGTCGCTGGTCACTGTGCTGGATTCCGTCCTCCGTGACACCCGCTCACTTCTTCCCAGTTAAGACCTGCCCTCCTGCTCCATCCTTTGCTGTGTCATGCCCCTCCCCTCTCATCTGTTGCTATGCTCACCCTGGGTACCACATTTACCTGGCTTTTATCTCTTTACCCCTCCCCTCTCTTCCCAGTATCATCCCACAGGTGAGATTTCTTGTTTATTGCAACCCACAGCCCAATTCCTTACTCACAGGCTGATTTCACGACAGTGTTTCCTATTCTCTCTGCTCTTCCAACTGGTCAACCTCGTGTCCTTCCATGAAACCTAAAATAAGCAACATTTAACTACAGAGTGAAAAATAATTTTCCCCATGTTTGCCTTTCTGTCCAAAACCTCCCCCCTGGGAGCGGATATGCTGTGTCTCTTGAAGGATTTCCAAATCCGTGATGGCAAGAGTTTCTGAGGAGAGATAGTGAAGTCTGAGGGCCTACAAAGTGTTGTCAATGAGAGACTTGTTCCTCATTATGGTAATTTTTATATATTTCTGAATGTTTACTACTCCTTTTTAAAACAATTAAAGCTATGTCTGAGTGAATATTTTGATGTTCATGAAGTATGTATTTTACATGTTATGTATATTGTCTGTTCATCTGTAGATAATCTTTATTTTATTACATCTTCACTAAAGGTAGGTAACTGAACTTTAGGAAGAAGAAGAATACATTCAAAAATTAAACTAAAAATTTAAAGAACCCTTTGGCTTTTCCAATTCTCCTCAGTGCTCAACTTTTTGCCCTTGGTAGTGTTTTCACCATTAATTTGATAAAATGATCTATGTATTCATTATGCAATGTCCAGATGTTTTAAAGTCTAACTAAAACTTCTCTATAGTTTCCTTTATAGACATTATGTAACCAATGTATGCACTCAGCATGTTTCTAAGCTAGTTTTATTATTAAATTTTAAGATTACTTCATCCAGATAAGTTTATGTGAAAAGTTCAAGCCCGTATCCCTAGAGACACTTCCTAGAACCGTCTTTTTCAGAAACCATGAATATGCTAGAGAGATGACTCAGGTGGCTCATGGTCGCTGCACAACCATGGAAACCTGAGTTCAAATCCAGAACCCATGTAATAAGCTAGATACGGTCTCACGCACTTCTTTAAGCCCCGTGGTGAATAGAGACTCAGGGATGGCTGGGGCTTGCTGAGTGCCCGGAGTGCCAGTCCAGTCTAAAACACGAGCTCAGGGGTTGGGGAGAGACTCTGCCTCAAAGAAATAATGTTGAAAGTGATAGAGGAAGACATCAGTGCCCTCTGGCCTCTGCGAGTATGCAAAGTGTGTGTGAACTTGCTTGTACACACACACACACACAGAGAGAGAGAGAGAGAGAGAGAGAGAGAGAGAGAGAGAGAGAAGAGAAGAGAGAGAGACAGAGAATGAGAATGATAAAGCAGGAACCTGTATCTTCTTAAGCAGCATATAGTTTGTTTGTTTGTTTGTTTCAGTTTTTTGAGACACGGTTTCTCTGTGTAGCCCTAGCTGTCCTGGCACTAGCTCTTGTAGACCAGCCTGTCCTCAAACTCACAGAGATCCACCCACCTCTGCCTCCCGAGTGCTGGGATTAAAGGCATGCGCCACCACTGCCCAGCTTACAGCATGTACTTTTGTTGAACCCTGGTGGCCATAGAATTAAAATGTTCTTTCATCTCAAGTTGATTCATTGTAAAAATTACCAAGGGTTGGTGCTTGGCCACTCTGTTTTGCGGTCTGCTTGCTGCCAGTCTTTGGCCCATTGACTCTCAACCATCACTCTGAGTCATGGATTCTTCCTTTGGTCCGTTCTTCCTCTCTTTATTTCTTCCCACAGCCATCACTGTAGCTGAGTCCCTGTCACCTCACCCAGAGGGCTACTCAAACAGCTGTCTAATTGGTCATCAGTCTCCAGGTGTCCTATTCCAACCCTTCCGAGCCACAGCCACTGGAAGAATCACCCTCACTCTGCAGGAACTGGCAGTGACTTCCTGTTGCCTATATTTTCAGTCTAGGCAGAGCCCCCTGCCTGACCCTCTTGCTCTCCCCCAGACCTGTTCTCCAGTCCTCCTAACTTGCTTGCGGCCACGCCTCTGACATTCTCACTGCTCACAGGGCTCCTATGGCTGAAGTGTTCATCTTCCCACATCGCTTTCTACCGACTCTCTAAAAACCACCAAACATTGCTTCAGCAATCACAAGAAGTGTTCCCTGCCTCTTCTCAGCATCCTGCTGCGGGGTGGGCTTCTAGCTCGTTGTAGAATCCTTAACTTCGCATGTGCAAGGCCCCAAGTACCTAACACCGGAAAACAAACCGCCTTGCTGTCAAAGGCCCCGCCCTTGGAGTATTCCCATCTCATGTCCATGCTGATTTGGTTTGTTTGTTGTTTTTTTTTTCTCTTCCTATGAACTTTTATCCCATAAATCTCTGATGAAGAAGTAATCAGATGAGCCGTATACATGAGCGCAAATGTCCTGACCCCAAGCAGTCCTCCCTGGCCTGGAGAACTGCTGAAAGCAGAAGCAGCTGCATGAGATGTTTTGGCCTTTTTTTCTGAGTCGTAAGCAGTTGGAGAACCCTAGGCTTAATGCTTGAGTCTGAAACCCGGATTCCTTTGACTCTGTCTAGCAGGAGTCCTGACCATTCTAGTGAAGGTGACGATTAAATTAATCCCCTCATTTTTCTCCAGTTTACAGCTCTTAGTCCAGCTGAAGCCAGAGACTGGGTGGATCAAATAAGTTTCTTGCTAAAAGGTAAGAGCCACCATTTCAAGTATGGATGCTACGTGAGTGGATTTGCAGTTGAAGTTATGTTTTGAAAGTTTCAACTAAAGGTTTCCGTATGTGGTTTTTCCCGACCTTCTAGTCTTGCCCAGCCCGTATTGCCCTTATTTATAAGAGCAAATATGGATGAGAAGACGAGGCAGTCATCTGGAGGTCCCCTCTGACATCATAGCTTACCAGTCTGTAATACTAGTCATCGTTTGGGAAAGGTTCTGAAAGTCAGCTTAGCCTGTCACTGTCTGCCAGCCCTTTTTATTCTGGAAAGGTAAATCATAATAGCCATCATCTAGTTGAGATCCAGAACTATCCACCTCCTCCTCCTCTTTTTAATTTTTATTTTTGTTTAGTAGAGTTCTAGACTCATCTTGGTGGCCATCAGGGACGCTAGACATTAAAAATAAATTGCTGTTTCCCAAGCCACAATAAAATGTTCCTTGCCTTGGGATGGCAAGTCCTACCTGAAGAGGTTAAATGGCTGTTCTTAGAGTACCCTCTACTGGCCAGCCTGCAGGCCTGGCGCAGCAGCCACAGTGGCCCAGGAAGCCTTGCCTGGGAGTGGCCTCGCAGGTAGAGCTGACCCAAGAGGACCCTCACAGACCATCCTAGCAGGACCCTGCCTCAGCCAGCCATAAGAACACCAACCGTGAGCGTGGCCCACGACACAGAGAGGAGCCCAGCCACCCCAAATCACCAAGCTTTCTCATCACGGCTTATTATTCTGCCGTAAGATTTTATTGTGGATCAAAAGAAGGAAGCACCGGAGCCTTAATTACAAGAATTGCCTCTTTCGCTCACTGAGACCTCTGCTAGCATAAAAACAAACCGCGGCGTGCCCCGACAGCATCGCGTATAATAGACCGGAACTAGGCAAACATGAGCGTTGATGGTGAGGCTACAGGGCACACTCTCATCTAGGTGCCTAGGATTTATGCGTGTAATATACCCCTAAGTGTGTAAACCTCCATAAAACTCAAAGCAGCTTTATTGAGCTGTACCCTGTGGTACTTTCAGAATCTCACATTGAAGAAATTATTCATTCCAATTTTATTTTAAAACAAACCAAATAATAACATATGGTTGAAGCCGCAAATGCGCCTTTGATCCTTCCCTTGTATGAAGTCGCCAGAATTCCAATGAAATGTGTTGGGAAATCGTTATTAAAAGCCTAATCAAGCCAAACAGTTTTATTGTGTTTTGAAATGAACTGTTTGAGTCTCTCCACCCTCCCCTTCCCCAGGGTACACTCAGCGTACTCATGGGGTCTGCAGAGGCCCCTCGGTGGGGGTTTCCAAGGCAGGGAATGAGCTTCCCCCGCCCCCAACAGAATTGAAACCAATCTTCCTCCCTGCCCTGGTGCTGAACATCCTCTACTCAGTGACCCCCTTTAAGGTCAGCCAGGCCATAAAAGGACACGGACACTGTACCGTTTAGCCGTTCCATTTGGTTGCATGACAGTTGCATTTCTCCACACCCCTGTTTCTTTTCTTCTGCTGCTTTCCCCCCTCCCCCATGTTTGTCCCTTCTCCACAAACAAACTTGTCTAAATTCTGCAACGAGAGCATCGGGAGATGAGCTCCCGAGCGCTCAGACTCCACCTTAGTTGCCCTGGCTCTGTCGCCTTAGAGGACCCGGGGCCATCACTCACCCATCTGGTTTTCTGCTTGGTGAGCAGAGCATGGCACCCTGGCAGTGCCCCGTCGGGCCTATCCTCTTTCCTTCACCTTGTGTTTTCGCTCACGCACCCATGCTTTCCAGGGCTGCTTCATTCTGACCAAGTGTTATTGCCAGAGAGGATTTATGTTGGTGGTTTAAACCTGATGCGGTGCCGGGCTGGCCTTTTCCGTAGATTCCTGCCACCGAGGCCTGCATTAGAAATAACGGCACTTAACCCAGTGTTTCATTTTCCCCTGACATGTTTTATTCTCCTCCTTCACCCACCTTCTTTTCCAGCCTCTTTCTTTTTTTTTCTACCTTCACTCATTCTTTTCTTTGCCCTGGCAGATCTGAGTTCCTCAACCATTCCCTGTGAAGAGGAGGAGGAAGAGGAGGAGGAAGAGGAGAAGGAAGAGGAAGAAATGTACGACGACATTGATGGTTTTGACTCCCCAAAGTCTGGTTCTCAGTGCAGAGCCGTGACCTGGCCTGAGCCTACAGAGGAAGAAGAGGACATTTATGAAGTCCTACCAGGTGAAATAGTTCACCTTCTAATTACCCACTTTCCCCTGCTTTCAAAAACTCTTGACCTGGTGATAGAATGAAGCACTCCCCCAAAGGAATCCTAATCTAAACAACATTCTCTGACCGGGACAGTGTAGGACGTTCATGTCTCCAGTACAGTGGTTCTGCCTTACTCTAGGAGCAAGATGAAGTCCACCAAACTATCTTTCCTCTGTGCCACTAAGATTAAAGGCTAGAGAACACTCCCTCCAGGTTTCCTTGGTTTACAGCGAGTTTGGGGGTGAGTTCTCATAACTCTCTAGTTCTTGCATATTCCCTGTAGACTCACAAGAATGACAGGAAGCTGTCTCAAAGGTACCTCACCTTTCCAAAGTCTGAATTATACAAATGCCAGCAAACCATTTTAGTGATACAGCAGAACTCCGATGGAACACAACTCCTTATCGTCCAAAATCAAATTATCATCTAAGAATAAGCCTCCCCTGGTTTCCCTCGGCCCTCGGCCCGCCGCTACCGCCCCCTCCACGGGTCGACAGGCTCACGAGCGCCTCAGAAAGCGCGCAGTCATCACTGCCTCCTCGGAGCCACTTCTGGTGGGGATCCAGCAGCTGGTGAACAGCGCAGAGCACAGTGGGGGTCAGGCAGCAAAACCAAAGCCTGAGCCTTTTAATTGTGAGGCACTTAGACAATGGGGAAGTCCATTCAGAAAGCGCTCCTATGGAAACTTGCCAGGAGTTTAGTGCGCGCTGCTAAGGAATTCAAATTAAGCCGAAATTTATAGCAATTTAAACCTGCATCCCAGATGAACCTAGGAACTAAGGTGAATCTAACACTTAGGCCCCTGAAGACAGGGCCCCTCATAAAAACATCATCAGAAAATAATCGGGTTTCAAGGCTCCCTAAAAAGATGATCCAACCCTCTTTAGTAGGCGTTCCCTATCTGTCTCTTGCCTGCAAGGGAGGCCACATCATGGCCCCTGAGTCAAGACGCAAGGCTACGTACGTCCACACAACCCCACCAAGGAGAGTCCACTCCTTCCCCTTGTTCCTGCAACCTCCGCCTGTCTCTGCTTCCCCAGCCTTTTTTGTTGTGTTTTATTATGCAAATGATATCTTGGTTGAGGTCGAGCCATTTCTTGTGTCTGAAGTTAAAAAAAAAAGTGATAATTTCCTCAGCAAGTCATCGTCGTTAATGAAGTTTTACAAAAACAGATACAACCAAAGGAAAATAAAATTTCACAGGTGATAAATTTTTCCAATTTCCCTGGCAGAATTCGATAGGATTGTTAAATTAAGAGTGAAGGTGTCTGTTAGAAAGCAACGAGCAGTGATGGGTAATTTTATAGAGTGGAAAATTGAATCAAATTGCTACATTAAAACACAGCTCCTCTGAGAATCTTCCCTTTCGCAGCCTGTGCCGTTGCAACAGCAGGGTGCAGAAACGGATCTAATTCACCACTCTCCCTAGAAGGAGATGCACTCCCCAACTTGGCCAGAAACTTCTCAGTGAGCTGACATTAGGCTCACTCCCGCCCAGGTTCTGGAAAAGATCCAGGCAAGGCTCCGCCCTTGGTTCCAGCTGTGGCAGAGTGCGCTGGGGGGGACATCACCCTGAACCACTCTGCTTTCTGGGGTGCAAAGGAAAGGTGTGTGGTGCCCAAAGAAGTCAGGATGAAGCTAATGCTCAGGGATGGAGAGCAAAGGCAAAGAGGCTTCAGAAAACAGGATGGGTTTGAAGCCATCCCCTTATTCTGGATCAGGGACAAGGAATGTACCACTGACTTCTTAGTGGTACAAGTCTATCTGCCTCCTGAACTCCTACCCTCTATTGGGATGTGGAGAATTCCTCCAAACCTCCTGCTGCTTCTATAAGGAATGGACCCAAGGGCATGGGGGTTAGTTAACGCCCTCAAACAGCCACTAACCCTGTGCACAGAACTCTGCACAGAAAGTGAGGGGGCCACACTATAGAAAAGCCAGGATCTCTTGCTGCAGGCTAGAGGGACAGCGGCTGCCTTGCCTGTGCTTCCAATAAAATATTAATAAAAATAAATTTTAAAAAAGTCACTCTCCACCAGAGTTTTTACAGACAGCGTGGGTGAGAGGTACAGAGGCATTTAATTCTCCCGTGGTTATTCCAGCCACGTGTCTCAGTTGTCCAAGCTTTCTAGCACTCCGCTATTGTTGCTTCGGAAGTTGCTGTGCCAGTTTGGCATATGCCACACCAGAGTCCTAAAGAGATGGAGAAGGACCGTGAGTGGCCTAGTAGCATCTCCCCACCCCAGCACCAGCCACCACCCACTGAAAAACAGCATGTGGGGGACAGCTAGGCACAACAGGCACAAAGCCGGCTGTAAATCAGAGTGGATCTGCCCTGGCACCTGCTAGCCGTGAGAACTTGAGCAAGTTCCCTGCTTCCCCTGTCCCTTGTAAAATGGGAAACGCGATGCAGCATCCCAGAGGGATTTGGAGGGGCGGAGCCTGAAGATCATGTGTGTGCACTTAACCCAGGGCACTGGCACCCAGGGCACTGGCACACGGCAAGCCCTCGGAAGCCCTCGACAAATGATGTCGACACCCCATCAACCTGGTGGTGTCTGATGGGGAATATTACCTCCTCCGAAAGTCAGGGGATGCATAGGTCCCACCCTCACCGGCCAGACCCAAATGCACAGTCCAGTTAGGCATTTGCAGATATATATACGAAGCATGTGTGAACCTGAAAATCCTGAACAGATGGAATGTGGAGAGCACCTTCTGCTCAGCCTCCTCTTTTTATTTCCCCCTACCAAGAGGCCAGGTGCTGGGTGGAGGGGCAGCCAACAGCAGCACGTAGCACATCGGTGGTGAAAGGGCTCAGGTCTCCCGCGTTTGTTTCGTGATAACAGCTGAACATGCTTCGTGAAGGACTTTTCGTGTTGGCAAGGCTGTGACCCTGCTCTTTGGGGAGGGCCCTGTGCAAGCAAGTCTGCAAGTCCTCGCTGTGCCTACGAGGAGAGGCTCGTGGGTGAGGCTTCCCTTCCCAAGTGTAATTTAAATGGGCTTTGAGAAGAATGAAAAGAATATACACCATATATCAAGTCAATAAAAAACAATTCCAAACCAAAATAATGCCCGGGTCATCAAGTTAAATGTACAACATCACATTAATCATGAGCTAATTGGCATTTGCTACATGGATAGCACTCTTGTCCCCAGGAGAGAAAACCAAAGCACTCAAGGTTTTTAGCCAGACCACAAAAAAATTTTAGTCCTGGAAAATATGGTTTCAAAATTGGTATCGCCTGGGATTTCCGAACATTCCTGGTGAGCGTGGAGGGGGGGGCCCTCGAGTTTTAAGTTTACATTTGTAGTAGATTAAACTGCAGAGAATAACCAAGAAGTATGAAAGTCAGACATTAAAGTAGGAGGCTTTGGGGCTGGAGAGATGGCTCAGTGGTTAAGAGCACCTGCCGCTCTTTCAGAGGACTTGGGTTTAGCTTCCAGCATCCACATTGGACAGCTCACAACTCCAGCTCAGAGGATTTCATGCCCTCTTCTGGTCTCCATAGGAACCTGCATATGCTTGATAGGCATGTGTGCACGTGCACGCGCACACACACACACACAAGCATACAGTAATAAATAAATGTTAAAATGAATCTTTTGGGGGAGTGGTTTTCTCAAGACAGGGTTTCTCTGTGTAACAGTCCTGGCTGGTCTTGAACTCACTTTGTAGGCCAGGCTGACCTCAAACTCACTGAAATCTGCCTGCCTCTGCCTCCCAAGTACTGGGATTAAAGGCATGCATGACCCACCACCACCCAGAATAAATCTTTTTTAAAAAAGCAGGTTTTCCTAAATCTTTTCTCATCTTCCTTGAAGTTATTCTTCAGACCAGCACAGACCCAGATCCACAATTTAAGATTCCATATAAGGACATCTTTTATCAGGTCCTGAATCATCTGGGACCTCAAGGCTAGAAGCCAGTAAGGCTTCTGAGATCATAGGAGAGCTGTAACTGGGGCCTTGTAGTAGCTATAATGGCAGCAGGATTCAGCTGTGTTCTCTAGAGATTCCCAAAAAAAACAAACAGAAAGAGATAAAGAGGCCTTTCTGGAAATGTCTGTGCATATTCTGAAGCTACCCACACAGCCCCAGAGGGTTGTTATGGACCCAGAAACCAGATTGCTTTATAATAAAGCATATAACTAGGGTTTTTTTTAAAATTAGAGTCAAATGGAAACAACATTCTGTGGGATTATCTTTCCCCCTGTATAAATTGTCTGGGCACACAGGAAAAAGGAATGGTGACAGGAATCTAAAAAATAAAAACACAAAACAAACCCAGGTCCAAAACACAAAATGTAGAAGAATCAGTGCTGTCCCCAGCCTTCTTGTAGCCTCCTGGACTCCTGTCTGCCTCATCCCTGCTCTGTCTGTCTGTCTGTCTGTCTGTCTGTCTATCTGAGCAACAGCATGGGGCACTGCTGGGCCAGCACCAGCTGGAACCGTGGCTGTCCCCCTAATCTCTGCTCACATGTGGCCTCAGATGTGACATCTTCAGACGTGACATCTTCTCAGACGCCACTGAAATTAAGCTCTGTCTCCAATCATGCCGATTGGTATTCATGCCCTTTTCCCCAGTTAGGAAGGACTCAGTTATTTGTGGAATTAAATTCTATGTGTTAAAAGTGTTGCTATTAGCACAAATGGAGTTTAATATCTTCTGCGTCGACCGTACCGTGGAGCTAGGATGGACGTGTTGAGAGGGAACCGTTGAGATTGCCCAGTACACAGCAGAGAATCAGCGTGTTCTTAGTCTCTTGCTCGTGAGCTCTGTGGCTGTCTAGAGAGCTGCTGGAGCACGCAGGGGTCTGCAGCTTGTCCAGGCGTGCCAGGGAACGGTTTATTTTTGTTTCTCTGGATGTTCCCTCTGCACATCAAGTCTCCCTGTATTTCTCTTGCAGCTGTCGCCTCAGCACCTTGACATCTGGCTGCCCATTAATACATCCGCCATTTTTTTTTTTTAAAGCTGTCACTTTTTGTTTGGGGAAAATGCTTTTCCCTCTTTTGGATGTGACCATTTTTTTCCATCATTTGTTCTTTCTGGTATCAGTCTAGTCAATGCTGGGGGTGGGGGTGCCAGAGCCACACTTCAGAAAGGGGGTGCCAGAGCCACAGTTCAGAAAGGGGGTGCCAGAGTCACAGTTCAGAAAGGGGGTGCCAGAGTCATAGCTCAGAAAGGGGGTGCCAGAGCCACAGTTCAGAAAGGGGGATACCAGAGCCACAGTTCAGAAAGGGGGTGCCAGAGTCACAGTTCAGAAAGGGGGGAGCCAGAGCCGCACTTCAGAAAGGAGTCAGGTGTCAGGGGCAGCTAGCGCTTCTCTGTCCCTCCTAGGTGGGTTCGGTGTCCTGTTCCTCTCAGCCTCTCATTAGTGTCCCTGACACTGTGCCAAGAATGTTGATTGAAATCGACTCTCCAGATACTGATGCTCATTTGTGATGCCCCATGGTTCCCTCCCATGTTCACACAGTTAACAGGATCTTCTTCAACTGTTTTCCCAATTGAGATGAGATATTTGGGAATCAAGTAGAGCATTTAATGTAATAAGTGGGCAGTAATCTTCAGAGGTTAATTTGTTTAAAGCCTGTGTAAGATTGGGGTCCCATATGCCCTGTTAGGAGCAAGAACCATTATAATCTATTACTGTTTAAAGTTGAGCTAGCACATAAATTTTAATTCTCTCTTAAATGAAGATGTATTTCCATAGATGTAATGCTAAAACGCCTAATAATATTCTTATAAAGAAGTCCAATGAGCTCCTTAACCTAAAATGTATATATTCAAAATGGTCTTTTAAAAGGAAAATCTCAGGCCAACAAGATGTCTCGGTAGGTTAAAAAGGCCTGTCTCCAAGCCATATGACCCTCATGGTGGAAGGAGAGAAGTAACTGTCAAGTTATCCTGTGACCTCCGCACATACATCCTGATGCATGTGAGCACATGTGTGTACATACACTCACACACAAAAAGAACAATAAATAATAATAAAGCCCCCCTTGTACAGAATAACAAAAATAAGAAATTTAACTCCCTAAATTTCATTTCTTCTTTTGAGCAAAAAGCCTTTTTACAAGTCCCAGTTACGTTATAGTTGTCTTGACTTTGAACCTTGAGAGGTGCCGGTTTGATTTCACAGAAGGGTCCCGGTCGATCAATTGTATCCAGCAACCTAAGCTAAGAAGGTACCAAGTGCTGCGCTCCTCATAGCCACTGTAGAAGGGGCTTCCTCCACTGTGTGGTGAGACCCCACCCTCAGTCCTCCAGAGATGCCTAGGACACAGCCCCAGGCCCATCGGTAACAAGGCTTCTTAAGTGGAGGCCACTGTCAGCCACAGAGGACAAGGCAGATAGGAGAGAAGTAGGGGCCAGAGAACAAGACAGGTAGGAGTGGGGACCAGAGGACAAGGCAGGTAGAAGTGGGGCCAGGTTTCCTGTTCACATCCATCACCATAGGGCCCAGTAATGGTGGCAAATAGCGCACATGCTTAATGGTCAGCATTTTCTTCCTTTCTAGGTGACTCCAAAGGTACAACGGAAATCAGAGAATCTGCTCTGGGATCTGGCAGTGAAGCAAACAGAGAGTCCTTCAAGTTGTCCTTTTTTTTATTTTATTTTTTATTTTTTGTATCATGACTAGATTAAGTGCCTGAAAGGATAAAGGATTCAAGTTTTAGTTTTCATTTTTATCATTGCAAATACATTTACATTCTCCTTTTTTACAAATGCAAAGAGCAGGCAGGCCACTTTCAATAATTTATTTTAAAATCAATGCTAATGAGGTTATGTCTCGTCAGTGGCCGAGTTTTACAATAAAGTCTGATTTATTTAGAAAAGATCTTTGGTGTAGCTTCCCATCTAATGGCGGTGGGAAGGAGGTGGAGCGGCAGGCATGGTGACCCTCCAACTTCGGATCCAATTTGTAATTCACAACGGAGACCTGACCCAATTTACATTGATTCGAATGGGGAGGAAGAGAGCTATGCGCGGACAGCAGAGGGAGGGTAACCGCGCTCTGCAAAAGTGCTTAAGCGCAGCACATTATTGGGCCCTGAGACTGAGTTGTTTGATACCAGGAAAAGAGCTGCTCGCTGTCCACATTATTGGGCATCTCTACAAGGAGGATGCACCAACTCACCCTCTGATATTGTCAGCCCTGTGAAACTGGCCCCGCGGCAGAAAGGAAACACATCACAGCAGATGGAGGAAGGGAGGAAGAGGACAGTGGAGAGGGCTGTGTGAAAGGAATCGTGCTCAGTATGAGTTAGCTCTACGCGCCCTGTTTCCTGCTCTTGATTTCATTCCTCCCTTACCTTACAGCTTTGTACCTCGGGGTCGATTTGGGAAGCACTACAGATGAGAAGCGGGGACGTCCACACTGCTGGACCTTACACAGTAGTAAGAATCCTTCAGAGGGCTAGGGAGATGCTCAGCAGTTAAGAGCACTGATTGCTTTTCCAGAGGACCAGGGTTCAGTTCCCACAACCCATAGGGCAGCTCACAACTGTCTGTGGCTCCAGTCCTAGGGAATCCAACACCCTCTTCTATGGGTGCCTGGCACATGTGTGGTACACATACATATATACAGGTGAAATACTCGTACGTATAAAATAATAAAACATTTCTTAAAAAATATTTCTTCGAAGTGCTTCTTTTCCACAGGATGTGGGGCAAGTGCATGTGTGTGTGTCTGTCTGTCTAACTGTCTGTCTGACTGTCTGTGTGGCTGTGTAAGAGGAAAGGAGAAAAGGGGAGAGTTGATGAGAAGAATAGTGAGCCTATTTCTACCTCATATATATGTATATATACATTAAAACTCTGCATTATAAAATAGGGTTATTAAATGTTACTCTAGTACACATACTTTCTTAATAAAGGCCCGGTTCCTAATATATCAAGTAGTATGAAGCTTGAGATGAAACAGGTTAATGAGGGTAAGAAACTTGGGCCAATCACATTGTGACTTTGGTCATATAAACACTTGACTGGAGTTAGACACCAGCATTGACTTAGAACCCATTGTGAATCCACAGCAATTAATTAAAAGACCATTCCATCTGCCCTCAGGAGCCTATACTCTAATGAACAAGGCAGGCTAAATAAAACAGTAAAAAAATAACTACAGGCCTCAAGTACTAGGAACATAAAACCATGTACATGACCAGCCTCCGATACAGCTGAGCAAAAATGGATGTGTTAAGGACTAATTAATCACAAAAGGTTTAAAACTCACTACCACTCTCTCTCTTTCTCTCTCTCTCTCTCTCTCTCTCTCCCTTTCCCTTTCTCCCTCCCTCCCTTCCCTCCCCCTCCTTTTCTCTCTCTCTTCCTCCCTCCATTCCCTCTCCCTCTCTCTCTCTTCCTCCCTCCATTCCCTCTCCCTCTCTCTCTCTCTCTCTTCCTCCCTCCATTCCCTCTCCCTTTCTCGCTCTTCCTCCCTCCCTTACCTCTTTCTCTCTCTCTCTCTCTCTCTCCCTCTCTCTTCCTCCCTCCATTCCCTCTCCCTTTCTCTTCCTCCCTCCATTCTCTCTTTCTCTTCTCTCTGTCTCTCTCAAACCCTAACTCTGGAATGAGTAAAACCAAAGAATATGTTTGCATCCATATAATAAATATGAAAAAAATTCCACAAAGAAAGAAGAAATGAGGGCTGAGGAAAAGCACTGGGTTTAACGATAAGCCCCTTGGTTATTCTATGAGTCAGAAGCCCCATCAAGGCAGGAACTCTGGCGTGTTTGTCCATTGTGTGTCCCCTGTTCCTAGTGCAGCTTCCAGTACATGCTGTGTACTTCAGAACGTTTGGAAATGAATAATGAATAGAAAGGGAAAGAGAAGATGGCCGATCTGAAGGTGAGGGATGATTGGGGAGGGGAAAGAAGAAGAAAACATGTTAATGAGACTTCCTTGAAAGGAGAGAGTTCCCTAAGTAGACATGATAGCACATGCCTGTAATCCCAGCTCTTGAGACAGAGGCTCAGGTAGGGAGATCATGAGTTCAAAGCTAGCCTGGGCTCCATAGCAAGCCCCTGCTTTAAAACACAAGAAAGGGGAGGAGGTCAATGAACTCAGAGAAAGGTCACCCCTCAAAAGGAAGAGCATGAAGACCGAACCCCCCACCCTGATGGCTAATGCTGATCATTTGTCCCCTCAGATGACGACCATGACTTAGAAGAGGACGCCAGCGGCACTCATGGACGGCGAGGTATGAGATACGGTTTCTCAACCCGGGGTGGAACAATGGGGCTTCCGGCTTGAGAAAGAAAGCACCGCCATTGCTGGACTCTCTAATGAATAGGTCCCTGGTACATGACCCCAACAGCCAAAATTGACTGACTGGCTAGGGAAGTGCCTTAACTTTAAAAGCAGACACCCAATCACTTTAATCGATGTCCTAGAACAGCCGAGATTTGTCTTCAGAAGGTGGGAAGCCACACCAGATATTTATTTTTTCCTATCAGTATTTCTTAAATCAGTGCACTGAAAATAGAATCGCCTCATCTCCAAGCGATCAGAGGATTGAGAATGGAAGGGATGGAAATGTCTCCTCCCTGAGAGGCCCGGAGATTGCAAGTTCAGAGGGGAATGGAAATGTGTCAGATCTGAAAAGTGAAGCCGGGGTGAAGGATAGAACGACCAGGGGGATGCTGACTTCAGATGGCCTGGTTTGATTCCAGGCACATTTGGAGATGAATATGTAACAGGTTTGTTGAATACAAAATTACATCTTATTCATCCCAGACTGTTAGCCATGCCCCAGGCTGTTAGGGAGCCCATCCCTCCTAAGGTCAGATGCCCTGGCAGTCTAAGTGGACCGAGGACTTACTCCTTCATTGTCTGTGAGGGAATGTTGCACAGTGGTTGGGCTGCCTCAAGGACATTCCATCAGCAGAACTGGATTCAGAAGTGATTTGGAGACCAGCAGATTTCCTACCCTCGTAGGATCTATGAAAATCTTAAGCTTGGGAGTTCTTTCTCTGGTTCCCTTCCTGCTCCCGCTTGGTTTCTCTTGCCCCATTTCTCATTTTTCTCTTGACACCCCTTCTTCTCATTCATTTCCCTTCTCCATCCTTGGGGGAAATGAATTCGTGTGTGTGCGTGCGTGCGTGCGTAGGTCAGAGGACAACTTCCAGTATTGGTCTTGGGCCTGCCCCTCCACCTTGTTTGACAGGGGCAGGATACCTTTGTTGTTTTGCCACTATGCTGGTTGCCTGGCCTGCTGACCCACGACCATAACTAAAGAATCTTATCTCCCATCTTGGACTCTGGGGATTAAAACCTACATATTCCTGCTTGCTGGACACGTGCCTTCCCCCACTGAGCCGTCTTCCCCACCCCTGCAGGAAGTGACTATGCAAGGTTTAGTGAAGGACTCCGGTTCACAGACCCACCTTCTCTCAGGGAAGGGGGCCCAGTCAGTGGCTACAGGTTGTGCTACCGAAGCAGAGGCGAAAGCATGTGGGATGCAGAAGCTTCGAGGAGATTAGGGAGCTTCAGGCACGAGGAATTAAGTCCTCTGAGACCTAATTTTTGAAGTTTGGTTGTGATCCTTAGCCCTAACAACTGAGCTATCTGTCTCTCCAGCCCTGAAACCTAATTTCTGTCATTTTCTACTTGCTATATGGAATTCTAACAGAAAATCCATTCTGACCAAGCAGGTCCCAAATAAGGCTTTTCTCAACCAATTTCCATCATCAAGCACCATAGGAAGATACACTCTAGATGGATGCCTTGGGTGGGATAGCTGGAAGCTTCCTATGGCCAACACTGTATTAACTCCAGTCAGGAAGTATCAGTCTCCTGAAAACGTCTACGATTCCCTTCCCACACTCCTCCCTCCTCTCACTTTCTCCTTCTGTTCTCTCTCTCTCTCTCTCTTCCCTCAGGTTTTATCTGGGAGGTGAGAGGAGATTTATTTTTTAACTAACCCAACAGGTATAATTCAAGTAGGAATTTTTTTTAAAGAGGTCTTTTGTTCCCCATACTTCCTGCCTCCCAAATAGGTGTCGTTAACATAAGGCTTAGCTCTAAATACGTTTCCGCGGCCTGTGCTTCCCACCAGTTATGATGATTGGTGACTTGGCGATTAGAAACAGGAAGACTTTTCGCTCTCTCTGCAGAATCCGAGGCAGGGATTTTTATTATTTGTGTTTACTTATTTATTTATTGAATTTATATAGTGCCTTCTCTCCGAAGAAGCTGTAGAACCTGCAACACATATGTAACTTCCCAGTGTCATCTTTTAGTTTTATAGCAACAAAATATAGAGATCTGGGGGAAGGGCCAGCAGCCTCTATGAAGGCATTTAAAGGCTGGGACGGAGTAAATTCTTAGGTAGGTCATAGATCAGCTATGTACCTTTGCTTCTTTTAGTTTTTCTCAGGTATCTGGGAGGGAAAGGCTTTAAGCAAGTTGGCCTGTTCTCCTGTCTTTCTGCCTCAGGGGCTGGGGCATCTGGCATCTGAGGCCTTTTCTCCTCTACCCCACAGACCCTGTTGCTTGCTGCCATGCTTCCTCTAACAGAACCGCTAACGTTTTTAAAGCCCAGCTCTAGATCTTATCCGAAGAGGGAGGGAGGACAGGAATTCAGTGTCTCCTGATTGAGTGTTAATGACCCTGTAAGATGCAATTTCTTTCATTTTATTCCGTTACCTGGAAAATCTATCATGGCCTTGTAGTATTGATTGCCCAATCTATAAAGAGCTCACTCTACAGCATGAGTGTTAGTAACAGGGTTACTTTACTGACTGACTCTTCAACACCTCCGATTTTCTCTCAATTCCAGCCTGGCAGTCCCATAGTGGATCTAACGCTAATGGTCTTTAGCGCTGAGATCATATTTCCCTGCCTTGCTGAGACAAGGTAACTCAAAGCAAGACTCATTCTGGCCTGTTTGTATAAAATTTTCCTTTGCTTGGCTGTGCCATCCTATGGAGACACAAGTCACTCTTAGAGCCATCAAATCCCTGCCCAAAGAAGACCTTGCAATGGGCTCTCCTCTCTCTGTGTCTCTCTCTGTCTCCCTGTCTCTCTCTGTTTCTTCTGTCTCTGTCTATCTGTTTCTCTCTCTGTATCTGGCTCTGTCTCTCTGTCTCTGTGTCTGTCTCTATCCCTCAACAATTGTGGGTACGCCAGGCATGGTCTTAGAAGCACCCAGTCATCTCAGAAGAGCAGAAGAGTGATTATTCATGGGTTTTCCATCCTGGAGACCCTCTGAAGGCCCACTGTGGTGCCCGCCGACAGAGAGCTCTTACACCAAAGAAAAGGAAGGGCCCACCGGCTCCTGCAGCTCTTACCTTTCGGTTTCCCAAAACCAACCATGAGTTGAGCATCGCCCAGCTAAAGTTTTGACCCGATTAAAGGAACAGATGAGGTGGGAACTAGAACCTTTGATTGTTCCCCATACATAAGTCACACTTGCAAAACTAAGGGGCGTAGTGAGTGGCTCCTGGCGAGTTTTTCCAGACTTCCGAAACTGTTACTAAAGCAGCAGCGGGAGTCTGCTTTGAGTGTGCTAAAGATGGCAGCCCTCCTGACTTGGCTGAGACCAGAGCATTTCAGGACACCGTTTACAGAGCCTTTGGCCCAGCCCTCACTGGTCCCTACTCTCGTAGGTTTGTTTTCAAGCTTTTGTCTCTGCTGTTCCCAATTTAAACAGCTGTGCCTGGTGCCCGGCCTTGCTGACACGTTACATTCATCAAGAAAATGTAAACAGCACACTGAGCCGCCTTTAGCCTCTTTTCCCTGGTCTCAGCTTGAACTCTGAAGTTACCCAGCGTCCTAACAGCTAAACTCAGGGAGGGCAGACAGCTTCTGTTGTTCCCAAAGACAAGGAAAACTAGACAGATGTCCTGGTCCTTTGCCTAGGTGCTTCCCTTGACTCTGCCACCAGGAGCACCAGCCTGGACTCTATCAGGGGAGAAACGCCCATCACCGGTCACAGAAAGCCTGGTGTGGAGTGATAAACGATTTGTAAGAACACCTGGAAAAGAGAAAAACTATCCTATTTCAGCTCTTTGTGATAACTCTGCTAGCTGGAGGCTTAGCCTCCCCTACAAGAGACTGGAAAGAGTAAGATACTCCCAGCCCCACCCCCATTTTCTCTAGAAAAACTCCTCAGCTCTGCTAGCAATTTAAATGCAGTGATCATAGCCATTAGCTTCCCTATCATTGTAATTGTTGTTAATTGTTATAACTGTTTTAGTTATTAGTGTTGTCATTATTGCTCTAGGTCCTCTGTCTGTTTTATGCTGAATATATTAGAGCTTTTGCTTTTGAATTACCAGGCTTTATTTAGTGCAGAGTTATGTCTTTTTTTTTTTTTTTTGAGAGACATTGAGAAATGCTGGCATTAAGCTTTATTCTTTTGTTTTTCATTCCAAATGGACAGACTGGAAAAAAATAATTAGATGGAATAATGTCCTCAAAATGAGAATGAGGATGTTTTGAATTAATTAACTGGTCAGGAGATTGCACTGTTTCTGACTCAGGCTGTTGCCAGCGTGGTGAGAACCTAACTGAGCCAAAGCCAGTGCACAGAGGCAATCCTTGCTGTCAGGCTCCTAACTCCTTTCATTATAGAAACCTGTATCTGCTCTCGTTCTCCTCTGAGGACGAGCCAGCCTGGTTCGGGA
Source organism: Myodes glareolus (assembly GCF_982192425.1). Lineage (NCBI taxonomy): Eukaryota > Metazoa > Chordata > Mammalia > Rodentia > Cricetidae > Myodes > Myodes glareolus. Next base: position 26,005,460 of record NC_142034.1, on the reverse strand, counting down.
CAGAGTGAACCCACCCTGTGGACTTGCAGACCGGCAGGCCCTTCGTGGGCCAAGCTTCGGGAATGAAATCTTGCTCAGCCTCACCTCCTCCCAACTTCAAGGTGTTTTGGTAATCCTGGGGAGGTCAGGATTTTGCAGACAGCTGGAGCTGCCAAGGAGACTTCTGGGATCCCTCAGATTCCACTAAGTTCCCTCTTAAGCAGAGCATCCTCCACCTCTTCAGGACTCTGGTCCACAGCACCTCCCCCACTAGAGGGTAGCCTTGAGAGCAGGGACTGCGCATGACTACTGCAGAATTCCCAGTGTGTACCACGTCCCTGGCATTTAGTTAAGTGCTGTGTGCAGGCCTGATGGATGCCAAGGAATGAGTTCGTGAAGTAGCCTGTACACAAATGCATAAATATGAATCACACAAGTTAAACAAGGATCTTGCAATACAGGGTCCAACCTCATCCAACTAAAGAATGACTCCCCCATTGACCTCCTTACTACCAGCATACCTTTGTCTAGAAAGCAGGTTGAATATGTTCCCCGGTTTTAGCCCGGTCGTTCTGATTAACTTTTCAGAGCTGTGTGTCATGGTCCTTCATCGTGAGCTAGGCTGTGCCCTGGGTTCCTGAATGTCAATGGCCCTTCTATATTCTTTGCGTCTTAGAAGTCTCATAGTATTCCCTATATAGCTGATTGAATCTGACTCCCTATCTCCCTGAGTTCCAGCTCCCTGTGTTTTGAGACAGAATTTCTCTCACTATATAGCCCAGGCTAGTCTTGAACTCATCTTGTAGCCCAAACTGGCCGCACACTCGAAGCCATTCTCCTGCCTCGGCCTTCTGATTTCTGGGATTATAGATATGAACGAGTATACCTGCTTTTTACTGTGTTTGTAGTTTAGGTCATTCCCCAGGTATTTTCTTGTACCACTATCAAATCTTGGTAGGAATCTCATACATACCCAAAAGGTACCTTAGGGTCTGTCTCATACCCAAGTACACTGAGGGAGCAGAAACTCAAAGTGTCTACGCACTAGGCCAGAAAATGCCACGAAAGCTCTGTACGTCTTCCCCTTCATACATAGCTAAACTGGGTTTTTTAAAATCTGTTCTTAAAAAAAAATCTCTGCCATCTACAAATCCACAAAGAATATTGATGTCAATTGGCTTCTCATCCTCGACACAGTCAAACTCTCGGGGTGATTGATATACTCCCTTACAACTGAGAGTGTGTGGCATATCCTCTGGGGAAACTGTCGTCGCTTTTCAAGGTTGATATTTCTCTATCATTTCATGCACCAATGTCCCCAAAAATATATGCTTTCTCTTTTCAACAGTTAGCATTTTTCTCCCAACGTATTTTTCTTCCCAACATCTTCTTAAGTCGATAGCAGGAGGTTTGCTTGGCGGTTATTTCGTTTGCTGCCCTCTGTTGTCTGCTGCGGAGACAAACAATTCTCCGTGTAAAGAAAACACGCCCCAGTCTCTGTGGTTGACATTTTCCTTTCTGTTTGCAATCTGCTCTCACCTAAATGAGTCAGCCTCTCGTCTGTTTTTGTGCACTTTAAGATGCCTAATAAGAGTCGTTTACAAAGACATATAGGGATTCGTTCCACTGTGCCTCTGTTATTTGAATTATTCATAAGTTAGGGACAAATTGTTGGGGGGGTGCAAGTACAGCCAGGTCCTCTGTGTCCCACTGACCATTTGTTCCCCATCTGTTCCCATCATGAACGGCCTTAGAACCATCCGTGCTTCTGAGAGGGTTCAAACAGATTTAGAGTATGTAGGAATTGATGAAACACGGTCCCCAAAAGGTCACACAAATTTTTTTCATTTTGCTTTTCAAGACGGAGTCTCAGAATGTAACCCCAGACTGACTTGGAATTTGTGATCCTCCTACGTTAGCCTCCCAAGTGCTGGGATTACGGACATGTACCAGCTAAAACTCACTGAGATTTTAACTACATCACAGGGCTCCTGGATCCTGTCAATCAAATTTCACCTTTGGCAGGTGCCAGGCTCACGGCTCTCGTATGAAACAGTCTAAGACACACAGAGTATCCGTGGTCCAGTGGGCATTAGCTCTCCTGCCATTCAAACCCCCAGATGGTCTCCCACTTTGTACGCTAGTGTTTAACCTTTCCGGGTAGGAGAGGATCAATATGAATTCTTCATTGTTAAGAATCGATGGCTGTCCTGTGGCATCATTGCCATCTAGTCTCACTGAGAAGCCCAGTAAATCTCTCCCGTGCTTTCTAAAGCTTGGTTTGTTGTCTTCAGTTGCTTTCATTTTTAATGCAGATCACTTTGGTCTCTGTTCCCCGGGGGCTTGCAGATAAATCTTGGCAGACATGTTCAGGGTCTACAAATGAGATGCTGGAAAAGGGCCAGCCCACCCAGAATTTAGTTGTAATGGATGAGACACCCCCATGGCTCCACTTAAAGCCTGGGCTATTCGTTTCAGTATTTATTGGTGACTACCTCATGAAGTACCTGGGTGGGAAGTGCCTGGGCTAAAGCTCCCATGTAACAGAGGAGGCCAAAATGGGAGCCATGATGCAGAAGAATGCCGGCTGACTCAGCCTCTCCTGTAGCTAGGCAGAAGGATCTGTCCCTTCAAATGCATAAAAAAAGAGACATACTCAGATATTTAGATAGCCCAGGTCAAGAAAGTCTACTGGGAAACACCTTTGTTCCACTTGTTTGCAAACTAACTGGGATATTATGTGCCTGATTTCCTTCTGTTAATAAATACATCTATTACCATATTGCTGAGTAGAATTTCCTACTAGGGGTGATCTCTAAATATTTTATGTGAGTTAGTGAGCTCCTCCTCCCATAGTCCTTTGCTTAGATTGAGTGTCATCTGGGGCCCCCCAAATCTTAAGTTCCCCAGAGACTATATCGAAACCCTGGCTTCCACTTGTGGCAAAACTGGCTCCTTTCATCTTTGTTTTTTCTTCTCTTTGATCAGTGGACTGTGCCAATTATTACCAGGGCCTATGGGATTGCCATGGTGACCAGCCGGATGAACTGTCCTTCCAACGAGGTGACCTCATCCGCATTCTGAGCAAGGTAAAGACATGGACTGTGGGACCTGAGTCCAAAGTCCACGTTTTCCCTCTTGTTAGTGTAGTTACCATAATCAGAATCATCACATGCTGTAGCATCTCTCTCTGTACAGTACATGGCTCTTCTGACCAAAATTCCTTTTAATGTATAATTGTTAGGGAAATTTTTTAATTAAAAATTTAGGCTGACCAAAATTCCTTTTAATGTATAATTGTTAGGGAAATTTTTTAATTAAAAATTTAGGCTCAGGAATCATTTTTCACATGTAAAAATACAATAAAGCGTATATATATGTATATATATATATAAAATGAAGTAGGTACAATACTAAAATTATGGCAATCAAAATTTGATGTTTTCCAAGGATTTATGATAGATACATAAAGGTCACACTATGTACATAATTTATTACTTTGTAATACTATTGAAAACATTCTGGCTAGGTAAACTACCTTCTTATTTCATTTATAGATAAATGAGATGATAATATAATTACCTGTGGGAGGAGGAGTCAGAACCAGTTAGCTCAATTGGTTTGAGCCAGCGCTGATAAGACCAACCTACAGAATCCAATCCCACACAGCCAGCTAACTTTATTCTCTTCCTTAGGCATAAGTTAACCCCTAGACACAGCTAATGCATACTGTTGTTGGTCATAAAGCAACAGGGCTTTGTTTTAAAGGGATGGATTGGATGATTGCCTGTCTGTCTTAATGAGGAGAATCTTCTGGTGTCGTCGGCTACAGTTCGAGGGAACTGTTCCTCTCCATTCTTGTAAAATGCAAACAAAAAAGACCACAAATGTTATATAACCAGACTAAGACGACATGTTCTGCTCCTAAGAGAATGTATCATGAAGGAGTCTATATATCCCCTCCGTATCTACGAACACGGTTTTGAAGTAGGCATAATTTGCTCTTTAATTGCTGAGTATATGGACTCCATGGAAGAAATATGAAAACCTATTGTGTTATTAATACCGTGTTTGCTGTTTCTCTTTGTTCTGTGACTGGTATTACTTACACCAAGGGTCTGTTTGTGCTTTTAATATGCTATAAGTTCCTTTTGAACAAACCAAGGGGTGGGCAAAATGGCTCGGTGGGTAAAGGCGCTTGCGGCCAAGGCCAGAGACCTGAGTTCAATCCCAGAGATACGAACGAAGGAGAGAACTGACTCCCAAAAGTTGTCCTCTGACCTCCACAGGGGCACTGTGGCATACACAATAAATAAATATAAATTGTGATTTAAAAAAAAAAAAAGTAGACCAAGTCTGACTCCAGTTATCTTCCGGTGATTCCAATGAATCAGATCCCTTTAAACAAGAACTGGCCAGGCAGTGATGGTGCACACCTTTAATCCCAGGACTCAAGAGGCAGAGACAGGTGGATCTCTATGAGTTTGAGGCCAGCCTGGTCTATAGAGCAAGTTCCAGGACAGCCAAGGCTGTTACAAGAGAAGCCCTGTCTGAAGAGGGAGGAGGAACTAAATTCAGACTTAGCCCTTTGCAGAAAGGTAAGAGCTTTGCAGGTCCTGCTGGGGGAGGTCACAATGTTCTCGTGACTTCTCCGGCCACCCTAACTCAGCACCACCCTACTACAATTTCGGTGCAGCTCCAATACACCAAGAATAAATTGAAAGGAAAGAAGGGAGTGGACATTGGCCTGATTGGTATTTCAAATGCCCGAAAGCAAGGTTTGCCGTGTAATAGAATTTGTGTACATTACCGTGCTGGCATTACAGGGTAATCGAGTTATCCACTCAGGTGTGACCAGGCCTCTGTTTGCCCAGAGCCTGCAGGTGAACAAATTAACTGTTTACATTGTCTGGAGGTGCCTGCAGCAGGAGGGGGAGCGCAGAGCCAGGCTGGCGGCTGGCTGGCCTTCTCTCTCCGTCATGATTATTTTGTTTGTTTTACATGTCTTTTGCCTTTGTTAATGGCTTCTCACTGGGGGTCCCGTTCCTCCAGTTAGATCTAAGGGGCTGTGCAGTGACCTGTCCCGCAATATAGCATGGTGTGCGGTTACCATGGCTGTGGTATTTCTATGAGATGCCTAAGAACCTTAGACTGGTCGTTTAAAGTCAACCTCTGGTCCCCCTCCTCCACGTCTACATGCTAATGCGTCAGAGTTTAATTCGGTTGAAAATGCCTGGCTGCCTTCATTCTGTCGGCTTCTTTCTCCACTCTTCCGGAAGGTTCCAAGTCCATTAGTATTTCTGTCCCCTAAGCTGTACCAGGTGCCTCCCTCCCTCGTGTTGCTAGTCCCTGCGAATCAGAGGAGGAAATGGGAGGTAATAGTAGTACAAGCAACGTTCCTTTCCGAAGCCGCCTTCCGGTTTAACATGGGTTTTGGGGAGCATCTGGGATTGGATTTGCCTTGATTCTATTACCTAACTCAATCAGGGCCCTTAGACAGGAAAGAACCTCACAAGACCTCCCATCCTATTTGTTTGTCTCTAAAAAACACAAACAACCCAGTTCATACAGGTAGGAGATCCCAGAATCATCCAAAAGCTCGGCCATTCGGTGCTCTCTGGAATTGTCTCTCATACCCTTCCCACGTCAGCCCCAGCTGGCTTCCTTTGCTGGAGCCAGCTTACCCCTCATACTTAGAACAAGAGACCAGAATAAGCTAGATGGAGTTTAGTCCAAGAAAAAGATGTCTGGGAACTCCACCTTTGCTGGGAATGAGAAGCCTCTGCTAGAAACCGGCACACATCTGTTTTCCCTGAGAAATGTATGGCACAGCGATTCACCTCAGCTTACCTGGGCTGGTTTCCTCACCTGTACCACGAGGGAGTCATTTCTCCCACCATAGACACTCCCGTTCTAAACACAGCGGGCCTGATGTTGCAAAGCTGCACACGAATCCACACAGAACTCCGTCTTAGCTTTAATTACTTGCTCCGCTTAAACAGCAAACGTTCCAACTACCAGTTCTTTTGTCTCCACCCCCAGGTTCAACTGGTTTGCCCCTCTCTAAATAAAACTTACGACACTAAGGATCAAATCCAGGGCCGTGTGCATGTTAGGCCCTGGATAGTCCATAGCTAAATCCATAGTCCTTCATTAAAGAAATCCTGTACCGAGTGTGATGACCTGCTCTCTTAATCCCAGCACTCGGGAAGCAGAAACAAGCAAATGTCTGTGAGTTTAAGGCTAGCCTGGTCTACATTTTGAGTTCCAGGGCAGGCAGGGCTACCTAGTAATAAAGAGGCCCTGTCCCAGGAAGGCTCTGAAGAGGGTGTCTGGAGGAAGGAGACTCGGGGTTTGGGGGAGCGGGCAGGAAAGGGGGGGAGCAGATGGGAGGAGAAAGATGTCAGCTTTTTAGCCTTGGCTCCTGCTGCTCCCTGCTGGGTTTGAGGGATTTGTTTGTTTGGGTTTGTTTTTTAATTTAATACATATTGGTGTTTTGCCTTTATGTGTGTTTGTGCCCTTAGAGACCAGAAGAGGGCTTTGGGTTCCCTGGAACTGGAGTTCCAGATGGTTGTGGGAGCTGGGAATTGAATTTGGATCCTTTGGAACAGTAGCCAGTGCTCTGAACCATTGACCCATCTCTATGTCCCAGAGAGAGAGAGAGAGATGCACTCCATGGTTAACCAAATGCCTACCACATATCCTGTTCTCAAGCAGGTTACTTGTGTGACTTTGGGGGAAAAAAAATCACTTAAACTTTCAGGTTTTAATGTTATTATCTGCAAAAAAGTAGGCCAGTTTCTGTTCATAAGGTTGTGATCAGAGAATTTATGTGAAAAGTATGTAGACTTTAATTAATGACAGCGCATATACTCTCTTCTCTCCCTTCCACTAGCACCACACTGAATCTGCCCTTTGGTGTTGAGCGTTTACTAGGAGTCCAATAAATTATTGGTAAGGTAAGGGCAGAATGAGGGCCAGCAAAATGGTTCAGTGTGTAAAGATGCTTACCACCAAGCCTGACACTTGAGTTTCGTCCTTGGGACCCACACGGCACAGCAGAGAGAAAGAACCAACTCCATCTCGGGCAGTGGTGCCGCACGCCTCTAATCCTAGTGCTCAGGAGGCAGAGGCAGACAGACCTCTGTGAGTTTGAAGCCATCCTGGTCTACAGAGTGAGTTCCAGAACAGGCTCCAAAGCTATACAGAGAAATCCTGTCTCAAAAAACCAAGGGGGACTGGAAAGATGGCTCAGCGGTTAAGAGCATTGCCTGCTCTTTCAAAGGTCCTGAGTTCAATTCCCAGCAACCACATGGTGGCTCACAACCATCTGAATGAGATCTGATGCCCTCTTCTGGCCTGCAGGCAGACACACAGACAGAATATTGTATACATAATAAATAAATAAATATTTTAAAAAAAAAACAAGGGGAAAAAAGAACCAGCTCCCCAAAGTTGTCTCTGAGCTCCACACACACACACACACAAACACAAGCTGTAGCATTCACTTTTGTACACACACATATAAATACATTTAGTTCCATTTTTCTTTAATGAAAAACGTGGTTCATATACCAGGCATTCCTCAGACACTCCATTGATTGAGACACAGAGTTCTCTCACTACCCAATGAAGAGGCCTACATGGAAATCCATCATGTCTTCTGTGGTTTAGGAATCTCATCACCGACCCCAGAAAGAGCCTCCAAGCTTCTCTTCCAGAAGAAGCCAGAGCCATGTACCCTATCTCACAAGCAGTAACAAGGACACAGTTAGCAGAAAGCCCTCCTGCTGACCGCCGCTCAGCATATCCAGACATTCCAAGGCCCCATGCAGCTTCATGCCCACTTAACTCACTGACTTCCAATTTGGGTCTTAAAATATTTTAGAGGAAGATTTTTAATAACGAAGTGGGTGTGAACATCCTGCGGATGCTCCTGCACCCCTTTTGGGCCCAGATATTTCTGAACAGCCTTTTCTAGTAAGAGCCTCCCTTCCTCCCCGTCCCCACCCACCCAGGAGATGGGACACAGCTCAAGCCACGACATAGCTCAAGCCGCAGCAGGGTGTTTAGCGCTCTTCAGCGCCTCCAGATTGTGGCGCTGGTGCAGGTCTCCTCAGACATAACGGATCACTCCTGAGAGCCTGCCGCTCGTAAATTACTTCCCACGATGCCAGCGACCACCGCAGAATTCAAGTTTGAATAGAGCAGGGAAAAGGTGTTTGAGAGGCCTGTTCACTCAGCTGCATTTTAATTTCCTTTTCAATCTTGTCCCAATTAATTTCACAGAATTAATCTCACAGAAGCAAACTCGGCAGCACCGAGGCTGTGGTTTTGAGTGTGGCGGTCGCTCTGCCTGAACATGAAATAGGAGCTAATATAAAAATCCATCTGCTGTGTTTGAAATACACGCCGGCTGCCGCTCGGTCCTGTTTGACATTCCAGGCATCAACAGCGGGGGGGAAGTGACTTGGGGGTTAGTGGCCATCAGTACCTGGCAGGGGTTCAACAACAGGTGTACTCCAAAAATCCATTCTGTCTGAGCTGCAGGCCTGACAGGGCAGGTGTTGAATCACCCTCAGTGCAGTGACACCATGCCCCGGCTTGCCTCCTTGTCTCGGAGGACGGCAAGACCTTTCTGTGAGCCAGCACCTCTACGGTCACTTACTATCGGTGTGGAGAAAAAGAGAAGTAAAATGCCCTGGCCAAGCAGGGGTGGCGCACACCTTTAATCCCAGCAGTAGGGAAGCAGAGGCAGGTCGATCTCTATGAGTTCGAGGCCAGCCTGGTCTACAAAGCAAGTTCCAGGACAGCCAGGCAGGGATACAGAGAGAAACCTTGTCTTGAAACCCCACACACACAAAAAAAGAAAGATGCTTCCATCAGATGAGAGAGATCACAAGCTTTCAAGTCCCCTTTCAGAGAAGCTGCATGACTTCCAGCCAGCAAGGTCTCTCTCCCTAGAGAACTTTTCTTCTAAATAATAGAGGTGTTTCTTTTGCTGCTTGAGATAGCACAGAACAAGTGTCCACTGCGAAAAATCAGACTCCGGTTCCAGAAATGATTTATGAGGTGTACGCCAGTTCAAATAAGAAACTTCACGTGGGGGAGGGGCTCACACACCTTTAGCCCTGCACGCCGAGGCAGACGCAAGCAACTCTCAGTTGTGTCTGAAGCAGCCTGGTTCTGGCCCAGCCAGGAACACATATCGAGACTGATTCAAAAAATACAAAGAAAAATTCAGTTGACTGGAAAGAAGAACCCACCCCTGACCACATGAATAGGTAAACTGAGTCACATGGCTGCACCTCTGAGGCTTGCTGTGTCCACCCCCCAAAGGGTGTTAGATGCCTCTTGCGACCTTGTCCAGGGTCTTATTTCCTTGGCTATCAGCATTGGAGCAACAAGTTGGGCATCCATCCCTTAAGGCTGACGCTTACACGATGGCTTAGCTTTTCAGGAAGGGCTTTTCCTGGCTCCAACATGCCAAACTTTGGCCTGTCCTCTCGGACGGCGGACACAGTATCATGCGGCATGTGATGTGGGTAGATAGACTTTATATCACCTGGGGTGGAACAGCTGCTTCTGGCTCCCTCCGTCTGAATGCAGCAGGGCCTGGCCTGGCACACTGAAGCTGTGTAAACATACGGCCTGTTATAATGGGATTTTAAAAACCCAGGATCTTTTCCCCTTACCTCCTCAAAGGACTGCTTAACAATATAGACCCTTCTCCTCCCTTGAGTTCCTCCTTCCTCTCTAAAAGATCTGTATACTGTTTAAAAAAAAAAAATCAGAGTGAAATAATACTTCTTCTTTTACGTGTATTTAGTTGGACATGACGGCAATGCTCATAAAAACCAATAAGTTAATCCCTTCAATTGCTTTAAATGAAGGATTTTATTTATTATTTATTTATTTATTTATTTATTTTTAATTTCAGGGCTCTGAGGGAAAAGAGGTGTTTGGTGACATCTAGTGTCCATTTAGGACTTCCTCAGGCACCGTCCCCTCTGCTTGACTGAGTGGGGGATGTGCCCAGGTAATTTGGGAATAGTAAGTGGTGAAAATATAGGCCTGGGGCACAGAGTGTCCAAACAGTGTGATGAACTGATCAATGCCGGTCAGAGAACTATTATTCACCTCTGACCTAAGCAAAGGCGTGGACAGGGGCACACCGTCAGAAAATATCTTTTTCTTATTGATAATGGTATAGGAGAAACGCAGAAGGTGTCCCCGCCACCCCAATTCATGTTCACGACAGGTCAACACCGTGCTGTGATGACGAGGAGGAGGAGGAGGATGGTATTTTCTCTCATTAATAACCCCTATGGGAGGCTAGAGTTAGGAGGATGGGAATGGGATTTGGGGTCAGCTGGAAGGCAACGGTCATACACCGGTCAAATTCAGTGGAGGCCATTCCTTTCCCCCAGACAGGAACCAATCGTCTAGAACAAACCCTGGCAGCCTCATTCCTTCCAGGTAATTTTTATAAATGAGGGGATACCCATTCCAAGAGAGGACAAAAGGAAGAGGGTGTTTGTGTGTGGGCATATGCACGCACTTAGCCTGCTAACAAGGGCCCACTGCACAAGGGCGCTCTCCCATTGAATCCTGGCTCTTCATTATAAAATCCTTTTAAAAGAGAGAGAGAATACAACTGCATTTTCCTCTTTAATCTCCTTATTTCTAAACTGTTGTCCTAGGCAGGACCCTTTGCTTTCAAAACACACACACACGCACATACACACACATGCACGCGCGCATGCACCAGTCAGGTGGAAAGTCCCACACCAGATGTTTACATAAAACCCCATAAGCCATGGTGGGGTTAGGTTAATTCTCAGAGTTGCCCAATGCTTTACAAACTCCGGCGTTAAAAAAAAAAAAAATCCAGCCATTTATTTTGCAGCGAATTTATAACAAACGCTGTTAAAGGCTTCGTCTTTTGACAGAGGTAATAATAAATTCACTGTTAAAAACGGTAGTTTAATTCCTTATACCTCCAATACTGCACAGAATAAACCATATTCATCACTGAGTAATTTTTTACCACATAAATCTTTAAAACTAACCGGTGAAGGCTGTTGAGACTGAAATATTGTAAATTTATTAGATGTGCCCATGTAGTATTGGATTCAGAGGTTTCCATTCGAATATATTACAGGGAAAATTTGTGTCTCTAACTGTGACGTTCCCTCCATTTCCTGCCACCGGTACTGTAACAAGCAGCTTCTCCAGAGTCAGCTGCATGTCTATTACACAGAGATTTAGTAATAAACCCTTGGCTAATCTGCCAGAGAGGCTGGATGGCATTTCAGTGAATGCCCTATTTAAAGGGAGTCGCAAAAGCTTTGTTTCTGGGTGGTTATGTTCTCAGAAGGAACTCAGCTGCCCTCAACCTCTCCTGCCAGCGTTTCTTGATGTCGTATGGATTCAGCACTCCGACCAAACTCGGAAAATATTGAAGCACATTATAGCCTCATTGCAAACATACAGAGCAGCCATTTCTGTCAAAGTTGTACGGTTCATTATGGGAGACGTGGGGCAACTGAGGAGAACACCAAAAGCTAGAAGCTGGTGATATCCATAGACACATGATATTTAATGCTAATTAAAAGGTCATATTGATTCTCTGAACAGAAATAATAGACAATGTCTTCAGGAAACCTGCCATTTTAAACTGTTTTATGTGACAGGACATATTAAAAGCAATTAAATCCTCAAATTTGAACCCAAAAAAAAATCCTTTTGCCCAATTATATTAATTTTGAGTAAAACTCTGAACTGGCAAATGAGAAAATTCCAAACTTTTCTCATAATTTACCAATTAAGTGACGTTTAAGCCGCAACCAACTGGTGATATCAAATTATATCTCCAGTTCATTAGGAGAATGGTAATATAGCTAAATTTAAAAAGATATTTTTTTCTTAAAAGAGGTTCAATTTTTTTGTTTGTTTGTTTTTGTTTAGTGAGATAGAGGAATTTTTCTGTCTTTACTAATACCCTGTGTTTGGAAGGAGTTCCAAATACAGAAACTTCCATGGAGCATTTATAAACTTTATGATTCTTTCTCAAGAAAATGAAACCAAATAGGTTCCTAACCGCTCAACAAGAGCACCCTCTTGGCATTTCAAGACTGCAGCCCATCAGGACGACTGCTAGAAGACAGAACTCGGCTGCAAAGATAAGCATAATGCCAGCAATTAATAGTCAGCATCTCACATTCTAGTCGAGAGGACGTGTTTCTCGTCGTGATGTGGCTCATAAGCTGAGAGTATCGGGAGCCAGATTCCTTTCGTGCATGAGGATTAAAGAGAAGGGGGAGAAAAAAAACCAGCAGCAGCAACCCTCCTCCATCTGTAAATGAATGAACATCTTGGTTTTATAGCTATTTGCTTTGTAAAACTGAGGACTGAAACAAAAATTACTGGATGCCTAAGTAACACTTTAATTCGGAATTCATTTACGTAGCTGTGTAGTTGTCACAAACCATAATGCAGTATTTAATTAAAATAACAGAAATGCATCGAGATATGTCCTAGGGTAGCGATCACCAAATTATAGTCTGTGCCATCAGTATTTTATTTATGAAATGGTAGATTCTTAGGTGCAACTAGGCTGAGACAAGAGTATAAACATTTTAAACTTGCATGTTTAGAAAGGTTCCTTTTTTTTTCCTGCTGTGTCTTTAAATTTTTTTTTTCTCCTGTGGTATGGGGTGGGGTGGGGGGGGTTGTGGGATTGTTTTGCTGTGGATAAAGATCTCTCTTTCTGACTCTTGCTTTTCAACTATTGACCTCTCAAGTCTTCTGGCTGTGAAATCCCGTCTGTTGTCATGGAAAGGCTTGTGAGGTTCACAGGAGCCAAGGCAAGCGTGGGACATCTTAGGCAGAACTTGGACGTGGATTCCAGGAGGGGTGGGCTCTCCGTGCCTGTTCCCACCGTCTTCCTTACTCCTCTGCCATCCATAAGTGCCGGTTAGTTAGAGTTTGCGTGCTCGCCTTCTCTACTTTGTGGATGCTCACTGAGGACGCCTCTCCTCTTCATAAACGCATAGCATCTGTCTTGCACGCACCCACCATTCATCTCCTCGTTCCCATCGGCTGTCCCATCCACCTCCTTGTCTGCAGAATTATGTTCAGCAAGGTCCCCATTTATAGGAAATAAATAATGAAAATGGAAGGGACCAGGAAAGATAATCGAAACATTCAAATTGTTATTTTTCACTGTACTTTACACAAACAGAGCATATGTAAACAGCTAGAGACGGTGCCGGCTTGTCCCTAAAAAGCAATGGCTCCAGAACATTCTGACCAAGTAAATCTGACGGCATTGCTTCGGCTGGGTCCCAGCTCTCCTGCTCTTGGAGGCTCTGCGATCTGACCTTTTTAAAATGGTAATTCATGCCATGTTATTGTTGTCTTTCTGTCTGAGTCTTATTTATCCTGCTTATAACTGCGCGTTTGTCATCACTTACGCTCCGTATGATAATCCTACAGGCTGTGACACAGAAACACTCACGGTAGTCGCCTTCTAAAGGGGGAAAAAAAAAGTCCTTGTGATTGCAGTATAAAGATATTCTGATAATGGTATCACAGCCCTGTCTTACAGCGAGGGTCTCCAGGAAGGAGGATTTCTTCTACACTTGTAATTATTTTAGCCCCTTTCACAGGTCACATAAAAAGTTAATTTCAATTGCTGCTAATTTCCGTCCAACAAGAGCACGGTACTTTAAACCACCCAAAATAATTGGATTCAAAACAAATTTAGGAAATTGAGTGTGTTAGAAAGCAAATAAAAATATCCTTTTGGTAGGGAGGAGGGCGAAAGTGGTAAAAATGGCCTTTTTTTCCCCTCTCTCCCCTCTTCCCCCTTCACAACTTTGCCATTAAAGTTGCACCTACAGCTAGAAGTTTGTCCGTGAAAAATGGTCATTTTGTTTCTCTGCTCAAAGAATGTTATTAAAATGCTAATTTAAAAGAAAAAGGAGTTAAATATCTAGCGATGGTGCATTCTAATTGCAGCCATAATGAGCTCTCTAAATGTGCATGCCCCTGACACACACAGAGCATAAACAGCAGTAAACAGATCATTAGTACCCGCGTTCATTTATTCTGGCGACCTTACCATGACCCCACCGAGGGTAGGGTGAAAAGCAGGTGGATCTGGCTGTGACACCCCCTAGAGGGATCCAGGAAATGAAGCTATAAGCTGTTGTCATGGAAACGCCTATGTGTGCAGATGATGTAACACACCGACAGGCTGTAGGGCCCCCGCTACTGGGACGTTCGCCTTTCCCTCGCCGGAACAATCTTGAGGATTAAATTATTCATTTCTTTAATTCACAAAGCAAGAGGAATCCTAATTTTCTGGGTGATGTGCAAGTCTCTCCCATTCATCTAGGGTCTAACACAGTGACTCGACCCCTCTTTCTCCAACACCCACTCCAGTTTCCCACATTCTAGCCCCAAATAGCTGAATCTGGCAAAATCAGGTATGGAAATGCGGTGGTAATCCAGCGCTCAACATCTGCATTTAAAAGAGAGAAAACCAAGGGTCTCTGTCGAAATTAAAAATATAAAGCGCCCTTTCCTGATGAGGGCATGTTGGCTAGGGATTAAATGTACAGAGCTTTGTTTGGAGTACAGCAGCGGCAGGGTTAGCCCTGAGAACTGCCCAGCCCAACTCCGATGCCATGAGTGCGGAGAGCCACAACCCCTAATGCACACCTCGCCCTAGCAAGGTGCAAGAAAGAGATGAGGATGCAAGCAGCTGCTCGCCCCTCCCGCACCCAGTTGAGAGAATGGAGATTAATAAATATAATTCTTTGGAGAATGATTCCACTCTATCCTACCCTGTTTTGCACCAAACAACCTCAATAACCTTACGGCAACAATAGAATAACTTTTCTTCTCCTCCTTTTTTTTTTTTTAAAAAAAAAAGGGAAGCAGAAAAGACAATCTCTGGAAATTATTTTAAAATAAAAAATCTCCCAGCCTGCACCTCCCCCCACCCCCCTCCCCATTGCACTTTAGATGAACCTGTGATATTGTAGCAATGGCCCTTGAAGTGCAGTGGGGAGGTGATTTAGGAGAATATTAAAGGCAATGTGGAGATTCAAGGCGCCTCTCTCAGGGAGATCTGGAGAAATACGCAGCACAGATGGGCCGAGCAGATTAAACATTTCCGTCACATTGTTTCCAAATTGTGTTGTGGTGCCTGAGGCTGGTACTGCGGTCAGAGCAAAACAGAGCGGTGGGGCTGGGAGCCGCACAGTTTATGGAATACATATTAATATGCCCGTCTCACATGGTATCACAATTCTATCAGCTCCGAGAGGCTGCTGCCTCTATTGTTCCTGAATTCTGCACTCAGCACCTTGTTTCCTCCCATCTGTAAACGTTTACCTGGCCTGTCTCCGCTCTTCTTGAGGTGAACTCTAAGTTGTCTGCTACATACCTACCTCTCTTTACAAACCTGCTTCACTTCCCCCTCCCTTTATGATTTTTTTTTTGTCGCCTCTTCTTGTACACACACAATTTCTACACACGTTTCTGTCACCAACAACATCTGGTGTGCGCAGACCCTACACACCTCCCTGGCCTTGACTCCATGGACATGTGTTCACACCCTCTTCAGGACGTGAGCTTCGCATTTGAGGCTAAATGTTCCCTCTCACGCAAGCGCTCCTAGGCCCTCCATACGGAGCCCACATTCCCCTCAGAGCACTCCATTCTTAAGCCGGGACAAGCTTCGGGGCCTCGTCATCGTGAGACAGCTTTTGCTGACCACCTTTCGATGCTCCCTCTTCTCTAACGCTATCTCCTCAGACATCCAGGTCCATCAATCTTCAGGACAGCGAGTTCCCTGAAATGTAACAATAAATAAAACTGGCTCAGTTGAAGCAAACTTAATGATTCATTTGTGGTATGGTCTATAGACCAAAATTCTGAGTAATGGAAAAAGAGAAACTGATCGCCAAGAACCTTAAGCACAGTGTGAAATAGCCTGGAGAGGCCGCCAGACTACTGAAGGTTTTCGCCAAGGGCTGGGCTCCAATCCTTTCCAGTGTCACGACACCACCAGCTACCCAACCAACCATTTCCCTTTCCCTTCAGGAAAATCTCACAGAACAATTCGTGCTGAAAAAAATGGTATATCTGTCTTTGGCGACCAATTCCTGTACCCAGCTTTCTTCGCCCAGCAGTTAGAACCCTCAATTTCTCTTAAAACTTAAGCTGTCTTAAAAAAAACATCCTCATTCCCAAAGCTGGATTTTAGGAGTACAGAATTCGTAGGCCAGTGTGTGTGTGTGTGTGTGTGTGTGTGTGTGTGTGTGTGTGTGTCTATACATGTGTATGCTGATCTTAGAGTATACAATCTACTCTGCTTAGGAATTCAAAGTTCACATCTTCACTAACGATAACATATGGCAAATGGCACTATTAAGAGAAATAAGCAATCATAAGCCAATACTTGATTGGCTTTTCCCATACATATATCAAGTACTTATTGATCCTTCATGTCCGAGGCTGATAGACTGTCCTCTTGAAGAGGAATTCTCTTACTTACAATGATACAGTGAACTTTTGGTGGTTAAGACAGTGAACTATGAGACATGTTCAGGGAATTCCACAGAAGCTTCAAGACCATTTTGATGTGAAAAGAGGAGGTTACCATAGGAACTCACCCAAGACCCCCATCACAGAACCTTCTCAACGGAACTGACCCTGTCAGAAGGCTTGTTCCAAATGCTACAGAGGGTACTACACCTTTTAAGTCACGGTGAAGATGCTGGTGTCTTAGGACAGGTGAGCAGCTCGGTCAGGAAGCAAGGGGAAAGCGACAAGGGAAGGACTCTTGCCTAGAAGACCCTGTGAGTGAGGAGCAAAGATTCCTGGTTCGCTTTCATTGTATTTTGTTTAATGAAGTAGACGGCCTATACTAGGACAAAGTCCAGACCTGGGCCACAAAGTCCACGGTATTTTCCTCTAGAGTTCTATTTGTGAACTACGGAGGGCTCACAACCCCCTCGAAAATCTCATGGAAAGTCTAGACGCAAGACACATGTACACAACCACACAAAATTTTATATCAATTTCAAAAGTTCAAGAAGTCTTTCCCATCCATCCACAGACGGGCTAAGGGTTCACAGATTCCAGTTTAAGACTTGAAGCCCTAGAGAATGTGAACTCCTTCTGTTGGAACAGTCTAGGATTCACTGAGCCTAGAAATTGAATTCTCATCCCAAGACGGGATGGTCATTCCAGGTCATGTCTGTGTTACTCCAGGGGAGCCATGGAAGAGCTTATACAAATAGGAACCAGCAGGGAGGAGAGAAATTAAAATGTAGCAATCATGGAGTAAGGGTATTTAATCTCTTTTAAGGTTTATGATAGGCGCCTGCTGGTCCCCCTCCCCATATCCCCTGACACCTACTGACAGGGTATTTACAGCGCCACACAGGGGCTCAGGGCCCTGTGACAGGAGGAGCACGGAGGAGGCCTGTGATAGTCTTGAAGCCATAAACAGCAATAGGAAACCACTGGAGGCCGAGTCAAGCTGTGTGACAGGCCTGGTGTTGGTGACCATACTGCTTTTTGTTTATAGAGTTTGCCGTTCTTTTTATAGCAGGTTTGGTGGTCTGTTTGGGTTTTTTCTTCTCTTGTTGGTTGAGATTAGCAGCATACATCCTATAGGGGCCGTATACAATCCCCCCATAAATACTTTTGACTGTGGACGGTGGTGAGCACCGTGTCGATTTCAAGTTCATTCAAACATTTCATTCATCCAAGCCAGTGGTTTCTCCGTCCTGATAACAGAATCCGAACACCAACTTTCATTTCCAGAACTCCTTCATGAGGCCTGAAAAGAGCGCAGGGAGATTTGGCGGGGTTCAAGTTGAGGGAAACAGATGTTTGATCAAATGCAGAAATCAGCAACATGTTATACTTCTCCGGGGCGAAAGATGGGCGGCGAGAAGACAGTGCCGCGTTTGGTGGGGTTGTTGTTGGTGTCGTTGTCCTTTGGTTTGGTGGGGGGGGGGGTGGCTTTTGGTTTTTGGAATTTTGATTGGTTGATTGGTGGGTTAGTTGGTTGGTCGGTTAGTTTTGTTTTTCGGCTCTTAATCTAAGCATCTTCAGGTAATAATTCTGTAGCATTAAGGTCTTACCTTTACCCTCCATCGTATACAGCCACTGAGTGAGGCGAGTGAAGAATCTGGCTGCCCTGGTGCGATCTATATACACTTCCAGGCTCGCGGCCCCAGTTGGAAGGTAGAGACACTCCTGCGATGACGGTCGCAGGTCTCCTGGGAGCCTCGAAGTACTCTTCCCGTTTCTCCAAACAGCTGTGCCAAGAGAAGTTCACGTTTTATGGAAAAACATTGATCCCAGAAACTCAGTTTCCGTTCGATCCTAAAACTAAAATCCAAGAAGCAGCAACTTAATAAAAATGCAGTAAATTAGCACCTCTAGACAGGGGCAGGGTTCATTCAGAGCTAGGGTCTGCCTGGCTGAGCCAGTATTCTCTCCATTTTAATAGTTTAATAAAAATTAGCATAATTAACGAACATCTGTATGATCCAGAGTGGTGCAATTTGGCACTTGGAAACGAGGGCTTAAACATGATTGCTGTGAGTTTAATGTTGTTTTAATTCTTTTTGGCACTGTGCAGTGAAATAAACGTTTGGTGGTGATAGTTCTCGGCCGGATCTCATTTGCATTTTTCTCCCTTTGATTATGAGCAATTGTGGACTCCCCAGCAATTCATCAAAGTAGAAATTATTTTAAAATACCTCGTGGTGTTCAGACTGAGCTGGAGCAGGGCATGGGGGGTAGGAGTGGGAGAGAAGGCTAGAAATTTCCATTCATGCTTTAAACACCTCAGCCCTGCAGCCCTTTCTGGGTATCCAACCAGGGGAAGAAATCTGGAAAAGACAGTCGGATCCCAGGACCTGTAGGTGCTTTGATTAAGCTCCCAGGCTCCCACAGCAGGACACATATGGTCTCTGAGACGATGCTATCCTCAAACTTCTGCTGGCTCTTTTGTTTTGAAGGGCAGAGAGTTCCTCTCAACTCATTTCTGCTCTTACCGCTGTGCAGAGGCCCCCGCGTCTGCAGTCGGCAGGCAGGTCAGCACTCCCCTAGAGCAAGAGCAACCTGACTGGGAGCCTGGCCTTGGCAGGTGCCCTGCTGAGCCTCATCTGCTTCCCATTTGCACCCTCTTTGAGTTGGCAGAGAGTATGTTTCCAAGACTTGGTCCCTACCCCTGACATCACAGCCAAAGGGGACTGTGACGTGTGAGTCAAAAGTCAGGGGATCTCAACTAATCCCATGGAGCCAGGCACGCCTCACGTGACGCACGTGACACACGTTTCACTTGAGCAAGTTGCCTTTGGTCAGAAAGACTGCCAGGCAGCTTTCTGCTCTGTGAGAAAGCAAAAAGAGCTAAAACTAGTTTTTATGAGTTACAGTGTGAGAGGAAGACAGAGTGTCCCAGCAAAGCCCTGCAGATGAAGACATTCCTGCAGCGTGGTAAAGCCGGGGCAGCTCTACCAGAAAACCTAAGACACAAAGGAAGGAGATGCAGCTCAGCCTGGAAAACTAAGCAAGCTGAGGGTGAAGGCAGAGGTCACGCTAACTTCAGCGCTGGAAAATGAACCATAACATCATGTGCACTGAGCTGAGCTGTGACATGTCCTGTCAGACATGGACTCCCCGGTCCATGTGTCATACAAGAGACACACTCACTGTAGAGGGAGGTTGCCTGGGAGAGGAAGGAATGAGGAATTGTACAGAGTGGTGGTGGACAGACACGTTCAGTTATTTAAGACAATGCTGTTGTTGTTTGGGGTTTCTTTGGGGTTTTGTTTGTTTGTTTTTGTCTATTATGTGTGTGTAAATATTTACATGGGCGTACACAGGTGTACATGCATATGTGTAGAGGCCTGAGGAAGATACTGAGTGTATTTCTTGTGTGTGTGTGTGTGTGTGTGTGTGAGACAAGGTCTCTCTTTCTCTCTCTATGTCATCCTGACTGTCCTGGAACTCACTATTTAGGCCAGGCTGGCCTCACAGAGATCCGCCTGCCTCTGCCTCCTGAGTGCCGCAATTAAAGGCGTGAATGCCAAGCAGGCTGAGGTGCCCACCTGGCATTTTTATGGACACTGAGGATTGGAACTCCAGTCTTTGTTCTGCGGGATAAGTATGTTACCTGTTGGACAATCTTCTCAGCCTCCGTTTTATTTTGTTGAGATTTGGGGGAGGCTGTGCATGTGTGTATGTGTTTTGTTTTTATTTGGTTTGGTTTGATTTTAGGTTTTGGTGGTGGTGGTGGTGATTTGGCCTAAGATCTTTTAAAAAAAAAAATCCTTTTTTTTTTTTTTAACAAGGTTTTACTTTGTAGCCCACAGTGGCTTTGAACTCACAACAGTCTTTACCTCAGCCTCTACAGTGCTGGGATTCAGGGTATGGGCAGTCACACCCAGCTCCTTTTAGGACCTTTTAAAACTCAGTTTGGGGGCTGCATAGACGGCTAAATATTTAAGTGTTTAAGAGTACCTGCTATCCTTACAGAGGACTCAAGTTTGATTCCCAGCACCCACACATGGCAGCTCTCAACTGCTTGAGACTCCAGCTCCGAAGGATCCAACACGCTCTTCTAGCTTCCATGGCACATGTGCATATACATGACATGACGTGTATATGCATATGTTTACATATGACTTGTATGATATCGCAGGCTTAGTGAGCTCCAGGCTAACTTGGGCTAAAAACTGAGAGAGACCCCGCCTCCAAAGAAAAACAAAGTCCTTAAAGATCCACTCAGTAGTCCGTGTCTCACTTCTGCGGCAGCTGAGACTTTTCTTGGCACATAGGAACGCAGCTAAGGCCACTGTCTCTGAAGGCAGCTGGCCTCTTTCGGTCACAACCACTTCAGTCAGTAGGGGAGTGCCTAGGAGTTAGTGGAAAGTCCATCTGTTCAGTCGAGAGTGCAAACGTTTCTTGCCCGTTCATCTCGTCATGGCCTCACTAGTAAGCATTTATCTTGGACCCACTCTGTCTTTACCACTGAGAACTCAAGAGACAAAACCAACAAGGGCCGGCCCTTCAAACTTCTTATCTGACCAAGCAGTGGTGGTGCACGCCTTTAGCTTCAGCACCAACAGAGGCTGGCAGATCTTGAGTTCATGGCCAGCCTGGTGTACAGAGTGAATTTCAGGACAGTCAGGACAGCCAGGGCTACACAGAGAAACACTGTCTCAAAAAACCAAAACAAAACAAAACTTATCTGTCCTGGTTAGCGTTAACTGTGAACTTGATGTAGTCTAGAGTCACCTGCTCTGGAATTGGGAGAGGAGGGTACTGCGTTGAATAAATTTTTTATTGTGTTGGTCTGTGGCCATATCTGTAATAAGAGCATCTTCGTGGTCTTTTTATATGTATGGGTGCCTGGTGCATACAAAGGTCTTAGAGGGCATTGGATCTCCGGGCACTGGAGTTATGGGCAGTTATGAACTTCCATGTGGGAATGGAGCCTGGGTCTTCTGGAAGAGCCGCCAGTACTGTTAACCACTGAGCCATCTCTCCAGCCTTGTCTTAATGGTCTTTTTTTTTCCTTTGGTTTTTCGAAATAGGGTTTCTCTGTAGCTATGGAGCCTGTCCTGGAACTAGCTCTTGTAGACCAGGCTAGCCTCAAACTCACAGAGATCCACCTGCCTTTGCCTCCTGAGTGCTTGGATTAAAGGCGTGCGCCACCACCGCCCAGCCTGTCTTAATGGTCTTAATTGATGTAGTAGGATACCATCCATAGGCGGTTGGTCCTGGGCTGTATGAGAAAGCTAGCTAAGCATTAGCCTGTGAGCAAGCCAATCTGTGAGCCAGCAAGCAATGTCCCTTCATAGTTCCTGCCTTGAGTTCCTGTCCTGACTTCTCTCAACCATGGACTGTAACCTGGAAATACATGATGAAACAAACCCTTGTCTTGGTAACTGATTCATTGCTGTGAAGAGACACCATGACCAAAGCATTTAACTGGGGGCTTGCTACAGTTTCACAGGGTTATATATAGTCCATGATCATCATGGCTGGAAGCGGAAGGCTCGGCTCCAAAGTAGTAGCTAAGAAGAGCTTTACATCCTGATCTATAGGCAACAGGGCGGGGGGCGGGGGGGAGACTGAATTTGGCAGGGCTCAAAGCCTACTTCCAGTGACACACCTCTTCCAGCAAGGTCAAATGTCCTAATCCTCCTCACACGGTTTATCAAGTGTGGACTAAGCCTGCGTATATGTGAGCCTTTGGAGCCATTCTCATTCAAACCAATACATCCCCCTAAGTTGCTTTTGGTCTGAGTGTTTCATCATAGCAACAGAATGGAATTAGAATAAATCTCAGCCAGATATGGTGGTAAACATCTGTAGTCCCAGCACTCAGGAGGCAGGAGGATCAGGAGTTCAAGGCCAGCCTCAGCTACACAAAACCCTGTCCAAAAAGAAAGAGAGAGTACTTCACTTCCCATCTAGTGAAGCATTGAGACAAAGGCAGCATGGTACGTTAATGTTTCTCTGGGCAAGCATAGGGTTAGACCACGGAGTGGAGCCCTCTGACCCAGTCAGAGTGGCAGGGAGTGCATCTTAGAGCATGTAACTCAGGAGTTGAAGTCTGAAGGGTGCTTAGAAGGGGGGAGCCCCATGACATGGAGATGCAGGAGCTGTAAAGGCAGAAGAAAGGCTCCAAGCACAAGAGAGCCTGTAGCCTGTGAAAGTAGCCCAGGTGAGTGCTGTTTTAATAAGGAGTGCCAGGCAGTGCCAGGTGCTGAGCAAGACAGGGCCACAAGGGCCCACCTTGTTAAGATGGCAAGAGGCCCATGCCTTTAATCCCAGCACTCAGGAGGCAAAGGCAGGTGGATCTCTGTGAGTTCAAGGCCAGCCTGATCTACATAGTGAGTTCCAGGATAGCCAGGACTATGTAGGGAGATCCTGTCTAAAAAAAAAAAAGGCTGTCAAGGGACAGTGGGGGGAACCCCACTAAGAGAGTAGCCGCATCATCTGTGCAAATCCAGAATATTCTGGCTACAGGATGAAGAGCAGGTGGGGAAAGACGGGAGCGGGAACCAAGAAGAACTGCAGAGTGTTTCTGTAACCCTCGTGAGGGACAGTAACGTAACTCTAGGGTGTCGGCAATGGGGGTGGAGAAGTGGGTAGAGTTCAGTAAGTGTTTGGAGAGCGGACTAACAGAACTGACTGGAAGGTAGGGACGGAGTTGGGAAGGACTTGATTTTTTTTGCCCAAAATAAGTAAGGGCATCTTGGTATTACTCACTGAGGTCAAAACCTTGGGAAGCGAAGCGAGCTGGGGATGGGAACGGGAGCAGCCTCATGGGTTACATATAGGGCTCCCTGAGCTTCAGCAGCTTGGTGGACATGTACTTGGGGGACTTTTTTGTGATTTTGTTTCATTTTGTTTTTCGAGACAGGGTTTCTCTGGGTAGAAACAGAGGTCCTGAGTTCAATTCCCAGCAACCACATGATGGTTCCCAACCATCTGTAACGAGCGAGCGATGGCTGTCCTGGAACTCAGTCTATAGACCAGGCTGGCCTTGAACTCACAGAGATCCGCGTGCCTCTGCCTCCCAAGTGCTGCCACCACCTGGTTGGGTGTTTTACTTTTTGAGGGGGTTGTTGATTTGTGTGTATGCCCATGTATGTGCCTGCACATGGGAGTAGAGGCCAGAGAATAATCTTAGATGTCCCCCTTGGTTTTTGAAAGAGGGTCTCTCACTGTCCTAGAGATCACCAAATAGGCAAGGCTGGCCTTGAACTCAGAAATCTACCTGCTTGCTGGCCAATAAACTCCAGCTGTCTCAACCTCCCCAGCCCTGGAATTACAAGGGTGTACCACCATGCCCAGATATTTTTGTAGGTTCTGGGGATCAAACTCAGGCCCTCATTCTTGTACAGCAGGCACTTTTCTGACTGATCTGTTAGTCCCAAGTCCACACTGAGGTCCTGGGACCTAGCTCTTTTATCTGTGCTTGAATCCTTAATTGTTCATTCACAGAAACAGGGTGATGAAACTACAAAGGTACATGAGATTGTAAATCAGAAGTGGTCTAGGACAGACCCTGGAAAACACATTAAAAAGGAGAGAAGGGTTGGAGAGATGACTCAGCAGTTAAGAGCATGGGTTGCTCTTCCGATATCCTGATTTCAGTTCCCAACAACCACACGATGGCTCACAACTATCTGTAATGAGATCTGGCGCCCTCTTCTGGCGTACAGACGTACATGCAGACAGAACACTGAATACATAATAAAGTATAAACACCTGGCTTTTAAAAAAAATTAAAAATAAAAGGGAGAGAAGATGAGCCTGCAAAGACTAAGAAGCAGCAACCACAGAGGTAGGAAGGGAGAGGGAAGGCGATAGTTACAGAAAGTAGGAGAAGAGAGAATCATAGTGAGAACGGAGCTGGTGAGAGGGCACAGACTGGACTGCGCTATACACGGAGAATCTGCCCCATCATCGGGTGTTGGGAGACCATGGAGGAAGCGAAATGGAGTGGCAGCCAGCCATGGCAAGTTCACAGATATCCAGGGCTATAAAGCCAAACAATGTCACAAAAATAAATAAATAGCTGGGTGGTGGTGGCACACACCTTTAATCCCAGCTCAGGAGGCTGAGGCAGGCAGATCTCTGAGTTTGAGGCCAGCCTGGTCTACAGGGCAAGTTCCAGGACAGCCAGGGCTACACAGAGAAACTTCTGTCTGGAAATAAATTAGAAGTAGAGTGATGGGGGTAGAGGCTGGACCAGAGCAGCTGAAAGGATGAACAGACAGGAAGTGGAGGAAGCAAATCAGGGAGTCTGTGGTGCAGGTCAGTGTAGACTAGCAGACATGGCAAGCAGGCATGCAGTGGAGACTAATAATTGTTTCAACAATGAAAGACATGTGTGCATTTTAGAGCTGATGGGAAAGAGAGGCAGAGGTCAGACTCCATGAAATAAACAGAGGAAGGGAGGAAAGGACAGAGGGAAGGAGGGAAAGAGGGAAGAAAAAGGGAGGGATGAAAGGAGGGCAGAGGGGAAAGAGTTAAGCCCAGAGAAGGCTGCACCCCCTATTTGACTGGGAGAAGAACGGTTGTCAGTACAGGTCAGTTCCTTGGCGGCTGGGGATGAACGCGAACACATTTGACCATCTCTTTTCTCTTTGGAAGTGGAGGAGGTGATCTGTTGAGTGAAGGGGAGCAGGGGGAGCGGAGGAGTTGGAGAAGGAGAATCACACCAGACACAAGATCGCCAGTCAAAGCCAGGGAGCCTGAACTGTACATGGTCCCCAGCCTGCTTTGCTTCTTTTTTTCTCCTAAAGCTCAGCCACCAGCAATGCAAAATGTGGGTAGCATCACGGTCCCGACACCCAGCGGAAGTGGAAGACTCTCAGGCCCTTTCTTGTTTGCTCCTCTCTGGCGCTAATTACCTGCCTGTCATTATTGCTATACCTCCCTCCTCGCACCTCTTCTAGGGAGGAATCTAAGGCTTAGAACACCGGTGGTGGGTACAGCACTTTCTATTGTCCCGTTTCTATGGCGTCACTTCCATCCTCACCGCATGCAGAGGGAAAGACATCCGCACTCCTGCAGATCAGAAGAGCAAAACTAGGAGAACCTAAGGTCACGTGGCTGCTAAATGGTCAGTCGAGGATTTGCTCCCAGCCTATCTGACTCCAAAGGCCATTACTCTCTCCTATAAACTCCCAAGGAACAAGCAGTGTTTGACTCATCATTCTGTCCCTTGAGGAAATCCAGATAGCACTTTGCACAAGGAAGATGCTTGATGGATCGTATTGATTTGAACTATGACCTGTCACTCTGAACATCTTTAGTGTTCTGGCATTTTAGTTAGTGTTCAGCCTTCTCTGAAGAAGCCATAGCATTCGCTTGGTTGAAGGGGAGGGGTCTGGAAAGATGGCTCAGCACCTAAGAGCATGTACCACTCTTCCACAAGGATCTGAGTTCTATTCCCAGCACCCATATCAAGTGGCTCACAATCACCTTTAACTCCAGCTCTAGGGAGATCTAACTTCTCTGCCCTCCAAGGGCACCTCTACCTACACACAAGTACACACACAAGTACACACACACACACTTAAAAATAATATATAGCAATAATTTTTTTAAAAAGGAAAGTGAGATGTGGGGGCTCAGGCCTTTAAATCCACACTTGGGAGAAACAGGAAGAGCTCCAAGAATTAACACCAGCCTGATCTAGTGAGTCCCAGATCAGTCAGAGCTACATACTAAGACCCTGTCTCAAAAGAAAGAAAGAGAAAAATTTTTTTTACTTATTTTTATTTTATGTACCTGAATGTATGTTTGGGTAAGGCTATCAGAGCCTAGAGTTACAGGCAGTTGTGAGCTGGCATGTGAATGCTGGGATTTGAACCTGATCCTCTAGAAGAGTAATCAGTGCTCTTAACTGCTGAGCCATCTCTCCAGCCCTGAAAGAAAGAAGTTTTTTTTTTTAAATTAAAAAGCTTTTGGTGGGGCTGGAGAGATGGCTCAGAGGTTAAGAGCATTGCCTGCTCTTCCAAAGGTCCTGAGTTCAATTCCCAGCAACCACATGGTGGCTCACTACCATCTATAATGAGGTCTGGTGCCCTCTTCTGGCCTGCAGGCATACACACAGACAGAATTATGTATACATAATAAATAAATAAATATTTTCTTTTAAAAAAAAGCTTTTGGTGTAGTAGTATGTACCTACAATTCTAGTCCTGAGGAGTCTGAGGCAGGAGAATCAAAAGTTACAGGCCAACCTGAACTGTAGATTGAATCCCTACCTCTGGAAAAATAAAAAGCTGTCAGGGGCCGGAGGGATGGTTCTGTGGTTAAGAGCACTTACTGCTCTTGCAGAGGACCTGAGTCTGGTTCCTATCACCAATGGGATAGGCTCTCAACTGCCTGTAACTCCAGTTCAGAGGATCCAGTGCCCTCTTGTGGCCCCCACGGGCACATAAACACGCATGTACACACAAACGCACACACTGACACACACATACATGTAATTAAAAACAGTTTTTAAAGCTATTAGGTTCAGGGGCTGGAGAGATGGCTCAGTGGTTAAGAGCACTGACTGCTCTTCCAGAGGACCCGGGTTCAATTCCCAGCACCCACATAGCAGTTTACAACTGTCTGGAGATCCAGTTCCAGGGGATCTGACACCTTCACACCAATGCACATCAAATAACGTTAAATAAACCATAAAAAAAATATTTAAAAAAAAAAGCTGTTAGGTTCAGCGACACCATCAAGTATGCAGATACGCTCGGTCGCTTCATAGACGTGGGGACAGCAAAATGAGCACAGTTACTTTAACAAAGATGACTTTGTTAAATACTCTAATCCCGTTAAGGGTGTCCGCGGTGCCTTCTGGCGCCAGCAAAGAAACCAGCCACAGTGTGTGAGGTTTCTAGAAGCATTTCTCCAACCGCTACCATCGTCTTTTCCCTTTCAGGAGTACAACATGTATGGCTGGTGGGTAGGAGAGCTGAACAGCCTCGTTGGGATTGTTCCAAAGGACTACCTCACCGCCGCCTTTGAAACAGAAGAATGATGAAGCCCAGGTATCAGCATCGTCATCAGTTTCTGCCCTTGGTCGAGGGGAGTTTGTCAGCTATAACTTCACTTCTCTGTGACATCGTCAGTGAAGTAGCCTTTTCCTTCCTTTCCAAAAACGATGTTAATGATTCAGATGAAAGTGGGTGGGTGTGAACATACATCATATAAACGTATGATATTCTCAAAGATTAAAACATAGTAAATAAAGTTAAGAAGGAAAGAAAAAAAAAGATGGAAAACTAGTGGATTAGAACAGTTGGTAGGCTGCTTATCTAGCATGCTTGGAGCCTGCCCTCATCCCCAGCCCCACATAACACCAGACGTGCTGGTACACACCTGTAACCCAGGAAGATCAGAAGTTCAAGGTCATCCTCAGCTACAATGCAAATTCTAAGTCATCCTGGGCTACATGAGACCCAGGGTCAGGGGAAGAGTGTGGAATTGTGGTTCCCTAAGTCTATGTCACTATGTCACTTAGCACTGGACTTAACTAAAGGTGGCAGAAAGTACCAATGACTTGATTGACAGAAATTCATTTTGCTCCTGTGTATAAATCTAGAAGGAAATGGTCAGAGGCACTCAAGTTCTTGGGAGCTTTGTGCCCCATGTGGAGGACCAGCATCTCCCAGGTTGACCGAGATGAATGCTTCAGCACCAGCTCTGGGTCTGAGCGGGAAAGATACAGGACAGCAGAAGGGTGCGCCCTCTGCAGAAGGGTGCGCCCTCTGCTGTTGAGGACACTTCATGAGCTTCGTGCACAGCACTTCCCCTCACAATCTTCCTCCAGCACAGTCTATCCCATTGTCTAAAAAGGGAGGAGAGGAGGCTGGAGGGCCAGCTCAGTGGTTAACAGCGAGCACTGCTCTTCCAGAGCCCCTGAACTTGAGTCCCAGCACCATCTTTCGTGTTCTAGCATGTTAGCTGGTACACAGCTGTTTCTAAAGAAGCCACAATATTCTGCTTGGTTTAAAAGGGAGGGGGACAGCCATAGAGATGGCTCAGCATACAAGAGCACTGACTACTACTCTTCCAAAGGATCAGGGGTCCATTCCCAGTACCCACATGGCAGCTCATAGCTCCAGTTCCGGGGGATTTGATGCCCTCTTCTGGCTTCTGTGAGCATTGCATGTGCTTGGTGCACAGATACAGGAGAAACACCCATACACATAAAATTCATTCTTTAAGAAGCTGGAAAGGCCTGGTGGTGGTGTACGACTTTAGTCCCAGTACTTGGGAGGCAGAGGCAGGTGGGTCTCTGTGAGTTCAAGGCCAGTGTGGTCTACAGAGCAAGTTCCAGGACAGCCAGGACTACACAAAGAAACCCTGTCTCAAAAAAAAGTTTTTTTTTGAATTCACTCAGTAACACAAGTCATTGAAGGAAAACAGCCAACATTGACCTCTGGCCTCCACATTCATACCCACATGTACATTAGTACTAGTACATGCATGTGCACACACCTACACTCACATACACATACACACCACACACCACACCCACAAAAAATTCAACCTTTTAAGAGGATTCCTAGGAATATAATCAAATTCATTTTTAATAACTACTGGGAGGCCGAGGCAGTAGGATTTTGAGTTCAAGACCAGCCTGGGATACATATCAAGACCCACTATATATATATATATATATATATATATATATATATATATATATATATATATATATCCCTAAGTAATAAAGAATATGATTGAAGCTTTGTGAGGAAGAATATCATGCTGGGGTGTGTTTTGATTTTTTGATGGTGTGTGTGTGTGTTTGTGTCACTGGGAATTGAATCCACTGTACACCAGTCAAGGGCTCTGTCATTGATCAAGCCCCCATATGATGTGGGGGAGGGGTTGGGGGGGAGTTGAGACAGGGTTTCTCTGTAGCATTTGGAGCCTGTCCTGGAACTAGCTCTTGTAGACCAGGCTGGCCTCGAACTCACAGTGATCCGCCTGCCTCTGCCTCCCAAGTGCTGGGATTAAAGGCATGCGCCACCATATGATGTTTTTAAAGTATCGGGAATGCTTGGCTTGGTCAGGTAGCCATGGGAGCCGCTTTGATGGTCAGGGGGTTTAGACTTTAGAATGGTAAATGGGCAGTCAAGACTAGCTTGATGTCGCTAGCTCCATCTCCTGGCCAAAAATGGGATTAGCCTTTGCTGCAGGACGTGAAAAATGCAATCAGTGTGACAGCGAGGCAGTCTTCCCAACCGGGTCCCTCTCTGGCATGCAGTAGCTCATGGGTGAATTTGCTCAGGAACACACGTAAGACAGACCTTGCTCTCCAGTGCTCGCGTGCAATCTCAAAGCCCCAGCTCGGGGCTGTTGTCCAGGTTTGACTTTATGACTTCGCTAAGGAAGACTCTGTTTACTGATGGGGTGCAGGTGGGGTGGAATTTTTCTGCCAAATTAAAACTAATTCACCCCTTTTTTTTTTACTTTGTAGTCTATTTAAAGTGTAGCCCTTTGTGCCCTTTAACCCACTAGGACATCTAGGAATTTATCCCACCAGCCTCCTTGCATGCATGCCCAACGGGAAGAAATAAGCTTGGGTGTTTGTATGGGAAAGGACTGGAGATGAGCTCAGTGTCCTAGTGTGCAAGGCAAGAAACTGTGGGGCATTCGTGGGTTCGAATACTACCCAGCAGTAGAAACAAAAGGGAGGCTGTTGCCAAATAAGTTTCAGGATAGATCGGTAAGCACAAAAAGCAGCAACGGAGGGCAGGCCAACCATGCATGCCCTCCTTGTAGAAAAGGGGAGTAGAGAGCTGTTGTTTGTGGTGCATACCTAGAACCCCAGAACTCAGGAGGATTTCCATGGCTTCTAAACCAGCCCGAGATACACATTGAGTAACAGAGTGAAACCCTATCTCAAAGGCCATGCGGTCACTATTTGTTTATATGTATATGCAATACTTACGGAAGGAGAAGGAACAATGATGTCAGTTACCTCTGAGGACAGAAAAACTACATAACTAAGAGACAAGGTAACAGGAAAAAATGTTACTCCCACTTGTAATTCTATCTTTTAAATTTTCATTTTTGTTATTTTTATAATTATGGGGGTTGTAGACATGGGTATAGGTACCCATGGAGGCCAAAAGGGGGCACTGGATCCCATTAAAGTGGAGTGGTGGCTGACTGTAAGTGCTGGGAACCGAACCCGGGTCTTCTGAAAGACCAGCAAGCGCTCTTGACCACCAAGCCATCTCTGCAGACTTCTCTCCACTCCCATTTTTTGAGACATCATTTTTTAAAATATTTATTTATTTATTATGTATACAATATTCTGTCTGTGTGTCTGCCTGCAGGCCAGAAGAGGGCATCAGATCTTATTTCAGATGGTTGTGAGTAACCATGTGGTTGCTGGGAATTGAACCCAGGACCTTTGGAAGAGCAGGCAATGCTCTTAACCTCTGAACCATCTCTCCAGCCCTTGAGACATCATCTTATAGATCCTAAATGACCTCAGATTTGCTCTGTAACCAGGATGACACTGGACTTCTGATCCCCTGCCTCCACCTCTTGGGTCCGGGGTGACAGGTGGGCACTACCATACCCAGTTCATGCTGTGCTGGTGGCTGCATCCAGGACTTCGTGTGTACGAGGCCAGCACTCTACCAGCGGCAGAGCTGCCCCGTACCCATATTTCTGCATTCTGAATCACAAAAGAAAATTCACCTTTTCCATCTTTCAGGGAACACACCCTTCTCTCCATCCTGCCTTCCTGAAGAAACATACCACCGGGAATTCCCATCCTCTACTCGGCTATGGATTCTTCTCTTCGCTGAACAGACCCAAAACCCTGCTACTTTACGTGACTTTAAACCGCCAATAAAGCAAGCAGGAAGAGGACAGTCCGCCAGGTCTGTTCCTGAAAGCAGCCGGCTCCTAGCTTATTGCCCTCTGTAAGCCTTGTCCACACACCATCTCTACCTTCTCTACAAGACTGCAACAAAGAAGGCAACACTGGTGGCTCCCAAAGTACAAATAAAGTTTAGATGTTTCTTTTCCTTGTGTGGTGGGGCTGAATTCCTCTCTGACAGTAGCAAGGGCTGGCAAGATGGTTCTGTAGGTAAGGGCACCTGCTGTCAAAGCTGATGGGAGACCTGAGTTTGGTCCCCAGGACTCACATGGTGGAAGGAGAGAACCCATTCCCACAAGTTGTCTTCTGACCTGCACACGTGTACCGTGGCACATGTATACCCGCACATGAATAAATAACAAGTAAATGCTAAGAAACTGTTTTGACTTGAATCCCAGCACTTAGGAGGCAGAGGCAGGTGAATCTTTTCTTTGTTTGTTTTTGCTCTGTTTTGGGTGGGTTTTTTTTTATTTTGTTTTGTTTTGTTTTCTGAGCCAGGGTTCCTAGCCATCCCGGAACTGCAAGCTGGTCTCTAAGATCCGCCTGCTTCTGCCTCCTGAGTGCTGGGATTAAAGACACATGCCACTACCACCTGGCCAAAGCAGGTGGTTCTTAATGAGTTCAGTCCCATCCTGGTCTACAAAATGAGTTCCAGAGCAGGCAGAACTATTACTCAGAGAAACCCTATCTTGAAAAAAAAAAAAAAAAAGCACACAAAGAAAGAATGAATGAAATTGTTTTTATTTATTTATTATGTGCATTGGTGTTTTATCATGGGTGTTGGGTCCCCTGGAACTGGAATTACAGACAGCTGTGAGCTGCCATGTGGGTGCTAGGAATTGAACCCAGGCCCTCTGGAAGAACAATCATTGCTCTTAACCACAGAGCCATCTCTCCATCTCCAAACTTGCTTTAATTGTATCAAAATGTCACTGCTGGGCATTCTTACAATCTGCAAAGTGGGAAGGGACAGTTAGAAAAGCCTAGCCAGGGAAGGAGGCTTGTGGCTCTTTCCAGACAGTCACCTCTGGACCCCAGGACTGCTAGTGTCCAGTCAGTTCCTCAGGCTTCCTTCGGTTGGCTACTTGGTTGCTTTTTCTAAAGTGGTGAATCTCTGAGAGAGACCGAAGCAAGGCCTGGGAATCAGCACGTTGGAGACTGCCTCTGTGAGCCCCCGGCCTGCAGTGTGGAGTCCCACGTGGGCTGAGGAAGCGCTTTCCAAGGGGCTCTATGATACAGGGCTCCCTGGTCCCTTTTCAGTCGCCGGCACGCAGTTCTGCACATTGAAGAGGCAACAAGTGGTTAGGAGCACAAATCCTGGAACCAGAGAACCCAGGAGTACATCGTTTTCCAGTTTGGGATGTGTTGGTAATGGTGCCTCCGTTTCTTCTATGAAGAAGGGGGTGGGCTCTATCTCAGCAGATCACTGGGTAATTAGGAAGATGAAAGGGTTTGTCAAGTTCTGTGTACTTGGAGAAGGACCTGGCATGTGGTAACTGCTCAGTAAGGAATAGCTCTTATTGCCAGACTCTACGTGTGAAATTTTGCAAGACAGGCACCTGAGCAGCTATAGAAATTTTATAACAAAACTGCCTATTCGGAGCAGCCCTGGATTGGCAGAAGCCACCTCTGTCAGGACCATAGTGTAAGTAAATTTGCATCTCACATCAACACAGGAGAGAAAGAAACCAGACAGCAAGCAGGGATGTTGGTAGATTCCAAGTTTCTCAAAGCGGGGGGCGGGGGACGACTTATGATAATTACTCATTTCCAGACACAAAAATAAAAAATGGAAACAATTCTTTGTATGATGGCTAGAGCGGTGAGAGAAATGGGACAATTTGGAGTCTGCGGTGGGGGTTGTTGATAGAGAAGTATCTATGACATCTCCCTATTACCCAGGGTGCTAAAGGGGAGGGAACCACTAGGTGGCAGCACATGAGCAGGTGAACCAAAGAAGCAATTGCCTACTGCTTTAGGGCCCTCCTTTGCACCAATCCCAACCCATAGGTAAGAACAATGGGCATTGTGTAGTGTTTAACACAAACCCTTCTACGCCTACTCATCCTTCCTTGGAAAGCCCCCGCCCCCAAGTCCCAGTCCAAAAGACGAGCTGGCAAGAGCATGACCCTTTGAGTCAGACACTAGAAAGGGGGATCCCAGAAGAGAAAGAGCAAGTATCTGGGGCAGGGTGGAAAAGGGGTTGAAAAAGGCAAGAGGACAAGGTAACTTCATCACTCCCTGCACTGGCCAATGCTCTTAACAGCACAACCATTGCTTCCAACATTGAAAACAATCCCTTGGTAAGGTGATCTCTTCTGCACCTGTAGACCTAAAGAAACCAAACTGCAAATGTCTCCCAAACTTATGCACTCCACAGGTAAGGTACCATACTCAGACCTCTGGCCTTTCTAGCTGTAAAGCTTGGGGAAATGAAAGAAGGAAGGAAGGAGAGAAAGAGAGAGAAAGAGAGAGAGAGAGAGAGAGAGAGAGAGAGAGGAGATTATTCCTAAAATATATAAACCAACAGGGGTCTTGGAACTCTGTCCTCGGCAAGGAGTAGTGTACACGCCTAGAATCCCAACACTCTGGAGACAGAGGCAGGAGATCATCACAAAGTTAGAGGCCATCTTGTTCTTGGGCCAGTCAGGGCTACACAGCCAGACCCTTTCTGGAGGGAGAAAATCTCTGTCCTGACCCTGTTATATAGAGAAAGGGTCTGAGGGACCTGACGATACTTTCCACAGGAGGCTGAAGGGCACTCGTGGTTTCATGGCGGGAGGGAGTCCTAGAGGAGACTGCTCTACTTTTGGGGGTTTTGTTTTGTTATCCAGCGAGGGCTGGGGGCAGGGGCGTCGTCATTGTTTTGTTTCTATGGGTTTATTTTTTTTTTCCCCAGAGAAAACTTAGAACTCTTAAGGAAAAGGGGGGGACAGACTCTCAAGAGTAAGCAGGAGACCCAAGTTCCTACAGCTGGTTGAAAACTAAACCTCACAGACAGAGGACTCCATCAACAGCCAAGGTCTCAGCGGACACCCTCAGATGGCAGCTGCCCAATCAGATTCTTGTTTGTGTTTGGTTTGCACTAACTAACCCCCACCTCGCTGCCTGCCACTAACTGGATGCCGGGGACTTTAGACCCACTGAATTAGTGGTATTACACGTAGGATGGCGTCTTAACGGCATTAGTTGTTCTGGTGAGTGAAGCAGGAGAGGAACAGAAGTGAAAGAGTTGTCTTTCCTTAAGAGAAATAAACCGGGTCGTGGGGGCGCACGCCTTTAATCCCAGCACTCGAGAGACAGAGGCAGGCAGATCTCTGTGAGTTCGAGGCCAGCCTGATCTACAGAGAGAGAGTTCCAGGATAGCCAGGGCTACACAGAGGAACCCTGTCCCATCCCAGTTGTATGTAATCCTCCCCTGGCCCAAGCTGCTCCCCTGACTCAAGCTCCCTCCACCACCACCAGCCCCCCCCTCCAGCTGCCAGGAACGTTCTGGAAGGATGGATCTTGAGTGGCATGAATTTGCTAACTCCCAGAACAGCAGTGAAATCTGGGGGCTGACTTGGGGAAAATCGGCCTCTACACAGAGCCCATCACGCTGCACGGCCCAGTGACTCAAACTCATTTTCTAGTGCACAGATGGTCACACCTCACTCCTCCAGCCAGTTCCCAGTGGAGTCTGCAAAGACTGGGTGGGGGAGTTTGAAACGCACCAAAAAAAAAAAAAATTCTATTTTTTTTTCAAGGGATTTGAATTGTTTGCCCCACTTCCCTATCAAAAAATGGGTGGGGAAACACGCTGTTATAAATTGATAATCATTCTTTGAGATTACATCAAAATGACTCTTTTTCATCTTAAGCCTGTATTTATCGGGGGAAAGGGCGTGGGGTCACAGAGCACGTGCGGAGGTCAGAGGACGCCTCACTGGAGTTTGTCCGCTCTTTCCACCGTCTCCCATTCATCTGCACAGGCCGAGTTATTTCACGTTAGGACATCTCACTGGCCCTGGATGTTAAGCCAGATCCCTTTGGTAAAATTTTTTTAAAAAAATAAATATAATGGAGGAAAAACACTGTTAGGAGAAACATGTAGAGTGGCCTTATATTTTCATACTTGAGACACTTTTCTGGTGTTCTGGAGATGGTCTCACTGAGAAGCCCTGCTGACCTCAAACTTGAGATCCTCCTGCCTCTGCCTCCCAAGTGCTGGAATTACAAGCATGGACCACGTTGCCTCACCCCTCTCTTCTGAGACAGCATCTAAGTTGCCCAAGCTGGCCTTGAACTTATGATCCTTCTGGTTCTGCTTCCAGAACAGCTGGGTTACACATGTATACCACCATGCCCAGGCCCAGACCAAGACGCTTTTGAAAATGAAGGGGGGTGTTGTTTTCTGGGATGCATGTGCACACTAAAAGTAAGGGAAATGAGCTGAGGAGCCAGGCAGTAGAGAGATGACCCAGCTCTCCTGGCACGAGGCCTGGCTATGTCCCTTCTAATGAAGTCCTTTCTCCTGCAGGCCTGGCTTCTCAGTAAACCTGCCAGCTAGGCTTCCTTTCCCGGATGCCCAGGCTTCCAGAGAGCCTAGTGTCTCTGGCATGGAGCTGTGGTGAAGCTGGCCCACAGTCAGCAGCTGTGTGTTCTGTTCCCTCCTGGGGTCCCGTCACGATCCTCCACATTTCCACCTGGCCACGTGCCACTGATAGAGAACATTTTGTGGCACCGGGCAACAGTATGACACTTCCTTCGCCTCCTGTGACCGGAGCTTGTTCCAAGTTTCTAGTGCTGGTCCTCCAAGAGGGCATCCGCCCGCCAGTGCAGACGCTCTCCACCTGATGCTGAGCAGCTGGCCATCCTGGATCACAAAAACGGGCCGCGAACATTTCCCTTTCACCCACCGGCCACTTGGCCTCACTGTACTGAGTTCCAAGGTAGTTCACACACACCATTGCTCCCAGGACTGGCACCCTCTAGGAAGGCATCTGGCGTTTGGACACTTGATGTCACATCTTCAGCATCTCTAAGTTTACCGTGGCAGAGTGATGTTTCTCAGCCTCAGCATGTTGGTCCGGAAAATTTTGCTTCGTTGAGCCTGGTCTCGTGTAATGCAGGCTGATGTCAAACTCCCTGTGTTGCTGACAATGCCCTTGACTTTTTAACCCTTGCCTTACCTCCCAGGCATATCTGCAGAGCTGGGGACTGAACCTCAGAGCTTCCTACATGCTAGGCAAACACTGTACCAACCGAGCCGCATCCCCTTGTTTTTGATAGAAATGGGATTTCAGTCTGTAGTCCGTACTGTTCTGGGATTCACTGTGTAGCCCACGATGGCCTCAGACACACAGCAATCCTCCTGCTTCAGTCTCCTAAGTGTTGGGATCATGAGCACCATGTCTGGCCATAGGTCATAAAATTCTGCTTTGTTGCGGGCTCCATAGAATACTCAACAGCATCCCGGGTCATCACTGTCATCTCGCTGTCGCCCCCCTCCCCCCTCCCCCCCAATGCTCACTTAAGACAACAAAAATGCTTCCAGACATGGTCAAATGTCTCCTGAGGCAAAAGTCTACCCCCACCCCCACTTGAGAACGGTCTCAGAGCATTTGGCACATGCTCGGAGCCAGGCCCTGCCTTCTAAGTTTGTGCTGTAGCCACTAGCTGATGATCGCTGAAGTGGTTTCTGGAAAGGCTGAGAAGACATAGCACACAAACCCTCAGGTGCAGGACTGAAGCTCCAGGAAGGCAGCCCCAGTAAACCCACCAGCCCTGCACCGCGGCAGATCTGACTGACTAGGGCCAGATTAGCGTCCGGAGCTGCAGGCCTGCCGGTCTGGACCTCTGTGCTTACTTCCCTGGCTCCCTCTCTCATGGCAGAAATTGGGAAGGGTAGCACAGGAACGCTTGACTGGGACCGTGTGAACAGCAATACCACTTCTGAGCAGGCAGCAGAAACCCAACAGCATTTTTATGTGGCACAAAGGACCACGTAGACCTGGATCCCTTGAAATCCTCCTGAAACGGGTGAGACCAGCGCTGCACTCCACACTGCACTTGCGGGTACTGATTGCAGCCCCCTGACAGAAGAGGGAGGAGATTCAGGACAGACTGTTGTCTCGAGGTTGTGATTTTCCTGGTCGTCACTGTTAGCTTAGAGGAAAGTTTTCTCGTACAAAATGGCTCCCAGGAGCTCTGTCAGGAACCAAAACACAAAACAAAGAGAGAAAAAAAAACAAAAACAAAAAAGACAACCAAAATCCACCAGGATTCTGCTCAGGAGGTGCAGAGACAGGATGGGGCTCTGGTGCCTTTGTGTTCGCCTGCGCAGCCCACACAGGAGGGCCAGCGCCTGCCGCGATGCCAGCCAGAGCCCTGTCGATGCTGCCTCCCCTGGGCACCGAAGCTGAGGCACCTGGAAGGGTTATTAGCAGGATTGGAACTCATCCCTCTGCTGGGACTTGATCATAATTACAGTAATTTTCTAACAGAGCTCGGCAGTCGGACTGTTTAATCAGCATCCGACTCCCCTGTGCTCTCAGCCCTCATCACTCAAGGAGAGGAGTGGGATGGCTCTTAAAGAGACAGTGCCCGCCTTTCAGCGGTTCGAACAGATGTGCCCTAATTGGCAGAATATATCTAAGTCTTGTAGCTTAAGCAGGCAGGTTGCACCGGCCTCCAACAGACTGCCTGGGGCCCTCACTAGTCTAGGCCTCCTGCCCAAGGGCCCCAGGTCAGGCTGCTGGTGGGTCAGGAGCCCGACTAACTTGACCACTAAGGGAAGAGACACAAGCTTACTGCATTGGTAGAACTAAGCTGGCCCCTTTGGACTGATGGAATGGGGGAGAGAGCTTGAAGTGCAGGAAAGACTTGAAATTCTGGCTGGTGGTTTCCCATGATTCAAGCCGCTCTCAGGAAAACCCCTTACCAACTTCCCAGTCATCTCTTAACTGGGCATCTCTGTCTCCATACTACTTACTGTGAAGTCCTGGGGTTTCTCTCCTGTGCTTGAGGAAGTAGACCCATCTGCCCTCTGAACCGGAAGCAAGCAACATTAGTTATCACTCCCTGAGTCAGGAGCGCTCGGCTCCTAAGGAGTGTGGCTCTTGCTAGCTTTTCAAGCAGAAGTGGTCTATGTTGATGGTACCTGGAGATTTGAGGTCGCCAGCTTCCCCTCTCCACATCTAGTCATGACCAGGGCGGAACTGTTTCTCTCTCCAGACATGAGTTTTCTTACAATGTCAGGACTGATTCTGCTGGAAGGGACAATGCACAGCTGTTCTTCCAAAGCAGTGCCTCAGAGAGGAGCTGGGTGGGGGAGGGTGGGGGATGGCCTTCAAAGTGGGCTGCGGAGACCCTTCAAGAAGAAAGGAGAGTAGTAAAGAAACTAGGAAGCAGGACACTTGTCTAGACCAAAGGGTTCCGTGAGCCAGTCTCTGTGGCATCTACAGAGGTGACTCCCTTTGGCAGGGCTGCCCTCAGGCTTAGGATCGCTGCCCACTGCCCACTTAGGAAGTGCTCAAGTCGCAGTGCCCATCTGCTTGGCTTCCCAGAGTCTTAGCAGTGTGCTGCTCTTGTACCCACAAAGGCCAGGCACCCCAACCCAGCATCCCTGCAGCCTCAGTGAGTCAGGCCAGGGGCTGCTCTGATCTCCAATCCCATCTCTACACTTGGAAGTACCCTTGTATCCTGGGACTTGTCTGTAGCCCCCCTCCCCCACCCCAACTTGTTAAGAAAGCTAAGCAAAAGTTAAGGTATATAAACTCACCAATGTGGGGCTAATTTAATCTCCAATCTGGTATCGGATGCTCTCTGAGCAAAGCTACCAGAAGGTCGGAGTCATTTAGGATTCAGAGGTAGGGACCTAAGCCCCAGCAGCCAGAAATCTAAAGACTGTGTAAGGTTTGTTTGCCATTGTTGAGAGTTTCATACTATAGCCCAGGATGGTCTGGAATACCCTCTGTAGCCCTGGCTAGCCTTAAACTCACAGCAATCCCTCTTGCCTTGGCCTCTCAAGTGCTGGAATGCCAGGCATGTGTGACCTGGTACCACGAGCTTGGGAAGTACCTCCTCTAAAGATCAGACACACTGGGTAGAGAAATGACACAGGCCACCCCCATGTCCTGGTCAGCCACTTAAAGCTGCCTTCTGCAGTCACATTCAGCTGGGAATGGAGTATGAGGCTTCTACCCTGCTGACTCCCATCAAACCAAACAACTCACAGGAAACTATTTTTGCCCCAGAATTCCCCCACCTTCACTTTTCCCACCAAATAACCACCAATCACCCCACACTGGCCCCCGACCTCCCACCACTCAGACGAAGGGGATGGCAGGACTTGGATCACAAAAGTAGCTGTGACTAAAGCAGGTACCAAACTAGCCTCAAACCTCAGATCAAAACAAAGAACACTTTTGATTCCAGGACACAACGCAGAGGGCCACTCCCCACAGCCGGTGACTCATCTCTCATGGCGAAAGCCATCCAGTTTGGGTGGTTAGACTCCAGCACACGCTGGACAGAGAAAAATGCAAGAGAGGCCTCAGGCATCGCCTGAATGAGAAAACATTTTCATCGATGTTTGCTGTTTTTCTGGTACATGGGCCCACGCTATTAGGAAAGCTCTCCTTCTCCGGACATCTTCCGCAGCCAATACTCAACTCAGCACAAGGCTGAAGAGCCGGCGCCTGGCCTCACATTAACTGAGGTGCTGTTGTATGCACTGCTGCTAATGGATCATTAAAAAAGCTGGGAGTCTGAGAAATCACAGGCATGTCTGAAGAGCGCCTGCTGTCCCAGCAGCCCAGCCTGCTGGCAGAGCTAGCTGCCTAGCACCAACTCCAGGAGGAGAGGGAGAACAGAAGACGGCCAATCCGGCTTGCTGCTTTTTGGCTGAGTAGGGAATTGACACAGACCACCTCCGGCTCCTGTCTGGAAGTTTTGAGATCAGAGAGCTTCAGGCACAGCTGGGTTCACAGCTGCACCATTTGGAGCATTGGACTCATTAATATTCATGAGCCATCCCCACCAATCGGCAGAGTGGATGCCATTAGCCTAGCATCTGTCGGGTTTTGTGAGGATTGTGTATGGAGGTTTTTCCCCCCTTTTAAATGAACTTCTTTTGACATTTTGGATTTGCCTCTGTAGGTTTTCTATCCTCGCTTCGCTCTGATGCATCATATAAAGAAGAGACCCAGGGGAGGCGGGCAGGAAGGAGGGATGAACACCAGCCAGGGCTTTGCATCTGCCTGTTGACAAACTTTATTTCTCTTTTAGCACCTGGCACCTCAGACAGGCTTCGAAGATGGAAGCAGCATCAGGTAAATTATACCTAACAAGGTTCATGCCCAGAACTGCAAGAAGAGCTGGATCCTGGCTTTTTGGAAAACACTCCCTCCTGCAGTGGTGAACCTGAGTCTCACACACAATGCACGAGAGCTCCAGCACACAGTGCTATAGCGAGTGTTATTTCCACGCTGATAAATTCATGATTTATGAAAGTAGCTCCCGCCAGCTCTCATTCCCTCCTTCCCTGCTACAGCTTGTTAGACACAAATTGCAACAACAGTCTTAAATACTTGCATTTTATTTCAGGCCAATGCCCCTCAACTCTGAACTAAATGCCATGACAATCCCACAGCACAGGCCGGTACAGTAGAAAAAGAGCCCACAGACGGGGCGGATGGCCAGAGAGAGGAGCGCACACAACCCTAAGAGCAGAGCCCACCCTAGAGCTCCAGCTGCCAGCCCTGTTCTCTGCAGACACGATTCCAGCAGCAGGAGGGCAGAAGCCTCAGTGTCTGAAGGAAAGCATGTGGTTCCTCATCTCCATCCCCAGAGGCCTCACTCCAGGCTTCTAGAAATAAAGCTTGTGTGCCCCCACTGGACCCTGTGTGCCCCCACTGGACCCTGGGTGCCCCCACTGGACCGAGCATCGGGCTTCGTCCCTGCAGTGCAACAGCGGGCATTGTGGCAGCTAAAGCCCTGAGGGCAGGGAGTTGCTACTGGGAAAGAAAAAAGAAAGGAGCCCGCTTTACCCCTGCAGAAACATCAGCTCTGCTTTATAAGCACAAGATGGGCAGCCCAGAGTCACCTCTGCCCAAACAAACTTCTGTGCTGTTCCCTCACCCTGGCTGCAGCAGGCCACTTTGCCTTGATGGGCTTGAACTGCCTGCCTGCAGCTCTCAGGCCCCACCCAACCTGCCAAGGTCTTGGAAGATACTGGAAACCCCAGCAATAAAAGCCACATCACTGCCATTTACTGAGAAGCAAGGAGGTGGTAAATAAAGACTCATCACCCTGTCCACACATGGAGGCAGGCAAGAGGCCAGCCTCCCACAACCACAATGCTCCAGGGGCTGCAGCAAAAGCTGAAGCCTGCCAAGGTGGGAGTATATCAATAGGAGCGTTCCGCTGGGGCAGCATTCGATATGGCAGCTAAAAACCTGCCATGAAGAGGTGCCCCAAACCATTCATCCATGGCTGTGCTCTAAACAAATACCTGAAGAAACTTAGCTCCTGGGGAAGTGAATACAGTTCTATTTAACACCAAGAGCTTCTGGGCACTGCGCTTAACTTAACAAACACCAGCATGGTGTCTATTCTCATGGAGGAGATAGAGCAGGCAGTCACACCAACCTCTGCATAGCAAACCTGAGATGTGGATGGAAGACGCTAAACAGCACAGCTTCCCTTACAGCTGCCCTGGGCCCCATCCCACCTGAATGTGACTGTGGCCTGCATCTTCTCCACCACCCAAGAGAATCTAGATCTCAGCCACAGCTCACTTTCCCCACTCTGTGTCTAGCTGGCCAGGATCCAAAGGCACAGCATGGTCCCCTCCCACAGCCCTTCTCACAGGCTGGGACCCACAGAGTCCCTCATCGTGTCTTGCAGGAAGATCACAGCATGACGGTAAGGAGCTGGGTGGCAGCACAGGACTTTCCAAGGATGGACCCTCAGAGTCAATCACCGGAGCCCAAGTTCCTAAGTGGTCCTTCTCTTCTTCACTGGGAGGCGGGGAAGGAGAGCTCCTCCTACCTGATCTCGGAAGAAAACAGCAACTGGGAGGAAAAAAGAGGGAAGGAAAGATGGCATGAGTAGAGGATAAAAATGAAGAGATAGATACGTATTTCATTCAGTGAAATTTTCAGCCACATAAGGAACGAAGTGCTGAAAACAATGGAGCCAGCACAGTGGCCTAGCGGGTAAAAGGTCCCACTGAAAGCCTGATGACCTACTTCAATCCCAGGACCCACAGGGCAAGAGGAGAGAACTACCCCAGCAAGCTGTCCTCTGACCTCCACATGCATGACATGACTGCACATATGTACACACACTTAAACAAAATGAAATATGATTTTAAAAAATTGAAGCATTATGCTAGATGAAAAAGCCAGATCCACCTGCCCTGTGACGCTGTGTGTTTGAAACATCTGCAACAGGCAGATCCAGACAGAAAGTAGACTACGGTTACCAGGGGAATGGACAGCCATTGCTCACCAGGGTAGCATTTCTTCATTTAGAACAGGGACATGTTAACATGAGGAGGTGGCTTGGGGGTAGAACATACACCATACACAAGTGAAGCCCAGGATTTCATTCCCACCCAGAATCACATAAATTAACTAATTAAACAATTTTTAAAAGGAACCTGGCATGGTGGTGCACACCTTTAACCCCAGCACTCAGGAGGCAAACGGATCTCCGTTGGGTTAGAGACCAGCTTGAACTACATAGCAAGTAGCCTACATAATGAGTAGGTCTACACAGCTGGAGCTACACAATAAAAAAGGAAGGGAGAGAGGAAAGGAGAGAGGGAGGGAGGAAAAAAGAAGAAGAAAAAAACAAGTATTCTAAAACTGGCAGAGTGCTGTAAACACACCTGGAATCCCTGAGCTAACAACTGAGGCAAAAAGATCACTACAAGTTGAAGACTGGCCTGGGACACAGTGAGCCTCAGGCCAGTATGGGCCAGAGTGAGACTCTGCCTTAAACAAAAGAAAAAAGCCAGCCAAGGAAGGCTGCCCCTTCTTTCTCTGAGTTTCAGCGGGACCTCTAGTTTTCCATTCAAGAAAGAGAACTGGGCCTTTCCAAGGCTGTGACATTCCTTTCCCTAACACATGGGCATGCTACTGATGTCCATGACACACCCCACGTGCCACTGGTCACAGTGACCCCAGCCCCAGACTCCTTAACAGGTCCCACAGTTACCTGTTAAGCTGCTCTCCTTTAGCCAAGTGAGAGGTGCTTTGTCGCTCCTCCTGGGCCCAGCCACAGTTTGACATAGCGTAACAAAGAATGGCATCAGACACAGTCAGGGAGCCTCGGCCCTGGACACAGGCTTCAATCTCAGGCACTGAGAGCTGGCTTTGGAGGAAGAGGTGCAATTGACTGTCTGACAGAAGGACCACGCTCTGCAGGACCCTGGAGCAGGAGAGAGCACATCACAGAACACGTGATGACGTTGTTTCCCCATCCCCATTCCAGCCAGGCTTTGGCTTCAGGCAGCACTGGAGATGGAAGGGCACAAGAAAGCAGGTCACAAATGTGGCCACATGAGCAGGGCAGTCTGCATCTGCCTGGCACCTTCCTGTGGCCCTGCCTCCACACGGCGGCCAGTGCCAAGCCAGCATGTCCACTCACTTTTCGAGGAAGTGCTGTAGACCTTGCCGCCGCTTCTCGATGAATTCATCGGAGTTGCCAAAGAAAGTGGACTTCCCAGGAAGTTCAGGTACAGGCCTGTGGGAGCATGGTGTGACACGCAAGGTGAGTGAGATCTCACTCCAACCCCGCCCCAAAATATCCCCTGAAGAGGCCCAATCAATGTGATTAGCTTTTATTAGGGATGTGACAGAACTAACACTGTTGACAG
This sequence comes from Myodes glareolus, assembly GCF_982192425.1. Lineage (NCBI taxonomy): Eukaryota > Metazoa > Chordata > Mammalia > Rodentia > Cricetidae > Myodes > Myodes glareolus. The sequence goes on along the minus strand of NC_142034.1, from coordinate 25,961,136 downwards.
TATGCCCTACAGCAGGCACATTACAGGACAAATCCACAAACATGGCATTTAATCCTTCTAAAAACCCCAGGAGAAAAATATTAGTGCCCTTCTTTTAGAAAACCAGAGAGGTGACATAAAATTCCCACTGTCAGCTAGGTATAGTGGCGCACACCTTTAATTCCAGCTCTCAGGAGGCAGAGGCAGGTTGATCTCTGAGTTTGAAGACAGCCTGGTCTACAGAGTGAGTTTCAGAACAGCCAGGCTTAGGAAGAGAAACGTTGTCTCAAAAAAAAAAAAAAAAATTCCCACTGTTGGAGATGGCTCAGAGGTTAACAGCACTGACTGCTCTTCCAGAGGACCTGAGTTCAATTCCCAGCACCCACATGGTGACTCATAACCATCTCCTCTTTGGGGAGAACACTATGTACATAACGCTTCTATGTACATAACGCTTCTATACCACTCCATCTAGTATACCCACTTCCAACATCAATCACTTTTTTCTTCATGTGTATGTGCTTGCTTGATGATTTGTGCACCATGTGTACGCAGTGTCCACAGAGACCAGAAGAGGGGATCAGATCCCTGGAACTGTAATTACAGGCAGTTGTAGGCAACCTGCTATGGGCTGCCAAACCCAGGTCCTCTGCAAGAGCAACAAGGGCTCTTAAACAGAGCTATCTCTCTAGCCCCCTTTGGGGCTTTCTCACACATGGCTTCACTATACTACATAGCCATGGCTGGCCTGGAACCTGCAGTAGTCCTCTGCCTCTGCTTCCTATGTGGTAGGACTACAGGCCTGCTCCACTACACCCAGCTCTACTACTTCTGTGCTCTACACTGGGGTGGGGAGCATGCGCACACACATATGTGTGGATGCTCTACACTGGGGTGGGGAGCATGGGCACACACATACGTGTAGATGCTCTGCATTGGGGTGGGGAGCATGGGCACACACATACGTGTAGATGCTCTGCATTGGGGTGGGGAGCATGGGTACACACATACATGTGGATGCTCTGCATTGGGGTGGGGAGCATGGGCACACATATACGTGTGGAAGCCAGATACAGGAGATCGTCCTCCAATCACCCTCCACTTCATTTGTTGAACCAGAGCTCATCCATTTGGCTGGACCAGCTGCCGGCAAGCCCCTAGGGTTCCCACGTCTCCCGGCACTGGGATTCACATGGTACTAAGGACCCGACTCAGCTCCTCGTGCTCACAACAGTCACTGCACCAAAAGTCACCACCCCAGCACCCAGCTCTGTTACGGTAAGAGGAAGAAACTTAAAGCACGGAACTCTGGGCCCTTTCATATACATTAAAACCATTACTCCAAGTCAGACACGTCACCATGTGTTTATAACCTCAACTACTCGGCACACTAAAGTAAGAAGATGGAGCATTTTAGGCCAGCCCAGAGCTACACACACAGGCTCTATCTCAGGATAGATAGATAGATAGATAGATAGATAGATAGATAGATAGATAGATAGATAGATAGATAGATAGATAGAATAGACTACTCTAGCCCCAGAATTTGCTAAAAATGAGGTGAGTTATAGAAAATTACTGTTAAACTTTCCTAGCTTCTGTTATAAAGCACAGGGAACACGTTAGAAAATATCGACAAGAAGTTAGGGCTGAAGACATAACTCTGTGATAGAGCAATTGCCAGCCACACACAAAGCCCTGAATTCAATCCCCAGCACACACACACAAGGGGGGAGGGGAGAGAAAAAGACACAGACACCCTCAGAGAGAGTAACAGACAGAGGCAGATAGATACCCGAAGCAGCCTAGAGGAGAGGAAGTAAGGGAACCGGCTGACATGTTCTACCTATCACAGTGGCCCCATCAGACCCACACAGCACTGGGCAGCCCAGTCATCGTGAGCATTCCCAACCACTCTAAAGTAAAGGGAGGGAGGTAGAGGCAAGAGAATCAGCAGTTCAAGGCCAACCTGGGCTACATCAGACCACATCTCAAAAAAAAAAAAAAAAAAAAACGGTGAGATGACCTATGCCTACAATCCCAGCACTCCAGATGCTGCCACAGAAGAGGACAAGTTCAAGGCCAACTTGAACTACATAATGAGGCCTGCCTGAAAAAAGGAAGACCTCGTTTACAGAGAAGACAACTTACAACATGCCAGATACTAAAGAATCTAGGAAATGTTTTAAAATGTGTTTAAGTCAGTGAACTATGGATGTGTGGGCACACGAGTGCATATATACACTGTTTCCTGTTCAGACTATACATGTGTGGGCATACGAGTGTATATATACACTGTTTCCTGTTCAGACTATACATGTGTGGGCATACGAGTGCATTATATACACCGTTTCCTGTTCAGACAGTTTTGCTAAGTCAAACAACGGGAGAGAAGAATGCTGGTTTGCCTTCACTGACTTAAACACGTGGTTTAGAGCATTTCTTTGGTACCTGGCATGTCCTAAGTGCTTTTCTCTGCAAACTCTAGCCACCACATAATCACCCAAGAGTCTCTTCAGACCTGAGAAGACAGCAAAAGCAAACTCACACCAAACCCGCATTCCGCTGTAGTTGCTTCCTTAGCCACACGAATTCACGGTAGCGGCGCCGCACGCAGGAGGTCTTGGCAGTAAAGGCCTTGCTGTTCGTCTACAAGAGGAAGTTTGTGAAAAGCATTAAATGGACAAAGACTAAGTTCATATGAGATCATCACCACCGCTCTCTTTAAGGGGTCAGATTATAAGGCCATTGGTCCCCAGGCCAAGATGCCACTAGACAGCCTGAAAGCAATTCCCAATTACACTTGGTGCTCTTTCTTCTCCACACTCCGTTTCTTCTAAGTCTCCTGTCTCGGACTGCTGGGGGCACCCACAAATCATTTCTACTTCAGCACAGCCCACAGCCCTGCAGCTACCCATTCCAGAAGCTCGACTCACATGAAGGAAGATCTTATAGTCCACGTAGGAATTCCAGGAGCCCTCATTCTGCACCCGGGGGTCCTGAACACGCACTGTGATCACCTCCTGCAGGTGTTAAAAAAAAAATGCCCCCTCAGCTTCAGCTCCACCTTTCACACACAGAGTGCTTTGGTTTCGGCACTGAAGCCTGGCTGGTCTGGAACTCACGATGTAGATGCATTGCCTTGAACGTGTGGCATTTTTCACATGTCTGCCTCCTAGTGTTGAGATCATAAGGCACTGTGCCTAGCTGGCAAGGCAGCTCTGATCACACAGTAGTTTCTAGTACAGTAGACTAACTCAGTCCCAACTTCCAATCATTTCTCCAGTCAATTCAACAAGTGTTTCCTGACACTGGTGCATGCCAGGCACTGCGCAAAGACAGAACATAAACAAGAAACAGAAATCCCTGTTCTCCGGGAGACCACAGGCCATGCCAACTAGTACAGGCCTGTAAGCCTAATGACTTGAGAGGCTGAGGCAGAAGAATCAAAGTTCTAGGCCTCATCCAAGGAACTTAGTAAGACTCCAAATAAAAACATAGAGAGCTGTAGACAATGGCTCCCGCCTTTAAACCTAACACTCAGGGAGAGGCAGGAGGATCACCATCAAGCTGAAAGTCAGCCAGGTCCACATAGCCTCAGTACGTAAGGCTAAAAAGAGAGTTAGGGATAGATGGCTCATTGGCAGAGCTGAGCACTCACAAGCCCGAGCTCCATCTGCACAAGGAAAGACTAGACAAATAAGAACAGAGTATAGGAGCTGGAGAGATGGCTCAGAGGTTAAGAGCACTGACTGCTCTTCCAGGGGTCCTGAGTTCAATTCCCAGCAACTACATGGTGGCTTCACAACCATCTACAATGAGATCTGGTGTTCTCTTCTGGCATGCTGGAAGAACACCATATATGTAATAAATAAATAAATAAAATTGAAAAAAAAAGAACAAAGTGACAGAGCCCATTTCTTGGAGGATAACCAAAAACTTAACTTTAAAAAACACTTATATTCTAGTACATTCCAACCAATGGAAAAGTTAGTCAAAACGAAAGCTCACTTCTCAGCCTGTACACTTGTTCTGACTTCCTTCACCTGGCTTTATTCTGAGTTCATCAAAAACACCAAGGGTGTTACCAGGGGAAAACACACTGCAAACGCTCTGCATCTGTGTCCCCTTCCCCGAAAAGGCCCCCCAACTCTGACCCACTTGGAGCCCACGCTTACCTCCAGCTCTTGGTTCTCCAACATCCTACACCAAAAGCCCATCGGAAGAGAGCATCTGGGGGGGCAAAAGGCACGGTAACAAGCACAGTTAGCAAGTGTGTCCTTACCAGGTTTTGCCAGGGCAAAACCCCAAAAGTTTTAAATAGATATCCCTTGGGGAAAGCCAGGTGACTCCAACTCCCCAATTATGCTGTGTAAAACTTTAAAGAGGAAGGGAAAAACATCCACATTAGTTAGTGGCAAGCTGAAAGCCCTGGGGGCTTTGCCTCCGTTCTCAGACTGCTCCTGGAACCCTCAAGGCCACTTCAACCCAGAGCTTGTTGGGGTTTGTGGAAAGTGTGTGGGTGGCCAGAAAGGCAGGTGGGTTCCCTTGAAAACTTTGGTCTGAGGACTGTGGCTTAGTGGTCTTGCAGAGCACAGCTTTGAAAAGGAGCCTAGCAGCGCCCCCTCCTGGTTGTTTAGAGATAACCCAGTCCCTACACACATCAATGCTCCAGCAATCTCCATCTTGCTAACCACAGTCACCCCCAGAGAAGTGAGTCATTGAGCCGCGGGGAGCATTCATCTGAATGGTCCGGTTACAGTCACCACCTTTTAGAACTGGAGCCAACCATTGTAGTCATTTCCAATCCTGACATCCGGTTTGTACCTCTGCCCAAGTACCCCACAGCTTTGCAGGTCACCTCAGGATGTATTCCGCTCCTTTGTAAAGATTCATTAAAGCCTAAGCCACTGATGTCCCCCAGTGTGGCAGTTTACGTGTACAGCAACATCGCCCACTCCAACAAGGGGACCATGAAGGCTGCAGCACAGGGTTACTGGATTCCAAGGGGGCCCATGATGTCACCTTCTGTTAAAATACAGCACTAATCTTGTTACTCCTAGAACCACTTCAGCAGCTCCACCCTGGCTGCCGCCTCCACCCCCTTCCTCTCTCTTAAGAGCAGAACAATAAGGTTTAATTTCCCTTTCCAATTTACCTTGAAATGAAAACTGACTTCAGCCAATATGTACTGCCAACAAATGATCCGGGCTGGCTCCTGGGAAAACAAGACTATCTCTAAGCTCCCCCTCCCCTCCTCCAGGCCCATCCACACACCCACTCGTTTCTACAGTCCCACAATTAATTTTAAACACATTCTCTTATTAGTTCTGCCTTACCATTAGAAGAGCGCGTAATGAGCTTCCGTCTAGTTTATGTTTTGCTAGCACAGGGCTAATGTTTCAAAAGAAGGGGAACTCATTTACAGCATGAAATTAGCAGAGCAAACAGCTTTTGCAGTTCTTTCCACTATCCCAGAAGGTCTCACTTCTACAGACAGACATTGCACGCAGGGACAAGGCTACCTGGCAGATGACAAAATTGAGCTACACTGTGGAGCAAACCCAAGGTTTCCTGATTTCAACACCATAATAAACAGCACTCTTGCTGACAACCTGATTTTTCAATTGCTGCCGTCACCCCCTCCAACAGGCCCTGAACTGAATAAAATTCAGGAGATTCCAATTCCCCAATAACCCAGCCTAACAGTCCAGACAGAAACAGACAAAGGTCTGTGACCAACAAAACAAAACAAAACAAAACCCCAGCAGATATACTTGCTGTAAATAATTAACCTCCTGGGGTTAATTCTGCACCCCTTTCTCTTTTTAGGTATTTGCTAAACTGCCACAAACAGAGAACTAAAGATTCTGAAGTGTCTTTTTGTAGTTCAAAAGGAGGGATGACAAGAGCCATCTCCGCACTGAAGGGAGGTCACACCTCTCCGCCTCAAAAGGTCTGTGAAATGTAAGACTCCAGTTCAATAACCAAATACTCATCATACCTTTGGTCTCAAGAAGAGTTTGGAAGGGGCCCGCAGCACCCCCATGTGGAAGTTTTTCCTCCGTATTTATTGTGGAGCTAATGTAGCATAGAAACAACCACAAACTGGCTTTTAAAAATTCCAAGACAGGCTCCAAAGCTACAGAGAAACCCTTTCTCAAAAAAACCAAATAAATAAATAAATAAATAATTCCAAACCTCCTAGGACTCCATATGCTTGTATGCTTAAACCTAAGTCTAAAGGTTTAAAGGGCACTGAGGAAGCTCTTGTAAATTTCCTTAAATCACAGGAACTGCAAAAACCTAGATTCCATTCCTTTTCTCTCTTTTTTTTTTTGTTTTTTGTTTTTTGTTTGCTTGTTTGCTTGTTTGTTTTTTGAAACAGGGTTTCTCTGTTTAACAGCCCTGGCTGCCTGGCTGTCCTGGAACTCACTCTGTAGTAGACCAGGCTGGCTCCTAACTCACAGAGATCTGCTTTGACCTCCTGGAGTGCTGGCATTAAAGTCCGGTAAAACCTAGACTCCATTTCTAATAGCCAGGATTCTCCATCAATTTCCTTCCCAAAGGCACCACTCCTTGGAAGGAAACGAAGCTCAGTCCCTTCCTGGAAAAGCAGCAAGTTCTTAACTTCAGCTCTACCACTAGATAGACAGATCCATCTCTAGATGCATCTGTGCATCGACTAAGAAAAGATAAAGTAACCTCTAAGGGTTAGGAAGCTAACTACATCTCCTGGGCCTTTTCCGTCATATCTGAAGTGCTGTTTGCTTCCCTTGGCAGTACCAGCGCCAACAGTGCTAGGGAAGAACCAGATCTTTGGGTGTGTACAAAAGTGATGCATTGTAAAGCTCAGAACTGCTAATTCGGGGGAGCAATTCAAGGCCTTCCCTCATTTTTTCCATGCCACTTAAAACTACTTCAAAAGACACGTTAAAAGCAAATCAGACTATAAAAAGATTGCGCCAAGGAGCCTCCCCCCTTTTCTTACTCATTTTCGAACCTCTGGTGCCAACTGACAGCAATTCAAAAACCTCGCTGTCCTAAATACCCACAGGTGTTAGGAGAAGCTCTCCCGCCTGGCACTCTTCCTATCAAGCAGTCGTTCCACCTTTCAGTCGATAAACCCACTCATTTCACCTGATACTAACGAAGGCGATCATAACTTCCAGCGCCTGCGAAAAGGATCTGCCATTTTCTCCCACTCCCGGCCACTTGGATAGCTACATCCCCCCAAAACTGACTCTGGCCACTCCCTTCCATTCTCATCAAACTAGATGGAAAACAGCCACACGCCTCTTCTCCTTTCCCGGTTAAACTTGGGACGAAAGATACCTTCTGTTCTCAAAGTCAATTGAAAAGCCAGGCTTCCTTTCTGGTTGGATTTCCAGCAAGCCCTCACTTTCACTACCCCTTCCCTAGCATGTCAAGCGAGGCCATCACTCAAACGCCACCACTGCTCCTCGAGCCGGCGTTCCATTCCCACCCCCAGCAGCACCTGCGAGCTGCGGCCCCGCCCACGCCCCCTCACCTGAGAGCAGCAGCCGCTCTCTACAACGACACCACCGGCACCGCACCACATAGCCCGAATCCCGGCTTCTCCTTCCGGGTGAGTCGCCGGCGCCCCGGTGCACGACGGGAGGCGGCTCCCGACGGACCAATCCTGAGTGTCCAGGACGCCCCACCCCTGCAGGCAGGGGCTCTCAGTGGCGACTGCCGGTCAGAGGCGGCTCTCCGCCCCGCCCAGACGTGAGGTGCAATCCGGATCTTTCCGGAAATCGCTAGGAGCGCGGGAGGTGGAGCGCGAGGATTGAAACCCCTCGGGGTTCACTTCAGGGCCGCGTCCCGCCCACCGCTGTCAGGCGTGCCAATCAGCGCTCAGGGAGCATCTTTAAAGCCCCCTCCCAGCCGGGGCCCCCCCCCAGAGCAGCTTGGGATCCGAGGTGTCTGAAAGGGTTTTACACGGTTGTCAGTAGTGTGGGAAGGTTCCCCACATTCCTGGAGCCTCACTAAGATCTCCAAAGGGTCCCGCTTTGAACCTCGGAGATTGCAGTTCCCCAGCTGAAACGTCAAGGGCACTGCCAGTTAGTTTTGGAAAAGTCACAGCAAAAAACAGACAAGAAGGCAGACAACTCACAGTGACTCCCCGAGACAAGCCCAAAGCAGAAGCACGCAGTTAGTAAGCAAGAAAAAGCTGATGAAAATGCTAACTCTGGTGACAAGCAAATTCCTCTTAAGGCAAAGGAAGGGCCCCACGCCTGGAATCCTAACACTTGGAAGATTAAAGCTACATAGTGAGTTCCAGGCCACCCAGGCTACAGAGTAAGGCTCAATCTCAAAACACAATCAAAAAACCCCAGCACTTGGAAGTAGAGGCAGGAAGTGAAGGCCATTGCCAACTATATAGTGAGTTTCAGCCCGACCCAGGCTAAGACCCTGACTCAAAAACAACCCAGCAGAGACTGAGGAAATGACTCAGAACTTAAGACTGTTTTTCTCATCCAGAGATGAGATCAGCACCCACATCGGGCAGCTCACAAATTCCTGCAACTCCAACTCCGAGGATCCAAGACGTACACAAATGCACATACCCCCCCCAAAAATAAAGTTTATTTGTTTTTATTTTGTGTATGAGTGTTTTGCCTGTAAGTATTCAGAGGTAAACAGGGCCTCAGCTGTCCTGGCACTGGCGTTACAAATGGTTGGAGACACTGGAGAGCTGGGAACTGAACCCTGGTCCTATGCAAGAGCAGAAGTGCTCTTAACCTCTGAGTCATTTCTTGAGCCCCAAATCCCCACCCCACCACCCCTAGTTCTCTTTCATGCTCTATTGCTTTGGTTTATGAAGACAATCTAGCCCAGCACAAACATATCACTGGAAAAGGCGTTTTTTGCCTGCTCTAACAATCGCAAATACTCCTATACTAAAACGAAACACCAAAAAGTACTCTCCCTCTCCCTTCCCATCTGTCCCTCCTTTCATTTTAAGATAAAGTCTTGTAATCTAGCCTGGGCTAGCCTACAACTAACTATGTAGACCAAGATTACTACCTCAGATTCAAAATGTACAATCCCCTGCCTCAGTTACCCAAGTGCTGGGATTGCAAGTGTGGACCATCGTGCCCAGTAAACAAGTGGTGGCTTCCCTTTAAAGACTTATTTTTCCTTATGTGTCTGTATATGAAGCTGTGTGAATTATAGGTCCAGTTTGTGTGTGCAGTGCCCACAGAGGCCAGAAGAGGCCATCAGATCCCCTGGAACTGGGGTTACAGAAGACCTACCCAAATGTGGGTGCTGTGAACTGAACCTGATCCTCTGCAAGAGCAGCAAATGCTGTTAACCATTTAACCATCTCTCCAATCCCATGCAAACAATAAAATAAAATAAAATCATGTTACTATCATCACTGATGTCATCAGAGAACTTTCAGGAAGTTGTCAGATTCATTGCTGTAGACACCAAATTAGCAAAGGTAAATTTTTTGCATGAAAGACATTTTCTTATTGGCAGTAATATTTCTGTTTTTCTTTACGTGGCCAACTCTGCATTCAAATATCTGATTAACCAGTTCTTTTTCCCTTGTCTTTCTCTCTCTCTCTCTCTCTCTCTCTCTGGCTAGGGTTTTACTACATAGCTCAGGTGGCCCTGGAATTCATAATTCTCCTGCCTCCCAAATGTTATATATATGCACCTGCCACCTTGCCTAGAACGTTTTCAGCTGTTGCTGTCGGAGCCAGCCAATCCTTGAACAATAACTGCTGGGAAATAACAAGCACAGCCTTAAACAACTGGAACAATCCAAACTTCAAAACATATCGCATGGCTGGAGAGATGGCTCAGCGGTTAAGAGCACTGAGCGCTCTTCCAGAGGCCCGGGGTTCAGTTTCCAGCATCCACATGGAAGCTCACTACAGATCGTAACTTGAAGATCCGACACCCTCACATGGACATACATGCAGGCAAAACACCAATGCACGTAAAGTAAAAATAAATTATTTTGAAAACATATTGAACACCAGCAATATGGTACCATGGAAGATTTCATGCAGGTCACAGCCAAGATGCAGACATGTTAAAAACACCTCCAGCCTTTGTGTATAAAATCTATTTTAAATGCTGGGCCTAGTGACACATGTATAATCCCAGTACAGGGGAGGTTGAACTAGAATTCTAACATCAAGCTGAGGTACCAAAGACCCCCACAATTTTTTTTATTTATTCCATGTATATGGTGCTCTATCTGCACATACACTTGCACACCAGAAGAGAGCATCAGATCCCGTCACAGACTGTGAGCCACCATGTGGGTGGGAGAATTGAACTGAGGACCTCTGGAAAAGCTGCCAAGGCTCTTAATCGCTGAGCCATTTCTACAGCCCCATGACCCCACAATTTAAACGAACAAACAAACAACAAAAGACCAAACTAATCAAAGTATGGGACTTAAGAGCATATTCTAATCAAACTCAACTATCAGTAATTGATGTGAAAAATCAAACAAACCACAGGCTATGAAAGAGAAGAAATGTCTCTGAAACTCTTAAACGTATTACATTGCTTTATTGTTTTGCTTTTTTTTTAACCCCAAAAGACAGGGTTCCTCAGTATAGCCTTGGCCGTCCTAGAACTCACTCCTGTAGACCAGGTTAGACTCAAACTCACAGAGATCTGCCTGCCCCTGCCTCCCAAATGCCACCACCGTCAAGCAATGGTATTATGTTTTATAAGAGACTACATTGTTAACTCCAGAATGAATAAATCTTTAACAATTGGATTTCAGGTAGCTAACCAAACTGGGGCTATGGGCTCAAACTCCAGTAATTCCAGTTCTTTAGAGGATGAGGCTGCAGGAATGGAAATTCAAAGTTATTGGATGTAAAAAAGAAATAAAAAGGAAAGAACAGGGCTGCGTCTAGGTTTGGTGGAGGAGGACATTTATTGTAGATAAAAGGGAGAGCAGAGGCTGAGACATCTGGGAGAGTCCAGAGCGGGTGTGACCCTGAGCCACGGGATTATAAGGTGGGGGGGGATGGCTGGGGGGGAGAGGGACACGACAGACAGACAGGGTAAAAGGTCTGAAGGGTAAAAGGGTAAACGAAAAGATCAAGCATCCAAAATGGCTGCATTATTTAGGGCAGGGCAGCTGGGAGAAAAGGTAGAGGGTAGGTGGTGTTCCAGCCACGAGGTTCCACCAGGTAGGTACCCAGGGATGCAGGGAGACCTGGATACCAATTTCTGCTCTGCTATATTTATAGGCACCTCAGCGATTCCTCTCGGGTTTGAGACCCAACAGTTCTTGGCCACAATCGGAAGCTAGCTCAGGCTACAGGAGACCCTGTCTCAAAAAAAAAAAAAAAAAAAAGCCCCAGCAGTAGGGAGAGGCAGGCACATTTCTGTGAGTTCTGAAAAGCGCTGGCTGCTTGGCTGCCGCTCACACTAACTGTTCTGGAACTCAATTTGTAGTCCAGACTGGCCTCAAAATCACAGAGATCTGTCTACCTTTGCCTCCCCAGTTCTGGGATTAAAGGCATGTGCCACCACTACCTGGCTTTCTTTCTTTTCTTTTCTTTTTTAAATTAATTAATTTTTTATTTTGTGTGAATTCGTGTTCCGCCTACATGCATGTCTCTGTGAGGTTGTCAGACCCCCTGGAATTAGAGTTGCAGGCAGTTGTTAGCAGCCACGTGGGTGCAGCTGACCAGATCCTCTGGAAGAGCCAGTGCATTTACATAAAGAGCGGAATTCAGCTTAATGTAGGGACTTGGGGGCTGGCAGCATTTGATGCTGACAGGAACATGATTTGGCTATTGGAAATGAAATAACCTTGGGATTATAATTCCCACTTCCAATCAAGAATTTAACGCAGCTTGGCTATGGGGGTGATGCCTGTTGAGCCTCAAACCCCGGATAAAAGGCTGAGGTACCAATTTAACAAATCAAAACAAACCTGGCCTCCAGGTTCTCCCAGCATCCCTCAGTCCCTACCTGTTACAGGATAAGGTGGACAGACCCTGCCCTTTACCCTCCTCCCACCCTGCCTCGTCCCCAGTTCTCCAGCCCAGAGTCTGGGCTGCCCTTCCCCCAGCCATTTTTTGTTGCCTGCCCATTTTGTTAACTTTTGCCCTCTTGGCTAATGAACCTGGTCGTCGTGTCCCCTCACCCCTTTCATCTCTTTTCTCCTCCTCCTCCTTCTCTTTCTCTCTTTCTCTTCTTCTTTCCCTTCCCCTTCTCCTCACATGGCTCAGGGTCACATCCAGTCTGCACACTCCCAGGTGTCTCTGCCTCTGGCCACGCTCTCTCTTATCTACAAAAATCTTCCTCCTCCACCACACGCACCTAGGAACAGTCATGTCCTTTCTTTCCATTTTTTCATTTATCTGGTGCTGAACCTGGTGCTCAAGCCCTGGGACAAATGGCTGAGGTACCTCTTCACCAGTGCAGACCCATGAGAACCAATCAGAGAGGCTGAGGTACAATGGAGAGTTTCAAGGTCAAGGAATTTGTGTGGAAGACCCTGACTCTAAAACAAACCAAAACACAAAACACAACCAAAAAAACCCTTCACCTGGACTGGAGAGGCTGGGGGTAGTGCCCATCTGGAGAGTGCTGGCTTGTTCTGCACATGGTTCCAGATTCAGGGCCAAGAAGAGAAAGAAGGAAGCCAGGACTCCTAGCGCTGGGGTTACATACTCAATGATAATGTCTTAAACTTTGAGTGGAGTGGCGCTCAGTAGTAAGATGTTATGTGCCTGAGTGTGTGTGTGTGTGTGTGTGCAGCAGAGGTCAGAAGGAGTTGGATCCCCTGGAACTGGAATGACAGGCTAATGGGAAGCACGCTGTGGGGGGTGGGAACAGAGCTCAGATTCTCTGGAAGAGCAGCAAAGGCCCTCAACCTCTGGCCCATCTCCCCAGGCCTGTGTAAATGCTTTCTTACCAGACACAAGGCCCTGGATTTGATCCCCAGCACCAAGACAAGAAGAAGCAAAGCTAAAAGTAGTACTAATATTCTCATTTTCAAAGTTATCCAAAGCATTACACATCAGGAAAGAATAGGTGGATTGTTGCCTGTCTTTGGAAGCTCAACCCAAATATTTTCAGGAAGAATTGGTCTTTTTAAAATAAGTTTGTGTATGGTATTGCTGAGCTAAACCTCTCTCTCTCTCTCTCTCTCTCTCTCTCTCTCTCTCTCTTTGTTTTTTGAACAGGAAAGTTGTCATTTTTTTTTTTTTTTTTGAGATAGGCTCCCACTTGCAGCCTAGGCTGTCCTGGTACTCCCTACATAGACTAAGCTGCTCTTAAACTTACAGCAATCCTCCTGCCTTAGTCTCCTGAATACTAGGATTAAGAGGCACGGAGCATCACACCTGACCTTGGAAAGTCTGATCAGTTCTATTTTCTGTCAGGGAGGAGGAAATCTCGTTTATTCATTTAATCATATGATGAAAACAGGGACATATGAAAGCCAGCAACACATACCAAGGGTTTTTGGGGTGTTGTGGACATAGTGAGCGATAGAAGGGAGTGTTTCCATTCTTACTGGAGTTTACAGCTCAAAAGTTTGTAGTGACCCAGCTGAAAGTCAAACTAGGAGGCTTGTTAAAGAATGATAACTATAAGCCGGGCAGTGGTGGCTCATGCCTTTAAACCCAGAGCTCAGGAGGCAGAGGCAAGCAGATCTTTGTGAGTTCGAGGCAAGTCTGGTCTACAAGAGCTAGTTCCAGGATAGGCTCTAAAGTTACAGAGAAACCCTGTCCCAAACACACGCACGCACGCACGCACAAAAGAATGACAACCATAGGTTTTGCTTAATTAGCTAGAGAAGGGGTATCATGGAGATGGAGGAGTCCCCATAAAAGTCACCCATTGGCACAGACAATAAAAGGAAATTTCTGCATGTGGTGGCACATACCTGTAACTCCAGCACTTGGGAAATGGAAGCAGGAGACTCAAGAGTTCAAGGCTAGCCAGGACTTCCTTGAGACCCTGTCCATCCACCACGAATAAATAAATAAATAAATAAATAAATAAATAAATAAATAACAACAGCCAAAACAAAAATAGAAAGAGAGAAGGAGGGAGAGAAAGAAGAGGAGAGAGAATGGTTATGGGAAGAGAGAGGGAAAGGAAAAGAAAATTCAGGAAGTGCTGGTGATGAGTACCAACTTAGTGCTTTCTGATCAGGAAAGTGATTCATTCAAGGCTGAGGAGTAGGAACCTCAGCGAGGTGGAGATAAAAGATTACAGAGTTTGCTGGACATTACTGAAAGGTGGAGATTTGATAAATCTCAGGCAACAAATATGTTAAGAATTTTTTTTATTCAAGACAGGGATTCTCTGTGTAGCCCTGGCTATTCTGGAACTCCCTCTGGAGACCAGGCTGGTCTCGAACTCACAGAAATCTGCCTGCCTCTGCCTCCAGAGTGCTGGGATTAAAGATGTGTACCTCCACACTTGGCAGTTAAGATTATTTTTTAATGGCAGAGGTTGTTAATTATAGAACTGCCCAGAGGCAAATAGTTTTCCGGATCAAATATCAAGGGGCTAGTTTCCAAACACACGAGTTCTGGATAGACTGACTAAGGAATAGTGGCGCACTCCTGTAATCTTGAATTGAGGCAAAAGAAAGGCCACGAGTTCGAAGCCAGCTGGGCTACACACCCTGTTTTGAAACAAACAGAACCCCATCACTACTCACAAACTTTCTAGACTACAGTCGACCCCGCCTTTCCAGTTTAAAAGAAAAACAAAACTACGAAAACGCCCGACAGCCCTTGAAAGTTGGGCGGGCGGACCGAGCCTCGCACGGCACTCTGGGACTTGTAGTCTTGAACAGACTCCGAGTCCCATGATGCCGTGGGGCGGGTCATCGCGTCTGCGCGGTGCAGGCGGCGGGCCGCGCAGAGTGAGAGGCTCTTTTGTTCGGCTGAGGGGAGGGCCGCTGGTGGGGCCTGCGGTACGCCGCTTCAGCTCGGCGTTCGACTGCGGCCGCACGGCTTTCTGCTCCTCTGGGCGCTACTCCCTCGGGCCGCCCGACGCGACGCGCTAAGAGCGCGGCACCGATTCCTCTCGAACTCTCGGGCGCTGCTACGAGGTGAAGAGGCGGGCTGGAGGCGGGGGGGAGGGGGCGCGACGGCGGCGGGAGGCCGCGGGCGGTCGAGGGCCGCGAACAGAAGACTGGAGCGAGTGGAGTTGGGGGCGCGGCCGGGCCCAGCGCCGGACGAGTCCGCTTCCCGCGCACAGCTCGCGGGTTGCGGGAGTCTGGAGAGGGCGGGGCAGCGGATCCAGAGCCCGGGAGCCAAGTGGTTCCTGAAGAGCCTAGCAGTCGCTGGGTCAGCTCTACACGAGCTGGACGGAGATTGTTTGACTCCAGTGAGCGACTCTGGAGTTGGGCGGGAGAAGGAAAACTTTAGGACCTCGAGAAGGGGACAGGCTTGGTGCTTTGAGTGTGCATGGCACGGATCACTCTTCATCCACTAAAGGTTTAGAAATGTAACCCGAGAAAGCGGACACCGTGGCAGTCGCGGGCAATCCCGGTAGCGCTTGGAGGAAAGAAAGGGAACCTAAGTGTCCAACTGACACTATCCGAGGAATTTCTCTTGCTAGGGTCACAAAGAAGTAACTTCCAGTAGACTTGGACAAGGGGACTTGGAGCTCAAGGTGTGCTAATGGAGAAGAGATCTTTTGAACAAATCTGGGAGCGAGGGGTCAGACATTTTCTTGACCTTGTGTAAAGGAGTTCTTGGGATAAGGAAAGTGGAGGTCCAGAGAATGATCGTGTAAAATAAGAAGAGAAAGGGGGTGCCTGGGGGTGTAGCTTAGTTTATAGAGTGTGTGCCTAGTGGGCTGCAGACCCCTGGATTCAGTCTCCAGTACCACATAACTGGCTGGGTGTGGTGGCATGTACATGTAATCTTAGCACAGAGGGTCAGAAGTTCAAGACCTTCCTTGACTTCCAGTAAAGGGGCTTTCTGCCTAGTAAGGGGTCTGTAGTGTGAGTTGGGAGGCTGTAAGAACAAGGCAAGACTCATCAGATGAAAAGGGTTTGCTCTCGCTGATCAATCCTAAAGACCTCAGTTTAATCGCTGGATCCCAGGTAAATGTGGAAAGAAAGAACCTATTCCAGAAAATTGTCCTCGAGCTACACATGAGGGTATGGCCACAAAAGCAGGCGTTTGCGCACACAGTAATACTATTTTTACTTAAAAAAAATAGTATATGAGGACCGGAGAGATGGTTCAGAGGTTAAGAGCACTGACTGCACTTCCAGAGGACTTGGATTCAATTCCCAGCACCCACATGGCAGCTCACAACTGTCTCTAACTCCGTGACACCCTCACACAGCCATACATGCAGGCAAAATACCAATGCAAATGGAATAAAAGTAAATAAGTTAAAAAAAACTGATATATGAAATATGGAACTTTTCCCAAGTTATCTGCCACTGAAATGTGTTCAAAATAATTCTTAAAAAGGAGTTTTGCAGCCGGGTGGTGGTGATGGCACAGGCCTTTAATACTCAGGAAGCAGAGGCAGGTAGATCTCTGAGAGAAACCCTGTCTCAAAACACCAAGAAAACAGAATGAGTTTTACTAGAACATAAGGTATCCTCTCTAGTTTTGGGTTTCGAATCATGTCAGCAGTTTGGAATAGTTTCAAACGATCTAAGGTTTTGGGATAGATGTATGGCTGCGATCAACAAATTAGTGCCTGTGCCCCTCCTTGGATGCTTTCTAGCTATATATGAAAAGTGGTATATTGAAAAGACTCCAGTCTAAGGCCTGGGGAAACCCCCATGTTGAAACCACTTGCTCCTTAGTAAAGATTTGTGGCGATGGGAGATCTTCAGTCACTTTGGTTTTCTGATTGGTCACTCTTATAAATAACATTAAAATTGGTAAATTTTTACCCTCCCTTCTAGGTATTTTTCTGAGCAGGTAAAATACTGTGTATGCACATGGGTGTATGGGATAATTTTGAGAAGTTCATTCTTCTACCATGGGTTCAGGGGATCAAACTCACCCATCAGACTTGCCTGCAAAGTACTTCTACCTGCTGAACTACATCTTCAGCTGTCTGGACAATTGTTTCAGAGTAAAAGGCCCTTTTTGTTTGTTTTTCTCTATGTAGCCCTGGCTGTCCTGGAACTCACCCTGTAGGCCAGGCTGGCCTCGAACTCAGAGGTCTGCTACCTATGCCCCCAACTTCTGGGGTTAAAGGCGTTCTTTATATTTATGTCTTTATTGTTTTATATTTTGAGACAGGTTCTGACTCTGTAACTCTGGTTGTCCTAGAATTTGATACACACAACAGTCTGGTCTCAGATTCATAGAGTTCTCCCTGCCTCTGTCTCCTGAGTGCTGGAATTAAGTATGCCAGTACACTCTGTTCTAGTTTTTTAAAAGTGGGGTAGGGAGTGTGCCATGATATACTAGTGGAGATGAGAACAACTTTGGCCTCCTTCTCTTGTACTGTTAGGCAAATTCTGGTGATTGAACTCCGGCTGTTAGGCTTTTAAGACAAACCTTTCCCCACTGAACCAGCTTGATAGCCCCATTTTCTAAATTTTGGGGACTAGACCTAGCAGAAGTTGGTATGTGTAGATTTTCTTTTCTATGTCCCATATTGGCTTAAAACTCACTATGTAGCCCAGATTGGCCTTGAACTGAGATTATAGGTGTGTACCACCATTCCTAGTTTAGTTTTATTTTTATGTGTGTGTCTTTGCTTACTTTTTGCAGTCTAAAGAATTGAATTCAGGGCCTTTTACGTGTTAGGCAAACAGGCACACTGAACTGCATCCATGTTTGACAAGCTTTCTACAGCTTCTACAAGTTTTGAGACTAAATTTGGGGAACGTTGGACTAGTTTTGTTTTCTTTTTTTAGTGGTGAAAGTACTGAGTTGAACTCAAACCCATGTGCTCTGTCATTGAGCTATACTACAAAATCCTTAATGTCAGCTAGGCGATGGTGGTTTATGCCTTTAATCTCTCAGCGCTTGGGAGGCAGAGGCAGGCAGATCTCTGAGTTCGAGGCCAGCCTGGTCTATAGAGCTAGTTCCAGGATAGCTGCGACTGGTACATAGAGAAGCCCTGTCTCAAAAAATCAAAAAAACAACAACTAATTTCACAGCTGGGCATGGTGACCCATGCTTATAAATACATCACTGAAGGAAGTGGCACAGGGAAAACTTCCCTCAAGTTTGAAGAAAGCCTGGTCTAAATAATGAGTCCATGCCAGCCTGGACTATAAAGTAATACCCTGTCTGAAAAAACAGGCTAGACGTTCTGGCCAACTTGGTGGAAAAAAGCACTTCCCACAAAGCCTAATTAATAACTTGTGTTTGATCCCAGGACCAACATATTAGAAGGAGGGATCTGCCTTCTGAAAGTTCCCCTCTGTCCCTGTGCTCCCTGCTGCAAACACTAAGTACAGGTGGTGGAGGTAAAAAGATGAATCACATACTTGAGGCCAACCTAGGCTACAGGGTTGAGACCCTGGCACAAACAAGGGGGGGCGGAGACACATGTGGATTTGCTCTGGATTCAATCTATTTCAACCAATTCTGCTCCCACAAACATGCTCAAAAACAAAAACAAACTACTACCCTTGTTTAATGTGTACATGGTTCCTGTTTTTCATCCAGATTTGCATCTGGAAAACATTTGCTTCACAAACAGCCAAATAAAAAGCCAACTAAAAGCAGTTTGGAAATGTCACTGGCACCAAAGCATACTGTACTACTGTGTGCGCCTTCATTTCTGTTTTGATTACTGGTGTGTAGTTACCAGTTATAGCAAAGATACCTTGTCCTTGTTTTCAGTTCTGGGTTTCTTGATTGTCACTCCTAAAAAGCTGGCAGCTTTGTACTTTTATTTCCTGATTATTTGGTTTTGAAACATCTTTCTTTGTTAGGTATACAATGTTCATAATTTGCACAGGGCTCAGAATTCTGAGGGAAAATAGAAACAAAATGTTTTGGGGATCCCAAGGGAAGGAGAAATATTTGGTTAGGTTGGGTGAGCTTTATGGGAGAAATACCATTTAGGATAGGTCTTGAAGAAACTGTAGGATTCTGACTGAATGAAACAATAGGGTGTGGTTATACGCCCCTTGTGGAAATTAAACTCGGGTCCTCTGGAAGAGCAGAGCAGCCAGTGCTCTTAACTACTGAGCCACCTTTCCAGCCCTGAGATTTTGTTTGTTTGTTGAAATTTTGTAGCTCTGTGTGGGTATGTGTACGTGGGGATCCTGCCGAGGCCAGAAGAGGGATCCCCTAGAGCTGGAGTTACACAAGGTCTTGAGCCACTTCACAGTTGTGCTAGGAAGCAAACTCAGATGAGCCTCTGTAAGAGCAGCAAGAGCTCTTAATTGCTGAGTCATCTGTCCCACCCCAGTATGGTTGTTATGCAAAAAGAGTCTGTATTGTACTTGTTAAGAACATCGCAGGGCGGACTCCCAGCAGAGGCGGGTGAATCTCTGTGAGTTTGAGGCCAGCCTAGTCTACAAGAGCTAGTTCCAGGGCAGGCTCTAAAGCTACAGAGAAACCTGTCTCGAAAAACAAAACAACAACAACAACAAAAAAGTTCAAGAATCTGGCGGGGTGTGGTGTGGTAGCGTCCCACGTTTAATCCCAGCATTTGGGAAGCGAGGGGGGAGTTGCCTCTGAGTTTGAGGCCTGTCTAATCTACAAAGGGAGCTCCAGGATAGCAGAGGCTAGATGGAGAAACCCTGTTTCAAAAAACAAGAGTTCAAGCATCTTTGTGCATACCATTGAATGCTGAGAATGGAGATCTAAGGGGCTGAGGAAATGTCATGGCTCAGTTAGTAAAATGGTTCAGACCTGAGTACCTTTTACAGCAAGGTACTCAGAGGTGGAGTGAAGAATTGTCCAGATGCTAGGCAGCCAGATAGCCTGGGTAATACAATATAGAATGAAGAAACAAGAAATTTAGCCTCAGGAAAACAAGATTGAAGGAGAGAACTAACTCTAGCTAGGTTGTCCTCAGACTTCCACATGTGCACACCTGCACTCAAGTTAAGAATGTGTATTGTGATGGTGCAGTGGGTCATGCCACCTTTAACCTCAGCACTGGAGAGTCAGGGACAGGCAGATCTATGAGCCAGCCAAGGCTACATAGAGAAACCCTGTCACCAAAAAAAGTATGTTGTTCCTACAGAGGACCCTCAGTTACTAGCATCCACTATAGGAGGATCACAGTAATCAGTAACTTTATTTCCTCCCTTGGCAGGGTTTCTTTGTGTATAGTCTTAGCTGTCCTGGAACTCAACTCTGTAGATCAGGCTGTCCTCAAACTCTTAGACTCACCTGCCTCTGCCTCCCATTCTCCTAGTGCTGAGATTAAAGGTATGTGTCACCACGCCCAGCAGTTTAGTGGGTTTAAAAAAAAAGTGTGCGTGTGCGCACGCCTTAATGCATGTGGTGGTTGGACTCTATCCATCTTATTTGAGGCAGGATCTCTTTTTCTGTTAGGTTTTGTACTCTAGGCTAGCTGACCAGAGAGTTTCCTAACAGTTCTGTCTCCACATCTCATCTTGCTGTAAGATCGCTAGGATTACAGATGCACCCTGCCACTTCTGGTTTTGTGTAGCTGTGTGTCTGCATGTGGGTGTATGCAGGTGCCTGGGGAGGCCAGAGGTGTCAGATCCCCTGGAGCTGGAGTTACAGTTAGAGAGCCCAACTTAAGTCATCTGGAAGATCTATCTCTAGGATCACAGATAGACCCTACCACTTCTGTCTTTGTGTAGTTGTATGTCTGCATATAGGTGTCTTAGAGGTTCTTAGGTAGCTCTACGCATTTCTGCCTCCCTTGCCCTGAAATTAGAAACACACACCCCTGTGCCTGTGTTAGAAGTGGCCTGGAGATCCAACTCAGATCCTCATGCTTGCAGCCCATGCTTGCAGCCCTCTCTTTACCAACTGAGATCCCTCCTCAGCCTTTGCCCATGCTTTTCTTTGTCAACTGGAACCTGTGTCTAAAATGTCTTCACAGGTTTCTTATGCCTTTCCTATTTCTTTGAATAGTTAATACAAACTTAAGAAGCAAAACAAAATGCTTAATTTTGTGTCTAATATACATACACACAAAATAAATCAGTAAATATAATACAGACACATATTAAGAACTAGACGTAGTACACAGTCAATCCCAACTATTCTGATTCAGAGGCAGGAGGAGCTCAAGTTCAAAGCCAGCTGGGCAGTTTAGCAAGAGTGTCTGAAAATAAGGGGCTGTGATGTGGTTCAGTGATAGAATGCTTAAAGACCTAGCACATGCAAGGTCTTAGATTTAATCTCTACCTGAAAGAAAAACAGCAAGCGTTATTCCTCATAAAACTTTTAAATTTGTATTTATTGTGTTTGTGCGTATATACATGCATGCACATGCTGGTGCATGGATGGCAGTCTGTCCGGAGTTGGTTCTCTTCCTTCCACCTCGTGGGATTTGAAGGTAGAACGCAGGTCTTCAAGTCTACCAGCCCTCTTCTGTATATATAATTGACTCCGGGGAAGGTTCATAAGAAAATTACAATGTTTTTTCTTTGACCCGTGCTTTTAATTTTAATCACTCGGGAGGCAGAGGCAGGCAGATCTCGGGGCCAACCTGGTCTACAGAGCAAGTTCCAGGACAGCCAAGACAACACAGAGAAATCCTGGGGTGGGAGAGAGGGACAGCAAGGTGGCTCAGTGAGTAAAAGTGCTTGCTGTGCGAAAATGTTGATCTGAGTTTCATCCTTCAAACTTTTGTTGGATCAAGCAGAGGTGGCACTCGCCTTTAATCCCAGCACTCGGGAGGCAAAGGCAGGAGGATCTACAGAGAGTTCCAGGACAGCCAGGGCTATAGAGAGAAACTCTGTCTGAACAAACAAACAACCTTGTTGGAAGGAGAAAGCCAGCCTCCTGAAAGTTGTCCTTTGACCATCATCCCCAGACTGTGGTGTATATACACCCACATATATCTATCATACATCATGCACAATAATTTTTAAAAATTCTTTTAGTATGATGTGTGTTTGCTCTATAGCTCAGGTTGCCCATAACTTGGAACCTTCCTGCCTTTCCTATTAAACCTCCTGCAATTATAGGCACTTTTGTGCATGGTTTTATTTGTTTGTTTTCTCCATTGCTGGGAGTTACACCAAAGGACTCGTGTACAAGCTAAACATTATACTATCGAGTCCAGTTTTCCAAAACATTCTTGGATAGCATACTGTCAAGTTCAGATTACCTCTGAGCTTTGGAAAAGTTGCCCTTTTTTTCTTACATTAAACTTCAAAAAGGTAGGAACCATTTCTTACTTTCTTGAGTCTCTAGAATTCAGCACAATATCTAGAATTTGAGTTTCTACAGTTATAGTAAAACTTTGTCCAAGGACCCTGGTAATAACAGTTTAACCCCAGATTAGGGTATAGAACTAATGCAGAACAGTGCTCTTCCTTTGTCTTGGTTTGTTTGCCATGTTCCTTTGGGGAAGTGAGGAGATTGAGACAAAATCCTCAATCTAGTCCACGTTGACCTTAAACTCCTTATTCCCCTGCCTCTGCCTCCGCCTCCCATATTGTGGGATTATAGGCCTGTGCCTCCACACCTGGCCCATCTTTATATCTCGTTCTGGATAATTGATCATCCATTTCTAAGATTTTAGCCAATTTTGTTTTACTGGTATGTTACAGCACCATCTACTGACACAAATTGGTAATTTTAAGGCTTTTGGGCACTTTTTCCATTAAAGGTATTCTGAACACTATAATATGGCACCCAAGAATGTTTTGGGAAATGGGATATCGCTTTGGTCTACAGAGCAAGTTCCAGGATAGCCAGGGAAAAAAAGAGAAACAATGTCTCAGAAAAGAAAGAAAGGAAGGAAAAAATAATTAAAAAACAAGCAACTAAAATATCAGAATTGAATATACTAAAGGTAAGAGATTTATAGAGAACTAAAATATTTTTTTGGTTTTTTGAGACAGGGTTTCTCAAAAACCTGTTGCCAGGTAACAGTCCTGGCAATCTTGGAACTTGCTTCGTAGACTAAGTTGGCCTCTAACTCACTGAGATCTGCCTGCCTCTGCCTCACAAGTGCTGGGATTGAAGGAGTGCATCAGCCACCTGGCAGGAATTAAAAAAATTTTATACTAGAAAAAATATAAGCTGGGTAGTGGTGACACACGCCTTTAATCCCAGCATCGGGAGGCAGAGGCAGGAGGATCTCAATGGGTTAGAGGCCAACCTAGTCTACAGAGTGAGTTCCAAGACAGGCTCCAAGGCTATACGAAGAACCCCTATTGCAGGTGGCTGAAAAAATGTGTGTGTATATAAAATGTGTATGTGTGTCCCCATGGGTTTCCTGAATTATATAGACAAGGATAACCTTGAACTCCTTGGTTCTTCTGCTAGGGTCACACATACTAGTGCACCACCATGCCCAGTTTTTTGGGGTAAAAGCAGGAATTCATTTGTGTGAGACAAACTCTCCACCAACTGACCTGTATCCCCAGCCACATTTGGGGATTTTCATCAAACAAAACCAGCTTCAACTTCTCAAAATGAAGGAACAAGCTGTTTCACCCATATATAATTATGTGTGTAGGTGTGTGTTGTGTTCATGTGTTGAAGCTTGGGGTTTGTTGTTGTTTTGAATTATTTCATCTGTATTGGTGTTTTGCCTGAGTGTATGTGTGAGGGTGTCCGATCCTCTGGAACTGGAGTTACAGCCAGTTGTGAGCTGCCATGTGGGTGCTGAAAGTTGAACCCAGGTCCTCTAGATAAGCAACCAGTACTCCTAACTGCTGATCCATCTCTCCAGCCCAAGGCATGTTTTAGGAAAGAATAAAACTCAGGACCTACAAGGTAAAGCACTTGCTGTGCAAGCCAGATGGGCTTGTTTTTTTATGTGGGAACCCATGTGAAGGTAGAGGGAGAGAACCAATGGTACAAAGTTGTCTTGCTCAAAGAAGATAAACTATACGACACAGCTACCTTCCTCTTGTCCCCATGCTTATTTTCTAAATCATTACAATACTCAGCTTAAATTAATAGCTATTCTGGTGCCTTTTCTAAGCAGGCCTGAGTCTTAGAAATAAATTATAACGTAAACTAGGTCAAAAAACAGTGATTTAGGGCTGTAGCTTAATGCCTAGCATTCTTGAAACCCACGATTTAATTCTTAGTACTACCAAAGGGCAACAATGTAAGTTAGCTGGAGCTGTAGCACAGTTGATAAAGTGCTCTCTTGCCTTTCTTATATAGTGCACAAAGCCTTGGGTTCAATCTTTTAGCACCATGTAGGTAGATGTGGTGTATGCCACGCTCAAGGAGGAAGAGACAGAGGATCAGAAGTTCAAGGTCATGTTCTGCTATGTCTCAAGTTCCAGGCCAACCTGGGTGAGGTGACTTAGCCAAGCCCAAGAACCACATGGAGCTGACTCTCACAAATTGTTTCTTGACCTCCATGACACCCATATACATACTAAGTGAGTAAATGCAGTAAAAGAATTTTTTAAGTTTAAGCTGTGAATTTATGGTGGCATTCAAGAAAAGCAAAGTGAAAAATAAAGGGACTTTCTAGCTGGACATGGCAGCACACATCTATAATCCCAGTACTTGAAAGGTAGAGACCAGATCAGGGGTTCAAAGCCAGCCTGGACTATATGAGATCCTGTCCGTCCGTACCCCCCCCTGCAAAAAAAAAGTCAGATAATTTTATTATATATATATTATATTTATATATATGTAGCTGTGTAAAATGAGCAGCAGGCTGCTTCCCACAGCCCGGCTCCCAGTTACCTGGCTAGCTAGCTTATACCCCGAAATAACACACAAATTGTATTCATTTAAACACTGCCTGTTCCATTATTTCTAGCCTCTTCTTGGCTAACTCGCACATCTTGCTTTAACCCATATCTAGTAATCTGAGTATCACCAGGAAGATTCTAACCTATGTCCATCTTGGGCCGGAGCTTCATGGTGTCTGCCTGACTCTGCTTTCTTTCTCCCAGAATTCTGTTCTGTCTACTCCATCCACCTAAAGGCTGGCCTATCAAAAGGCCAAGGCAGCTTCTTTATTTGACCAGTGAAAGTAACAAATGGACAGAAGACCCTCCTACATCATAGCTGATTCGACATAATATTTTGTGGCAAAGGGATATTAAGTGTTAATATAAATTAAACTTAGTATAAAAGTTATAAATGTATATAAGAATTTATAAATTCTTCCCACACTTTGTAGTATATATCTATAATTCTAACACTTAGAAACCTGAGGACAGCTTGGGCTTCATATTAAGTCCTTGCCCAGAAAAGACAGTAATTTTACTGTGAGATTAATAATTGTGGCTAACTTCTTAGCAAACATCAAAACATGGTTGTGAATTGGAGGTAAATAGAGCATTCTAAGCAATGTCCACCACCTATGGTTTCCCTCGCTGTCCAGGATGTATCCAGTATGTGTGCCCTGATGCCCTTCATTTCCTTTGTTATTTTAGCAGTGTCACCCTTTACACCGGAAAGCTGGCGGGTGCTATGGGAAAAAAACAGAACAAGAAGAAAGTGGAGGAGGTACTAGAAGAAGAGGAAGAGGAATATGTAGTGGAAAAAGTTCTCGATCGACGAGTTGTCAAAGGCAAAGTGGAATATCTTCTAAAGTGGAAGGGTTTCTCAGAGTAAGTTTCATTGACACAAGTCAGTTCAGTTGCTATGAGGAGTCATGATATGCTTGTTACCTCATCTATGGTGGGTATACCTTGGTTCAGTCCTGAACTCCACAGCTGATAGTCTACTGAGGAAGGATCTACGTGCAGCGTACTATAATATATGACAGATTTTTGTTCTGTTATATTTGTGTATGTGCGCATGTGTGCCGTGTAAGTCCTGAGATGAGAGTCGGGTCTTAAGGCTTGGTGGATGATTCATTTTTCCAATTAAGCCATCTTGCCAGTCCACAACAGTGATTCTGAGGAGCAGATAGCCCACTTTTTCAAAGTAGTCTTTCCTTGAAGGCGAATTTCTAAGCCTTTTGGTCTGTACCCTCCCCTACTAGGAAAGTTCTTAATCCTGAAGAAAAATCAGCTGTTCATTATCATTTAACTCTCTTCCAAGACTAGCTCTTCTCTTAGTTAAAAATGTTGACTTGAGTGGAAGCATAACTTGTTATGCTTGCTGATTTCAGTGAGGACAATACATGGGAGCCAGAAGAGAACCTGGATTGCCCTGACCTTATTGCTGAGTTTCTACAGTCACAGAAAACAGCTCACGAGACAGACAAATCAGAGGGAGGCAAGCGCAAAGCTGATTCTGATTATGAAGATAAGGGAGAAGAAAGCAAACCAAAGAAGAAGAAAGAAGAGGTGAGACTTGGAATAGGAATCTTCTCCGGCCAGAGGCCAGATCATTCCAGCAGTTTGATCCTACCTCATCTCTCTCCTGTCTTCCCCTTCTTTTTTTTTTTCTTTTAAATTTTTATTTATTCATTTTGGATAAGGTCTTGCATAGTAGCCTAGGCTGACCTGTAATTCAATATGTAGCCTAGGCTGGCCTCAAACTTGTGGTAATTTTCCTTAGCCTTCTAAGTGTTGGGATTACAGTTATGAGCTACCTTGCTTGAACTTCTCCCTTTGAATCTCAGCAGTCATGCATGTCCTCTCTGTCCTTCAGAAATAAGCTAATGTTTTAAAGGATCTGGGGGCCAATCATGGACACACCTGTAATCATAGCACAGGAGGATCAGGGACAAGGGCCTGGACTACAGGAGACCTTGTCTCAGTGAATATACAAAAGAACAACAAGAAAAAGATTTGGGACTTACTCTTGTAAAGTGATCCAATCTTTTTATCCATGGCGCAAGAAGGATGAGGCAGGGACTTGACAGATAGATAGATATAACTCAGCACTGACTGCTCTTCAGAAGTCCCAGCAATCACATGGTGGCTCACAACCATCTCTAGTGGGATCTGATGCCCTCTTCTGGCATAAAGGCATATATGCAGATAGAGCACTCATACATAAAATAAAATCTTTTTTAAAAAGAATGGTATCTGTTACTGGAGACTCATGACAGCAACTGAATTCATTTCTGTCAATAGATCACTTTCAATGTTTTGATCACTAAAGATATAAGATAGATGTTTTGTCTTTAGTATCTTAAGTAATTTACCTTTGAAGAGACAGTGTGAACATTTCTTTGGCTTGGGGTGTGTGTCCCATTCATTCTGGAGTACCTCATGTGCTTCAGACATCTACTGTGTGATGTGGGAAGCAGAGGAAACCTTGAATGGGTGTTTATGATTACATTTCTTAGAAACACAGAAATAATTATTCTGGATATAACCCTATGCTAATAAAATTGTTTTGTCCATCTGGTTTTTACAGTCAGAAAAGCCACGAGGCTTTGCCCGGGGTTTGGAGCCTGAGCGGATTATTGGAGCTACTGACTCCAGTGGAGAACTCATGTTCCTGATGAAATGGTGAGTCTACCAGTGGCTCTGTATGGTTGTTTTTTCCTTCTCCCCATCTGTTCTATGCCAGAGGAAAGAGCTGGACCTTCGAAATTCCAGTCGCCCAGGTGTGAAATCTTTAAGATGACATAGTCCTTCGATAGTGAACCTCGGCCTGACTACAAACCTGGACTCATGAGTTACAGGTAGGGGCCCTTAGGATTTACAGATTTTTTTTTTATTATTATTTTTCCCCCCGTCTGTAGGTTGGAGAGACTATGGAGAGGAACCACATTTCAGTTCTGTGGAATAAAACAGAAAATTCTGAAATGTGATTGAATCACCCTCCTTCTCTGCCACCTCCTTAGTAAAGATCAGGCTGACCCCATAAGGATTCTGTTCTTGTTTGAGGGTTAGGAAAAAATTTATAGAATTTATTTTGAAGATTCTAAATTTTCAAAATCAGCCAGCAGGGGTCAGTAAAGCCTCTACTGTTTACTGTTACCAAGCGTAATGTAAGCCTGCTTCTCTATTATAAATACTAGTGGTAATAGTGCAGACTTGGTCTAAGTAGAAACAGTAGGTAGTTTGTTAGCACTAACCAGTATCACCTGCTGAACATGCTTGTATTTGCTGTTCTTATGTGCTGCCAGCATAGTAGTGGGGTTCTGTGACTAGCATGAACCACAGTTTCACTAGCAATGAGAAAATTTTCATCTGCAGTCCATTTCTGACCAGAACATTGTTAAGCAGCACATAACAGTACTTTCAAACAGTAATGAAGAGGAGCTCAAGTTAGTAAAAGTAATTAACTGTTTTCGTTTCTTTGATTTTTGCTTTTTGAGACAGTTTTACTCTAGCCTAGGCTTGCATTGAGCTTGAAATCCTCCTGCCCCTAACTGTGCTGAGATTACAGGGACATGCCACCATGACGGACTAGGAGGAGTAAGTGTTAAGCCATTGCCAGTTAAAATAGGATTGTCAAGGCCTTGTCCTTTGATTGGTCTAGAACTTTCTCTGAACTGGTATCTATGGTGGTTCTTCCCTAGATAATGACTGACAAGGCTATTTTTAACTTCAATACAAGTAAAAAAGACCTGGGTTATAATTAACTAACCACCTATTTTCTTCCTGTGTGTTCCTTCAGTATTTACTGATTCTGACCCTCATTTAGCTTATTTCTTCTAACTTGTAGAAGAAAAACTGAATAATATGGTGTGTTAAGTAGTCTAGCTAAAATACACTTGCCCTGCAAGTGACCAGTGTGAGTCACAGGAGTATCTCCATGTCTTTTAGAGTGTGGTTCTACACATTTACAATCCCAATACTCAGATAAAATGGAAATATCAAAAGTTGGAGGCCAGCCTGACCTAGAGTAAGATGAAGTTGTAGCTTTGGAGCCTATCCTAGAACTCTTGTAGACTGGGCTGGCCTCGAACTCACAGAGATCCTCCTGCCTCTACCTCCTGAGTGCTGGGATTAAAGGCATATGCCAGCAAGATGAAGTTTTAAAAGCATAAACACACACACCTAAGAGCCAGCTGTAATCCCATATATTGCATAATAACCCATATATTGTTATATATATTGTAATAACCCATATATTGGAATTAAAGACGTGCGCCACCACTGCCAGGTGGGCATTGGTTATCTTATTGCTGTATCTAAAGTTAAGATTTGGGTGTTGGGCTAGGGGGTGTAGCTCAGAGGTAAAGTGTTTACATAACACATAAAATCTGTGGCTTTGATTCCCAGCCCTACAAAAACAGAAAACAAAACAAATCCAAACCTTTTGATAGGGATTTGACTTACTGGTAGAAGGCTTGCCTAGTATGTGCAAGGCCCATGTTTTAATTCCTAGCATCTACTCCCTCACCCCTAAAATATTGAATGTTGACTAAAAAACCCAAGGTTTTAAAAAGTTACACATGACCAGGTGTGTCCATGTCTTTAATCCCAGCAGTCAGTGTTAGAGGTAAGTGGATCTCTTAAGTTTGAGGCCAGCCCAGTCTACATATCAAGTTGCAGAACTACGCTCAGCAGTGGTTCTTAGTCTGTGGGTCACCTAAGACCATTGGAAAACATATTTGTATTAAATTTATAACTGCAGTAAAATCATGTTACAAAGTAGCAACAAAAGTAACTTTATGCTTGAGGTCACCACAATGAGAGGAACTGTATTAAATGGTCACAGCATTAGGAAGGTAGAGAACCACTGGCAGAGAGCCCTATTTCAAACAAATAACAGCAAAAAGTGGTGTTGTTTACACCCATGGCTCAGGATATAGTTGTAGAGGGCTTTCTTAGCATACATGTAACTCTAGCTTCCATCCCTAATACCACATCCATGCACTTTTAAAAAATGGAGCTGGAGAGAAGGCTCAGTAATCTCTTCCAGAAGACTCAAGTTCAGTTCCCAGTGCCCGCAGTTGTTGCTCACTACCTTATCTAACTTCAGTTCCAGAGACTCCAGGGGTGTAGGCATACATGTGGTGTACACAACACATATTCAGACAAAACACTCGTACACATAAAATTATTATTTTTATTATAACTTGATTTTCTAGGAAAGTGGAGGTACCTGTCTATTTCTGGACATAGAAAATTATTTCTACATAGTGAAAGGGCTTAAATTTATCCCAAGAGTGTTCAGTTAAAAGAGTTATAGGTTAGATAGATACTCCATAAGGATTTAGTATATTTTCCACCATCTTCTTGGGTATTTTTTGGCTCTTTGAGACAGGGTTTCTCTGTGTAACAGCCCTGCCTGTCCTGGAACTAGCTCTTATAGACCAGGCTGGCCTCGAACTCACAGAGACCCACCTGTCTCTGCCTCCCAAGTGCTGGGGCACTACCACCTAGGGGTCTTGGTATTTCTTATGGAAGCTTAACCATATTGGCTTATTCTTTGGTTCCCTGTGGCTCTGGAGTCTTGTTCTTGTTCCAGTTTGAGGTGGTGCTGTGTCAGATTCTGTCATGTATCTGTTGCCTGCCCCATGCTGCTGCCTGCCCCATGCTGCTGCCTTTGTCTGGGACAGACCCAGTGACCTGAAGATAAATGAATAGGAGTTTACTCTTAGTTACTATAATGTATACCATTTTCAGATTTTTAGGCTATGGAAATTTGGAAAAATAATAGAGAATTACATCACAGTACCTTTGTTTTCTACCTTCTCATGTTGGAGCACTACTTTAAAATACATGGCGATATTGTGCAGGTGGCATGTGGTGGTGTTACACAGTATGTTATGAGTTAGCAGGATTGTGCCCGAGAAAGCTGTGTGCACTGGCTGGGATATAGTTTTGCTTACCATCTACCCTCTGAATGCTAATTAAGCTTTCTTTGACCTTTTCCGAAGAACTAGTTGAATCGGGTGACTCATCTTTTGACAAAGTCCCCTAGAGGGGATTTTTGTCAGGAGAAAGGGAAATCTTTAAGGGTATCCTGTGACAAAATCCACCCAGGAAATGCTGCTTGCGCCCTGTTTTTCTAGTTTGTTTCTGAAATTTAGACTTTTAAGGCCCTATTCCCTGGGTGATCCGAATTAGAAGACCACAGCAGCTGATCTCAAAGTTTCTTTGTGCTTTGTTCTGCAGGAAAAACTCTGATGAGGCTGACCTGGTCCCTGCCAAGGAAGCCAATGTCAAGTGCCCACAGGTTGTCATATCCTTCTATGAGGAAAGGCTCACGTGGCATTCCTACCCCTCAGAGGATGATGACAAAAAAGACGACAAGAATTAGCCCTCTTGAGTGCCAGCCCCTGTCACCTTCGACTGTGGGTTCCAAGTGGGGAGGGAAGGAGTTCTACTTGTCTTGACACCATAGAGGTGGCTTGAGAAGATGTCCTTTGAAGAGCCAGCATAGTTTCTATGCCCTGCAGCAGCCCAAGTGCTTTAACTCGTTTCAAGCTGTATAGTTTGCACACCCATCCCAGTGGAGGGGAAAGGGTAAGTGTTTCAAGGCAACCCGTTCTGCGCTTTGCTAAGAAAGCGGAGGGCCTTCCATGAAGGACAAAACCTGCAGAACTGGGGTGTGGGAGAGCAAAGATACTGTCTATCTTCAAAGAGCATCTCCACAACCCACAGCCTTCTTCCCAATAGTGTTAACTGCATTTTTACAGCCTAGCATGTGTGTAGTTTTTGGCTATTACTGGTATATTCATTAGGGGTGGGAGGGTTGGGGCAGGGAGGAAGGGAGATGGGTGGAATCATTTTGGTTAAAATTTGGGACCTGATTGGGGAAATGGTGAAACAGTAGAAAGAACAGCTAACTAATCAATTGGTTCTATGTCAATATTTTGCCTTTTCAAAAAATTACATTGGCACCATTAATGAGGATTGAGAGACTTAAAAAATCTGTGAAAGCTGAAACCTACAGCCAAGGTGCTCCCTACCTGAGCTCATTGTGGCCCACAAAGGACATAGCCAGTTCCCAAGTTACCAAAGCTGCCATGTGAAGATGGAAACTGACTGAGGAGGGACAGTTTTATTGGAGAGTATAAGCAGGCGGATCATTCTGCCTTAGAGGTGCTAATTCCTGAAATTGGAGAAAAAGACCTTTTTCCAATTACGAAGTTATAATATCAGTTTGTCCATCCAAGCCACTGGCTCAAGTATTGCAGGAGGGCCTATGGGAGATGGGAGTGGAGGGCCTGCGCTCTTAGGGTGGAAACTCTTGGAGCCTCTGTTTTTTGGTGTGGTTTTTTTTGTTTTGTTTTGTTTTTTTTTGGTTTTTTTCTTCAGCTTTGAACCCTGAAGCTGCTTGTGGCAGGTTCAGTTACTGACAGCACAAATTCCATTGAGTCAATTAAGGGTTGAATGACTTCACAAGCCCTGGTCTCAGGAGATTAACTTTCATATTGGGGTAGTGGTTCATTTGAGAATACAAGATCTTCAGATTAACTGATGTCCAAGATCCTGTCTTGAATCATGAGTTCCATCAATTTTTAGTATTGTCTAGACCTGCATTTAGAACTACATTGTAAAATCTTTTAAAGCATGTGTTAGATATATGTGAAAATTTTGTTTAAATGTAAACTTCATACCATACTGTCAGTTTTTGTCTTAATAAAACTATAGATTTATAATTCCTGATTTATGTCTCTCTTTTTTTTTTTTTTTTTTTTAAAGACCAGGTCTCCTTCCCCTGTGTTGCCCACTCTGGCTTGGAACTTTGAATCTACCTATGTCTACTTTGCAGTATTGGGATTACACAGTTGAATGTATTGTGACATTGGGTTACCAGAAACCCCTCTTGGCGTCAGTTCAGCTTGGTGGAGGAAATTTTTTTTTGACCTGGAGCTAGCTCTTGTAGACCACCAGGCTGGCCTCGAACTCAACAGAGATCTGCCCGCCTCTCCATCCCCTCCCAAGTGCTGGGATTAAAGGCGTGCGCCACCACCTGGCTGGTCTCAAGTTTTTAATGTAGTAATTGCTGTACATATTGTAAGAACTGGCATATTCTGTCTTTCATATTGCTGGGAAAATATTTACTGGTAACACTTCCCACTTGAAAATAGGCGTTTCGTGAACTAGCGTAATCAGTTGGATGGATGGCATTAGCAGAAATCAACTCCAAAAAGTTTTAGGAACTGACACATTTTTGTTATTGTTTTGTTTTTCCAGATAGGGTTTATCCGTGTAACCACCCTGGCTATCCTGAAACTAGTTCTGTAGACCAGGCTGTCCTCAAATTTGTAAATTCACCTGCTCTGCCTCCCAACTGCTTGTGAGTAAAGGCTTGTACCACCACCCCCAGCCTATCATCTGTCTTCTTAAAGACACTTTTTTCTGCCTGTAATTCTGGACCCCAAATAGGAATAGACCTTTCTTGCTGTTTCTTATTGTATGATGCTTTGCCTGCATGTCTGTCTGTGTACCACTTGTGTGTCCAGCGTCTAAAGACCAGAAGAGCATGTGATACAAGCTGTTGTGACCCATCTAGTATGAGTGCTGGGAATCAAACCAGGGTCCTCTGGAAGCCCAGTGTTCTTATCCACTGAATCATCTCTCCAGCCCTGTATATGCATAGATGTTAAAGTCAGAGGACAACTTTCTGAAGTTGGGTTCAAGGAACCAGGATCAGATTGCTTGTGGTGCTTTATGTGCCATGCCATCTCTAGCATTTGTTTATGTACTTTTAAAATAATTTTATGTATATTGGTATGAATGTGTCAGATTCCCCTGGAGCCAGAGTTACAGTTATAAACTCCCATGTGGTTGCTGGGAATTGAACCCTGGTCCTCTGGAAGACCAGTCAGTGCTCTTAACCCAGCCTCCTTGTTTATGTATTTTAAGACAGGGTTTTACTCTAAACCAGGCTAGCCTGAAATTTACTGTTTAGCTCAGAATTGCTTTAAACCTAGTGACCCTCTTTTCTTAGTTCCCCCAAATACTAGGGTTATAGACATGTGTCACAAGGGCAGCTCTATTCTTATCTGGGTTTTTTGTTTGGGTTTTGTTTTGTTGTTTTTTTCAAGACACAGTTTCTATGTAGTTTTGGAGCCTGTCCTGGAACTAGCTCTTGCAGACCAGGCTGGCCTCAAACTCATAGAGATCTGCCTGCTTCTGCCTTCCAAGTGCTGGGATTAAAGGTGTGCACCACCACTGACCAGCTTGGTTTTTTGTTGTTTTGTGTTATAGAACAAAGTCTCAGTGTATAGCCATGGCTTGCCTGGAACCCCCTATGGATATTGGGCTGGTTCTGTTTTGTGTTTTGTGTGTGTGTGTACATGAGTGCAGGTGCCTAGATTCCCATGGAGCTAGAGTTACAGATAGTTTGGAGCTGCTTGGGTGCTAAGAGGTCACTGAGTCTCTAGGAACTGGAGTTACAGATCGTTGAGTTGCCATGTGGGTGCAGAGAACTGAATCTGAGTCTTCTAGCGGTGTGTGCTCTAAACTGCTGAACCATCTTTCAAGTCCCCAACACTCCCTGTTTGTCATTTTATTTAGTTAGGGTTTGCTTGTTGCTGAAGGGCCTGGGTCTTCTATGTAGTCCAGCCCAAGCTGGCCTTTAACACTTGATCTTCTTCCCTCAGATCTCCATCCCCCCCCCCTTTTTTTTTTTGTTTTTTCAAGACAGATTTTCTCTGGGTTGCTTTGGCTGTCCTGGAACTTGCTCTAGACCAGCCTCCAGAGTGCTGGGATTAAAGGCATGCACCACCACCACCTCCCCCATCCCCATTTTTTTTTAAAGATTTATTATGTATAGTGTTCTGCTGGTATGTAAGCCTGCAGGCACCAGGTCTCATTACAGATTGTTGTGAGCCACTGTGTGGTTGCTGGGAATTGAACTCAGCCAGTGCTCTTAACTTCTGAGTCATCTCTCCAGCCTGAGGTGTGCTTTTACATGTATGAGTGTTTTGTATGCATGCCTGGTGCCCGCAGAATTCAGAAGAAGGTATCAGCTTTCCAACTGGAGTTAAGGATGGTTGTCAGCACTGGGGAGACAGAGGCAAGCAGATCTCTTTGAATTCAAGGCCAGCCTGGTCTACAAAGTGAGTTCTAGGACAGCCAGTGCCGTTAGACAGAGAAACCCTGTCTCTGTAATTAAAATCTTCCCACCAGGCGGTGATGGAAGAACATACTTTTAATCCCAGCACTCAGGAGTCAGAGGCAGCCAAATCCCTCCTGAATTTGAGGGCAGCCAGGGCTACACAGAGAAACCTTATCTATAAAAATAATAATCAGCCATTCTCTTTCAGGGAACACACTGGAGATGTGCATATGTGTTCCCTGACAATTTTCTTTTTTCTGTCTTGAAACAAGGTCTCATCTGTGTAGCTTAACACACAGTTTTAACTCAGATATGCTGAGATTACTTAAAACTTCCTAAAGACCAATTAGCACATTTCCAGATAGGAAGTTTAAGAGTAATTTTGTCTGAAGTGATTGTTGTAGATACATATGCAAAATTGTTCATTATAAATCGGTACAACAAAGTTGGGGAGATGGCTCAGCAGTTAGGAGTGAGTGCTTGCTGTTCTTACAAAGGATTAGAATTTGGTTCCCATCACATAACACACATATACCCCAGGGAATCACTGTTCTCTTCTGGTCTCCACAGGCAGCCAAATACGTGTGCATACACACAGACACGTAAATGATAGATGGCTTCCATGAAATCTCACCATCATGGACCTAGCACTTACTAATGTGGAAGCAGGGGTGTTTGCTTCAGTTTGTTTTTGCAGTACGGGCAATTGAACTTAAGACCTTGTGCATTCTAGCCAAGGGTTCTCCCAACTTCCCAATGAGCTCTATCACCAGCCTCTTTTCTTTCTAGATAGGGTCTCACTAAGTCCTCCAGGTTAGCACTGAACTCTCATCATGACTTGGCCTGTCAGGTGTTAGGGTTACAAGTATGGGCCCAAATACCAGGCTAATACCAGTTTCTTGTGACCTATAACTGTCAGCGCCTGTTAGACTCTTGCTCTTCAAGGCAGCTACCTTTCCCACTTGGCTTTTGTGGACTTTGGAGATCCAAAATCCAGCCTCAAGCCAGCGGGGTAAGTGCTTTCTCAACTGAGCCATCTCTGCAGCCTTGAAATCTTTCTGCCACTGCCTCCCAACTACTCAGATTGTAGAAGCACATGGTTTTTGCATTGAAAAATCTATCAATATTTATTTTAGCATCTAATTTTTTTAAAAAAAATTATTTTCTCTGTATGTATGCCTTTATGCCAGAAGAGGGCATCAGACCCCCCCCCTACTATAGATGATTGTGAGCCACCCTGTGATTGCTGAGAATTGAACTCTGAACCTTTGGGAAAGCAGTCTGTGCTGTTAACTGATGAGCCATCTCTCCCCCCTTCCCCATTTTTTAAGACACGAAAATTTACTAGGTAGCTGAAAATGTCCTTGAACTCCTGATCCTCCTTTCTCTACCTCCCAAGTACTGGGTTTACAGGCCTTACATCAACAGTTTTTTCATGGGATGTTAAGGCATCAATCGGGTCCTCCTGCTTGTGGGGCAAGCACTTTACTAAAAGGTTTCCCCAATCCCTTGATTTATGTATTGGGGAAGAGCACACATTTACCATGATGTTATGTGGAGGTAAGAGAACAACTTGCAGGAGTGAGTACTCCTTCCACCATGTTGGTCCCAAGGATCAAGTTCAGATCAGGCTTACCACCCTTACCCATTGAGCAGCCATCCTGACAATCCTTGGTTTTTGTTTTGTTTTGGAAAAGGTCTGTGTAGCCATGGCTGTCTTAGAACTCAATATACAGACCAGGCCTCTAAAGACCTCAGCTTAAAGGTGTCTGCCACCACTTAGTTTTTTGTTTTTTTAAAAAAGACAAGCTCTTGATATATAGCTTTGTCTAGTTTGAAACTTAACCATCGTAGCTCAAGATGGCCTTGAACTAATGGTAGTCCTGCTGAATAGTCAAATTACAGGCCAAGAGCCATCTAAATAGAATCCTAGATTCTATAGCTTAGTCCTATTTAAAGACTGTTGTTTTGAGGTGGGGTTTTATATAGTAGGGGATGACGACCTATTAATCTTCCTGCCATCCCTCAACTACTGGGACTAGAGGACTGCCTCATACCTGGTTCATGCAGTGCTGAGGATGAAAGCCAGGGCTCATGTCAGACTCCATCAAATGAGCTCCATCTCCAGGTTCTGCTCATTTTGATGTTAACCTTTGACAATCTGGTGTTTGCCTGTGTGCCTAGCACATCTTAATAGTCCCTTGTGACACTGAATCTGCACTCTAAAATAGCATTCACGATGAAACAGAAAGAGGAAATTGCTGCTACAAAATAATTTGCGGCCAGAATTCGGAGATACACTTCTTGTATGTATGCCCTAGAACTCAACAATTCTGTCTCTGCCTCCCAAGTGCTGGGATTATTAGTGTCACTGCATCCAGCTTTCCTCCAAAATCAAAATACAAGCCAATCAAGATGCTTTATAAGAAATGTAGTGCTTTCAGTTACGTGAGCACACTGAATATTACTTAGACCAATGGTTCATTCCTAATGCTGCAACCCTTTCAGTTTCTCATGTTGTGATGATCCCCAACCATAAATTTATTTCCAGTGCTACTTTATAACTAATTTTGGTACTGTTATGAATCATCATGTAAATACCTATGTTTTCCAATGGTCTTAGGCAACCCCTGTAAAGGGTCATCCAACAAATCTAAAGGGGTTGCCAGCCAGATATTGAGAGCCACTTAGCCCAACCCCTATGACACACAGCCTAGTAGACACCTAGGCTATACATTGTATACAGCTCATCATCTACAAATGCAGTCGTTCTGTGGATCATGGCTACAAGTAAGCACTCAGGCTAGCATTCTGCAGCTATCAAGTAGAATCATTCTAGTGTTCTGGTGTTGGACTTAGTAAATATGAAGGAGCTTAAGATGCCAAGTTGTAACTTGCAATCTCTTCAGATCCACTATACCACCAGAATGTTCCTCAAGCTACTACCTTACCAGTTGTTTTAAAGTTCACTTCTTAAGTCATGGTCCTGTCAATTTCCTGCTAAATCATGAAAGCAAAATGAAATGAAACCTTCCTGCTGAGATGAAAAGCACAGCCGGCATCTCTCTACCCCCAAGGCCCATTTGCTTTGTTAGGCAGAAGAGCAAGGCCAAAATATTAACTTCAGACTATGCGTTGGTACTTTTTTTTCTTGTGTTTTCAATACTTGGAATCAAGCTCAGGTCCTTAGGTGTGCTAGCTAAGTACTCTGCCAGTGAGCTACCCCAGCCCTGTGGGTTTTGTTTGTATTAAAAAGCCTGGGTTTGCATTGTGTTTTGTTGTATGGTAGTTTATGATGGCACCAAAGCCACTGCTTCCCAAATCATCTGTTTTGAGACAGAGTTTATGTAGTAGATCAGGCTGGACTCAGCTCAGAGATCCTCCTGTCTCTGAGTGCTGAAATTAAACATAGCCACTACCATGCCCAGCAGGTTGTTTTAAGATTTTTTTTTAAATTTATTTTATACGCGCTGATGTTTTGCCTGCATGAATGTGTGAGGGTGTCAGGAATTGAACCTGGGTACTCTGGGAGAGCAGTCAGTGCTCCTGACCACTAAGCCATCTCTCCAGCCCCCTTAAAATTTGTTTTTAATTTATATGTATGTGTGTGCACAATGTTTGAGGGTGCCTAAAGAGGCCAGATACCCTGGAGCTGGAATTACAAGTGGTTGTCAGCCACATGACATAGATGTTAGGAGCCAAATTAAAAAATTCATTCATTTATTTATTTTGAGACAGGGATCTGCTATATAGCCCTGGCTATCAAAAAAGTTACTATATACTATGTATATAGACTGTGCTGCTATAAAACTCACAGAGATCTACCTGCTTCTGCCTCCCAAGTGCTGGCCAATTTGCCTGGGCCCAAATAGATTTTTAAAAATATTTATTTACTTATTATGTATACAATATTCTGTCTGTGTGTATGCCTGCAGGCCAGAAGAGGGCACCAGACCTCATTACAGATGGTTGTGAGCCACCATGTGGTTGCTGGGAATTGAAGTCAGGACCTTTGGAAGAGCAGATAATGCTCTTAACCGCTGAGCCATCTCTCCAGCCCCCCCAAATGGATTTTTAAACTGTATTTTTACTTTAACCAAGCTTGCCGTTTTTTGTTTGCATAGTCTAAGGTCAAGCTGGCCAACTTTGAGGCCTGGCACTGACACAATAGTCCACTGTTTCAATTACTAATTACTACTTCAGCCCATATCTGAGGATTGGAAGAGATGGCCAGTAGTTTCAAACTCATTCAAACAAAAGGTAGAGACTGTGTGGGGGCTAGGAATGTGACTCAACAAGCCTTGCCTACTATGTACAAAGCCCTAGGTTTGGTCCTAAGCACTACATAAACCAGGTCAAGAGGTAGGAGGATCAGAAGTTCAAGGTCATTCTTGGCTATCTACAAAGTTTGAGGCTAGCCTAGGCTACATGAAAAAGTCTTGGGGAGTGTAAAAGAAATGGATTAACAGTTATAGATAAGACCCAAATTCAATTTCTAGCACCTAATGCCTTAAATACCTATGACTCCAGGGCATCTGACCCCCCCCCCTTCTGCCTTCCATGGGCACCTGCACCACACACAATATACACATTATAGAAAAACATAAGTTTAAAAAATAAAAGGCATTGGTGGCATACACCAATAAACCCAGCACTCAGGAGGCTCTCTCAGGAAGATAGTCATGAGTATGAGGCTAGCCTGGGCTATATAAATACTTATCTAAAAGATAAATATAATTTTATTATTATTATTTTTAAGGCCAAGCATGGTGGTACACATCTTTCTTAATCCCAATACTCAGGAGACAGGCATCCAGAGTTCAAGGCCATCCTGGTCCACATACGAGTTTCAAGTCAGCCAGAACTATATAGTAAGGCCATGTCTCGAAAAACAAATTTAACAAAAATACTTTTTTAGCAAGCTCTCTGATTTTTCAAGACAGGGTTTCTCTGTAGCTCTAGAGCCTGTCCTAGAACTCACTCTGTAGACCAGGCTGGCCTCAAACTCAGACATATGCCTGTCTCTGCCTCCTGAGTGCTGGGATTAAAGGTGAACGTTACCACTGCCCAGCACTATGCTTTTTTTTAACCTGTGCAGCAGACAGGACCCTTCAAAAGAAGCACTAGAAAGACCAGGGCTAGACTGTACTCCTTTCACACAGACCCAAGGGACCCTATAAACATTTATGTGCAACTAACTACAGATTTCAAAACCAGAGGGCAAGTCCTGACATGTGAGGAAGACAAAGGATTAAAGGTGCTGATTCAGCATCGTACACTGATAAAATGACAAGTCAGTTTGTGGGCACTCCTTACTTAACCACATGGATCAATGACAGGAAAAGCAGATTTAACCACTCCTGATACTAGGGTGTAAGGATTTTGCTACAGAATTTCCATACCTGGTTAGGAGTGGTAATACATACCTGAAATCCTGGCACTTGGGAGACTAAGGCAGGAGAGAAATGCCATGGGTTGGAGGCCAATCTGGGAAAAACCCATGGATGGTTAAGAACACTTGTTAGCTGGGTGGTGGAGCTCGTACCTTTAATCCCAGCACTCAAGAGGTAGAGGCAGGTGGGTTTCTGAGTTCCAGGACAGCAGAGGTTACAGAAAAACCCTATCTTTTAAAAAAAAAAACAAAAACAAAACAAAAAAAAACCAAAAACAAGCGGTTGTTGCTCGTGCCTTTAATCCCAGCACGCAGGAGGGCAGAGGCAGGCAAGATTTCTGTGAGTTTGAGGCCAGTCTGGTCTACAGCAAAAGTTCCAAAGCTACAGAGAAACCCTGTCTCGAAAACCTCAAAAAAGAAAGGAAAAAAAAAAAGCACTTGCATAGGATCTAGGATTTAGGCGCCAGGCACACATGTACATAGACATACATGCAGACAGGACATCCATACAACAAAAAAAATTAAAAATGTGGGGGCTGGAAAGATGGCTCAGAGGTTAAGAGCACTGGCTGCTCTTCCAAAAGTCCTGAGTTCAATTCCCAGCAGCCACATGGTGGCTCACAATCATCTGTAATGAGATCCGATGCTCTCTTCTGGCCTGCAGGTATACATGCAGGCAGAACACTGTACATAATAAATAAATAAATCTTAAAAAAAAAAAAGTTAAAAATATTAAATGTTTCTGTGCCATGCTTGAAAGTGGGTTCTAGAGAGCCAGCCCCCAAACTATGTGGGTCCTAATGGTCTCACTATACAACCCAGGCTTAGTACCTTGAGTGCTGGGATTACAGGTACATAGCCACTATGCACAGTGACGAGCTAGTTTCTTTTCAGATACTGAAATAGGCTCTGCTTTGCTGGTGAGACCCATACTGAGCAGTCGGTTAGCCAGTCTCTTTCTCTCAAGAGTAACACATGGAAAAATCTTTTGGATGAAGTTTAGGGACTGATTGCTGAACCAAGACAAAGCAAGTTTTCCCCATGTCCACCCAAAATCCCACTGCAGAGGTGGGCTGGTCAAAACTAAGGCCTAGCCAGATGGTGGTGGTGCATACCTTTTAATGCTAGCACTCAGGAGGAAAAGGCAGGCGGATCTCTGTGAGTTTGAGGCCAGCCTGGTCTACAAGAGCAAGTTCCATGACAGACTCCAAAGCTACAGATGAAACCCTGTCTCGAAAAAAACAAAACTAAGGCCTGATCTGTCTGCTGCTGCTTCTCTCTGTCTTAGGGTAATGGGTTAATGATAGCAGCCCTTTTTTTTTTGGGGGGGGGGTGTTTCCAAGACAGGGTTTCTCTGTGTAGCCCTGGCTGTCCTGGAACTCACTGTATAGACCAGGCTGGCCTCAAATTCAAGAGATTCGCCTGCCCATACCACCACCCAACTAATTTCTTAAATTTTCAAGTTGTACCTCTCTAGCAGGTAAAGCTACTAGAAAAATTAACAGCTCTATCTTAGCTCTTCGAGAAATGGAAAGTCAAAAAAAGAAATTATGCAGACTCCTTCCTGTGAGAAGGCTCAACTGATAAACCAGGAAGACATCCACCTGTGCGGGAGTTCAATGCAATGTTCTTTTGTCTTTAAGTCTCCCTCTGTCCACGTCCACCCACCTCTCCATGGGAACACTACCTTAAACACACAATGGCCCATCTTCCCCCACAGGGCCCATTTCCTGGACTCTCATTTGAATTCAAAAGCGGAGGGGGAGAGAAAAACTGAACCATCATTTATTTGATTTTATTTTGTCATGTGCTCACAGCATTTCTCTTTTCTCTCCTCTCCCTGGCAGGTCACAGAGATAAATTAAAAATAAAATCTACAAGGAAAATAATTTATAAAAAGCACGCCCAGGCTCACACTTTCTATCTCTATTCTCGGTTAGGAAAGCCCTCCTTGCACAGGAGGAGAATCAGTGCTTCCCCAACTCACCCCTGCTAGTTAGGGGGCAGACAGTACTCCAGAGCTGACCAGGATGGGGGGTGGGGGCTCGGCAGTGGCAAAGTTACCAAAAAGAAAAGGAAAAAAAAAAAAAAAAAAGACACTGGTCCTGGAACCATCTGGCTACCTTGGTGCTGCCCTTCACTCTCTCTCCCAGGGCTGTCCTTCAGGAGCCCAGGCTACACAGGCTGTAAAGCAGCTTCCTGAAGCTGACAGCCTAGGGGAGAAAAATCTCCAGCCCCTTTCATGCACTTCTCATTTTCCTAGAAAGAAACCCAAAAAAGAAAACAAGACAAGACCTCGGGACAGAGGAGAAAAATCCCAAGTGTTACACAGTTACACGGAGTCTTTATGGCAAAGAGAACATTTAGCAGCTTTGAATATTGGGGCATCTCCTTTTTACTCAACACAAGCATCCTAGGCCCTATAAGTGAAACAGGGCACACGCCCTAAAAAAATCAAAGCGCAAGAAATTCTAAGAGGACTAGGTTTTGTTGCTGGGGTTTATAGGTTTTTGTTTCCCCCAGTGACAAGCCCAGGTGTTAGTAGGCAGAGGGCCCTGAGGGAAGATCCCCTTCCCAATGTTGTGCTGAACAGTGCCTGGAGGTCAGAGCTGGCTTCTCCCTCCATACCATCACCTTACTTCTGTTTAGCCCCTGCAGAGGAAGCTGTAGGCCAAGTTCCGGGTACTGCCAGAATAGCACCCCACTCCAGAGAGCTATAGGCAGCTAGTGAGGGTGGGTACTACAAAAGGAGGAGAGTGGGAGGGGTACAGCATTTCCATGCAGGCTCTCGTGAGGACAGCGGGAGCCTCAGCTCTGGGGTGGCTAGAGAGGGAGGTGGCTGTGGCGGCAGTGAGTGACATGCTTGATGTTGGGGCTGCTGCAACACAGGCCTCACTATCATTTTTCTATACCCTCTGCCCCCTCTGGCCTGAAAACAAGTCAGTGTTGGGTCCCCTACAGCTTCCTGTTTCAGTAACTAAAACATTATAGGTGCCATCCAAGAGTTTCTTCCTCTTCAGGGATGACAGAGTTCAAGAAACAGTTAAAAGGCTCTTCCACGGCCCCACCATGTCTGTTTCCATACCAGTGACTTTACTTAGGCCCACTGGAGTCACTTACACTCACTGCCTAGAATGCCGGCCAAAGCCCTTACCGGTCAGTCCCTCTGATTTTTCTGACTGCTTTGATTTTAGGGGATTTCCTCCTTTTTTCCTTCCAGGAATGAGACGTTCCACTACTTTCTCTGCTCTCCCAAGTCCTCCTTTCCCCTCTGTCAGCCTTCAGACACAGCCTCCTCCTCTACCTTCAGCATGCCAACATCACCCTTCCCTCAGGAGAAAGAAGGGAGATAGGCTAGGGACCCCAAT
Organism: Myodes glareolus; assembly: GCF_982192425.1. Classification (NCBI taxonomy): domain Eukaryota; kingdom Metazoa; phylum Chordata; class Mammalia; order Rodentia; family Cricetidae; genus Myodes; species Myodes glareolus. Next base: position 25,917,454 of record NC_142034.1, on the reverse strand, counting down.
CACTCAAACAGTCTGGTCATTCCCCACACCCAGTGGGGAAGCTAAGCCAGACAGCGCCTGCGCCCGCCTCTTCTGTGCACTGACCCGCAGTCATCCCATCTGAGAAGATATATTGGATAAGAAGGCATTTAAGTCCCCAATGTTAGGTCCAGGCCCAGCCCTTCTCCAGTTTCGGTCTTAGTGAGCGTCCACCCCCTGCCTCCCCAGGCTCACTTCCTCCGGTCCTTTGGTTTTCTCTCCTGTCGCCGGGCCTGCTGGTCAGCCATCGTGCGACGGATGAGGAGGACACTGCCATCCCCAGCATACTGAAGCGCATACTGGCTGGGCGAGTAGGGCCTCCCATTCTCATCCCGCAGCCGCCCAAATACTTCTTGGTATAAGCTCTGGACCTTCTGTTTCATCTGTCGCAGTGACCGCAGGAACTCTACCTTTTCTCGGAGCAATCGGGCCTTGTCTCGCTGCAAGTCCTCCACATCACGTTCTAGGTTCAAGATGGTGTCCAGCTTGCGCTTGCGGCAGTTCTGTGCAGCCATCTTGTTCTTGCCCCGGCGCCGGATGTCCCGGATGAGGCTCAGCTGAGCCTCGCTCAGCTGGTATTTGGACAGCAGCTCATTGAATTCCTCTACAGGCAGGTTAATGATTTTGTCATTAGTGAATGGGATCTTCATGGCTCGGGCTCTGTGCTCATCTCGGCTCATCTGCTTGTCCAGGAAGTCAGCCTGCTTTTCCTTGCTACTTTTCTTGAGGGTGCTGGGTGGTGGTAGATCAGCAGAGTCAAGGGCACTAGGTGCCATATTGTATGTGTGATTGTGGCCCACATGCTCTAAGTAGGGAAGGCAAGAGAGCTGAGAAGGATCCTGGTAGCTCATGCGGCAGAACTTGGAGTATTCTGGCTGGTAGCCCACTGCACCCTCGGTCTCTTCTAGATCTAGGGTCTCAGAATCAGAGCTGTAACCAACAGCACCTTCCTCAGAAAAGGAAGAAGAGGCAGAGGAGGAAGCAGAAGAGGAGGAGGAAGAGGAAGAAGAGCTGCCTTCAGAGCTGCTCAGGGAGGAAGGGCTATGGCTGGAGTCCAAGGAGAGGCCTGAGTCAGAGTCAAACTCCTCCTCAAGCTGGGAGGCCTGCACCGGGTTGAAGCCCTCCTCAATGGCCAGATCCATCAGGCTGATTTCATCCAGCATAGCTTCATCTAACAGGCCCCCCAGGGGGTCAGGCAGCTCAGGGCCTGATGTATCATTGGCTGTGCCATTGAGCTGGGATGGAAAGAAAAGCCCTGCTAGGTTGGTAGAGCCAAAGGTGGAGTTGAGGCTGGTAGAGTTGCTCGGGACAAGTGGAAGCAGTGTGGAGCTGCTGGCCACAGGTAGGTTCTCCACCTCGGGGCTGAAGAGGGAGAAGTCCTGGCTGCAGCCCCCCAGGGATGCCTGATGCAGGCTGACATTCTGATTGATAGGAGTGTTGGGCGCAAGGCTGTAGTTGGTGCTAAGAGGGTCTCCAGGAGGGGCACTGTACAGAATTTCACTTGCTGATGTATTCACTTCCATAGCCTGGAAGGGAGGGAGAATTGTACCAGCATTCAAAAGGAGCAGACTCACACCCTGCAGGCTCCTGACTGAAGCACAGCTCCCTGGGCAAAAAAGTAAGAAACTAGACAGCAAAACCCCTAGCTTAAACCAGTAAGCTTGGCACAGGGGATTCCTAACTATGGGCTCACCCTAATGCAGGACTGACTAGCTCCTGCTCATGTGTGCCTAGAGTGACTCCCCTATCTTGGAGTGAAATGGCACATACAGTGAACATATCCAAATATAGGTAAGAAAACGTGCCGCAAAGCTTGCTGCGACCACAAGTGGATCAGTCGCCAGACATTTCTGACCTTCCACTGCCTACAGTTAACAACAGAGGGCTAAAGCGAGCTCAGTGGTGGAGCATGTGCCTAGCAGGGACCCTGGGCTCCACCCCCAGCACTGCAAACAAGACAATAAAGGGCTAAGCAGATGGCCGGCAGGCCAAAGCGAGACTCCAATGGTTATACAGCACTATGTGAGATGCCACATAGTGGCATAGACACAAGAGAAGGAACAACTCCAAGAAGCCCATGCTTTGGAAGGCTCCATACTGAGTTATAACTCAATCCCACCCAGCCCAAGGGACACCTAGAGTCATCCCTTAAGTGTCCCTACTTTCCTAATGACTAGCCAGAGAAAAATGTTAGCCACCGGGGAACACATGACTGCACACTGGGAGATCCTACACAGAAGCCTGCAGGCTGTGCTTTTCTGACAGTCCTACCTGCATTTCCATGATGGACATGAGATCTTGCCACTGCTGTTCCAAATCAAATGGTGACTCTGTCCCCGTCAGAAGAGGAGATAGAAGACTGTTCTGAAGGGCAGGAGACTCACTCTCACTAGGCACTGCTTCTGTGATACTGGAAACGTCTGGAGGGAACTAAGGCAGAGCACAGACTTAAATGTGGGGAGACCACCTCTTGCTTTCTCACTAGTAACTGCCATCCGGCTCCCTGTCTCTTCCTCTGAATTCATCCCCAGCAGTCAGGCTAAGGCCAGAATCAAGAGCTGACCTGCAGCTAAGGGGTGTGTGTTGTGCATGTTGTACTACTTGCTCAGCTTTCTGGTTCTGCTCACCTTAGTATTCTCTCCAGAGGGGCAGGTGACCTCCAGCAGCCTAAGACACTTTTCCAAGGATGGGGCTGTCTGATCCTCCCCACCAGGCACCTGTGGCAATAGCAATTATAAATCTGACTGGCCTGGGCCCTGGCTATCTAGGATTGATACAACTTCACAAGAACCGCTGTACGTCTGCAGGGTCCCAGTCATTCTGAATGGTCAACCTGAGTCCCATGCTCCCAAGGACAACAAAAGTGTCCTAAGATGCTAGACACTTCACCTGTCTGCAATGTCTACTGCAGAGACCTAGTGCTTCTGAGTCCACTGCTCCTCCCCTCCCCACTTCCATACCCCAGTCACTGTGCCTTTACAGACCCTATGCCGAAATACAATCAAGTCCACCGCAAAGACACAACTCTCCTTCAGAGCAAGTTTTCTGTTAGAGCTCCAGCCTGGTGAGTCTGCGGAGTTGAAGTTGGGAGAGCAGAGACCAGTGTTGGACGTAGCAATACCTGTGCAGGGAAGCTCTCCCCAGTCTCTCCATCTACTAGCAGGTCTCGGGCCAGAGCTTCCGCGCCCTCGCCTGCCCAGGTGTCCTCTTGTTCTCTTCCATCTTGCAGTTCCTTATCCACATCCTGCTCCTTCTGGCGATGACTGTAGTCAAAAACCTCACGCCCAGCCCCCAGATCAATATCCTGTCGCCAAAGGATGTCAATCAGATCTATATCCTGAAAGACAGACCAAGATGACTTTAGCTTTCAAGCAGCCCCTGCTCCAAGGGGAGAGAGCTCCCAGTCCTGCTCCCTCAGAGGTCCCCACCTAGTGACACTCCAGTTGGTCCTGGGTGGGGCTCTACCCAGGCCTGTGCCTGTCAACCTTTCTCCCTTGCTTTCTCTGACCAGTAAGGCATCACTCGTCCATTCCCAGGCAATCTTCCACCAAAAAAAGAGCCATTAGTAAAAACTACTAACATATCTAGCGTCACACAGGTCTTCGGGTTTAGCATGTGGGCCAGAGTCACACCCAAGCTAAAGGGCAGGACTGCATCACCTCTAATAAGGAAGAGGAGGAAGCAAGAGACCCCTCTCATTTTAGGAATAAGAGACCCTGAAAACAGACTGTCTGACCACGGCAAACAAGGGCAAACTGCCCTGTGGAATTGCTTAGCAGTGACCAGGCTTGCATCAGCCTGTGGTGCCACTGCATTTGCATAAAGGGGTGGGGTGGCCTGGAGAGGAAAATCCCTGCATTTCCAACCACCTGATGCAACCAATGACAACGACAGGCTGTCCCCAGCCCTTCCTACAGCCATTCCCCCTTCACTGGTTGACAGCTGGAGTAAGCTTGAACATCCACAACTATTAAAGGCCCAGTCTCACCTCAAGCTCTGTCCCTGACAGAATTCAACTGATCCTAGCAAGCTGCCTCAATCCCAAGGGAACCTCAGACAGTCAGATGATCCCCACTACACACTCCATCCCTGCTCAAGCTAATTTTACTGTATTCCCTTACACCAATGCTACCTCCATTCCTCCCTCCCATACCACACCCCAGGACTCACCAGCTCCCCATCAGTCAATCCACTCAAGGACATAACTCTCATCATTGCTGAGCTCTGACTGCAACCTTGGACATTAAAATGCCTCCTTCCACTTTGTTCTGTGGCTCCTAGACAGTTCCTGCACCAACTGCCACCCCCACTGACATCAGCACAGAACCCCAATAGAGCCATTTGGACTTCCTATATATACTCCTCCCTTTAGGAGTCCTCCCAACAAGCCTGAAGAGACCCTCAAGTGTCACCTTCCATTCAGGGATGTAAAAGCACACCCTTTCCACTTAAAAGTATCTTTAGACCAGACCCACCTCCCAACCCCCAGGCAGGGACTGTACTTTCCTACCACCTACCCCATCCTAAGACCTCCCACATGGATCTCTCCCTTGAGTCTCCCACCATACACCAACCTGAACAGAAGCCCTGGACCCAGGAGCAGAGGGGGGCTGGGCCACCCGGTGACTAGCCAGCCAAGAGTTAAGGGGCCTGTCTTTGGCATGGCCCCCACCACTGTGAGAGCTGCGGTCCAGGCGGGTCATGGTCTGCGAGAGGAGCCCCAGGGCAGCCGATGCCGGTAAGCCGGGCAGGGGGCTGCAAGGAGCTCGTGGCTTGCAGGAAGCACACCAGGCTGGAAGGGTGGCCCCTTGGTAGCTCCGAGGGGCCCGAGGAAGGTGCCCCGCCCGTGCTGCTGCCTGGGCGGCCCAGCCCAGCCCCCTTCCTCCATCCTGGAGCAGCCCCCTCCCACCTCACAACCCCAGTTCCACTCAAGCGCCCAGCAGCCCCCACCCTGAGCTCACCGCAGAGGCTGCAGTGAGTCGGGACTCCCACCCCATGCTCCGTGCTCACGCTGCAGAGGAAAACGAGCTACCTCCTGGGCCTGTCCTCCCGCTCCTCCCTTTCCCCCCTCCCCACGCCCCCCAAACTTGTTACCTAGGCTGCCGCAAGGAGCCAATCCCCTCCCCCTCCCACCCCGCAGGTCACTGCTGAGGCTGCAGAGAGCCAATCCCCTCCCCCAGGTCAGCAGCTGGGGCTGCGGAAAGAGCCAATCTCCTCCCACTGTCGTTACCTAGGCTGCGCCGGGAGCCAATCTCCTCCCCCAAGTCTCCGCTGGAGATGCGGAAGGAGCCAATCCCCTCCCACCGCCTGTTACCTAGCTGCAGAAGGGAGCCAATCTCTGCACCAGGGCAGCTGGAGAAGCTGCCGCAAGGAACCGGCCCATCCCTGGGCCGCCTCCGTCTCCTTGAGGAGATGCACCCAGGGGCGGGCAGCCCCACCCAGCCCAGTCAATCAGCTGGGGTGGTGCAGTGAGAGAGTCCTGGGGGGGGAGGAACCACTCTTCTCCCTCCCTCCCTCCCTCCCTCCCTCCCTCCCTCCATCCTGTCGCATCTTGCTCTCCCAGCCCACTCCTGTGACTGGGCAGACACTCCTCCAGAAACTAAATTCTTTGCTGGGAAGTGGAAGGAGTTTTCCCATTCCTTAAGAAGGTTGTGGCCAGTCCTCAAGGCAAAGGATCACAAGCCAGGCTGGGCAGGAACCCAGTGCACCCAAGCCAAAAGAAAAAAAGGTCCAGGAGCTTTGTCACCCTAAAACAGGCCAGAAGTCCACACTGGAGGAAAGGGAAAGCCATTATTACACACATGCGACATGTCAGTACAGGCCAGGCCTAGCCTCTAACAAAAGGTGAGAGACACACAATTCTGAATCCTCGCCTTAGAGAGACAGGCGTTGGGTACCATCCAGGTCCCAAATATGCCAGTTACCTCCTTTCATGTTAGCTTTTTTAAAGAACAACTTGGGGTGCGGGTGGGGAGCTCAAGAAGGCAAAAAAAGAAAGAAAAGAAAGAGCAAGCATTTGGTGTTCAAACCTGACTAGTATCTCTCCTAGCAAGGGAGGAGGTAAAACCTGGCAGAACTGGGACTTGAAATCACAATTCTGCCTCCTGGATTGCTTTCTCGAGGGCAACAGCTTTCACCTCATACTACTCCCCCAGAGCCTAAGGTCAGGCCAGAGAGACAGTGTGTCCTCCCTTGGTTACAGCCTACTTCTTGCCCGGGAAGAGCTGTAAACAGGCCACCCCTTGCTCTGGGCAGGATGCCAGCCTGGAGGGGAATCCTATCCCTGACAAGGACCTAAGCTATGGCTGTCCATCGAACAGGCCTGGCAGCAGGGAGCACTGCCACCCCAGCGATAATACCAGTTCCAGCAGTGCCTGTCACATGCTCTAGACCTGGGTATTTTTATCCCTGAGTTACTGAGGAAATGTTGTTCTAGGCACATCATAAGCCTCCCTTCCCTCCTCCCAAGCCTGGGTCCCTCAAGCATGACCCACCCAACTTCCCAAAGGGAGTGGTAAAGGCCTAGGGTCAAGGAAAACAACTTTCTTAATGGCTAAGAACAGGAAAGCAGATACCAAACTCCATGCCATTCTGCCCCAACACACCCAGTCACACCTAAAACATTCTATACCCCTCAAAAATCTCCCTGAAGAGCTAAATCCTGTAGCGTTCTCAGGAAAAGACTCGTCCCATGCCACGTGGGGCAGAAACAGGGTTTCATTAGGTCACTGAACTTCAGAAACCCGTTTGAAAGACAGGGTAAGGAGAAGCAGAAAAAGGTGAAGTTCTAAGTGACAGTGCAAGAATCTAAGATGTTGCCCCACTTGGGGCAGCCCTATGATCCCAGCATTTGAGAGGCAGAGGTAAAGGCAGGAGAAGGTCATAAATTCAAGGCTTCTCTGGTCTATATAGCAAGATCCAAGCCAGCCAGACCATCTCAAAAACATAAAATTTGAAAGGATGTAAGACAAAAGGTCCTGATGTGCAGAAAATGGTCCTGACCTCCAAGATCAGACAATCCCAGCCTTTCTCACACAGATCCAGTAAGAGCTAATTAATCTCAGTGGCTTTCCCAATCTCCTTAACTACGTAGTCTGAGGCCACCCTGTGTTGTTTAAGAGTGTCAGCAGCATCCTGGCCCTGTCTATCAGATGCCAGGAGCATCTCCCTCCCCACAGCTATGATAAAGAAGAAAAAAAAGAAAAAGAAAACTAAATGAGAACCCTATTGGTCACCAAAAAGATAATGAATTGCTTAATGCAAGAAGGGAGACAAAAATGTGGTCTGAGAAGATGGGCAGAGAAGTCAAGCTCTGCAGTCAGCTAGCCTCTCACATTAATCAACCCAGGGCCATAGAGCAGTGGATCTTTTTTGAGCTCCTAGGGCTTGTGGCAAGCCAAAGTTGTTTCACTACCTAGGTCAGACGGGCAGCAGTAGCCATTTCTATCACTGAAGGAAAGGAACTGCACCCTTTTCTACCCAGGAGGTGAAGATCACCTCTAACAGCTCAGAACAAGCTCTTCTAGCTTCCAGCCTTTTCGGCTCTACTCCCCACAGCAGGCCTTTAGCAAAAAATGGGAGCCTTGGCCTCTCCTGGCCAAGAATAACTATCCAAGTCTACTTGGCTCAAGCCCAGGAGAGCTAAAGGGAGTTTACAACAACAGGCCTAAACGCAATGGAGAACTTTAAGGTACAGCATCCGTGTTTTAATGCCACACAGTACGTGTAGAGACAATATACACTCAATCAAATCCAGTCATAACATGCCCCCCCCCCAAAGCTTCCAGCAGTCATACTGAAATCTAAGCAGCAAAAACCCTGGTATGTTCTAAAAACCACCCTACCCTGACAATATACTCAGAGGTGGGTCAATGGTTCAAAATATGGAAATGCTCCTCCCAGTTCCCAACAATTCAGCCCAATCCTATCCAAGCAGTGCCAGAGGTTCAAACCCCTGACCCCAATCTATTTAGTTCCTTTAAAGGACTCAAAGTGAAGCCAACAGGCCTTCAGAACTAGCCCACTCCTCCCCAACATCCAGACCCACCACAACCCCAAGACCACTAACCTCTTTGGTTAGGTCTCCACCGACAGGAGGGGCCACAGCCCCCAAATCCTCCAAATCGTCACTGAATCCCTGCTCCGTTTCACTTTCTCTCACCCCGTTGTCTGGGCCTGTCACGTCTTGAAGGCCACTGGAACTCTCAAGGGCGAGGCCTGAGTTGGGCTGGCTGCCAGAGACAGACCCCTCCGGATCCCGGTGAACCAGCCAAGCATTTACCTCAGTGGTAGGCACCTGGAACCTATCCAGGGCCCTCACCTGACTGAGGAGTCGCCGGGCAGTGAAGTAATTGTCCAGGTCTATGCTCTTGGGGTGGATACCATAGCCATCCAAGGTATTCCTCAGGTTGTGGAACTGGGTCTGGGTATAGGCAGAGCTGGGCCCCAGGATGATCTCCCGGAGTGGGGGGAGTTGTGAGGTCAGGTAAGTATCCACGTCCACCCGAACCCCAATCAGACTCAGCAGAATGGTGAACTGGAGAAGTCCTTCCGTTAAGTATTTCTTCAGAGAAAGCATTGCTGAAGGACCAGAATGCTTATGCCTTTTTGTTTTTAAATCTTCCACCAGATAAATCAAGGCCACTGTTCTGCCACTCCAGCCGGCAGGTTACCCTCCTCAGTGCGAGACCCTGTACCCCACCCTGGACACCACAGGGGCTGAGCTCCCTGATGGCCCCAGAGGAAAAAATGCCCTGCGGAGCAAAAGCCACACTCCAGACCACATTCACTTTTCCCTTCTTGACACCTCACCTCTCAAAGTTCAGCTGTTGCTAACCCAGTCCAGGCCCTCAAGGCCCTCTCAGTTTCCTGTCTTCAGTCCACATCCAGTCAGACCGCCTCCCATCAGTGTCCTCTGTAGATCCCACTGCGGGCTGTCCGTGAGAGCAGCTGACCAGTTCTTGCTTCTTGCTTTCTTTCCTTCCTTCTCCTTCCTAGGCTTTATTTTCTTTGGCTGGAGCTACAGGTCTTTGTCTTGGGTCAGAGTGTCCCGCCTCCTCTGCACTTACCAGGGGGGTTTCCAGAGAAACCTGAAGTGGGAATCACGAGAGCAACAAGGTAAGATTACACACTCTTTACATCAGAATCAGGGTAGGTACATAGAGAGGAGGCAGGGAACGCATTACAAGGATACTTTCACAAGGAAAACCCAAACCAAACCTGTTGTACCAACCATGAAAGGAAGGAAAGGAGCACTTACTGATTACTATATTTATTATATTTCTTAAAAGTAGCTTTCTTTGAAGAAGCAGACACTACACTGGGCATTCAAAATATCTTACATTTACCAACACTCCTAATAGAACGCATTACCCAGTTTCTAATTTTAGCACAAGACGACCATTTCCTAGCTTAAAAAAAAAGTTGGTTTCCCATGTCATTGTTTCTTCCAACTTAAAGAGGAAGGAAAGATTATTGGGAAACGTGTGACAAGTAAATGGGAATGTTCAGGCCCCCATTCACACGAAGAAAAAAATGCCATTTTTGTTTTTTCAACTTTGAAAGCTAATTTCCCTTTCCTATCATTTTTGCGTTAAAAAAAAAAAAAGTCCAGCCACAAAGCAGAGGCCATACAGAAAGCTTAAACATGAAGATCAGGAGTGTAGGACCAGCCTGGACAAAATAACGAGACCGGTTCAACAGTAAGAGAAAAAGTTTAAAGGGCACGAATACAGATTATTGGCGTCTACTTAGAGGCCCTCGGTTCAATCCCCAGTATGGCAAAATAAAAGAAAAAAAAAGGGGAAGAAAAGGTACAGGAGATCAGAGCCTACAGGAGTAGGCCCCTGCTCCGTCAGGAACTTCAGTTCACAGGGTTTTATCTTTATTCGCATGACCTTCTGAGCCAAAGCAGAAGGATATAGCCAAGCTCTCAAGCTAAGTTGCCAAGTGGGGAGAAGGTAAATTTGACTTTCCGTTTCTGGTTTCTACTTTTGAGCTTCCATTTATCTCATAAAGCGACTCGTCAGTTGTAGCCCACTATCAACCTCACCCCAGAGGTTAAGTGGGATCTACACGTACGAGGCACACACACACCCACGAACACCCTCATTCGGTTGAGTAAACATTCCTGCTTTCGATACCCGCCCGTCCTCACGCAATTTATTACCAAAACTTCGTCAAGTGCCAATTAAGTTTGAGAGAGCGGGCAAAGTTCTTCAAAGCCAAGAAGGCCAGAGAGCGCCCTGGCTCGAGTCCGGTCCCACCCTACTCCGTACCCGAGTCTGGCTGGGACCAAGCTGCCATGCCCACGGTCGGCGCCTCGGCTTCGAGATTTTCGGGACTCCGAGCGACAAGTGCTACTTTCCTGGCCCTGACCCACCCTTAAAAGCCAGCCTCACCCCGCCCTCCGATCCGAGGCCCCACCCCACTCTCCATTCCGGCCTCGCCACGCCCTCCCATGCCCTCGGCCCTGCTCGGCCCAGCCCACCCAGGAACACGCTCTCTGCTCGGCCCCGCGTTTCTTTCCTGCCGTGTCCGGGGCCCGAGTGAGAATGGGACTCCGCTCGGCCTCCCGCGTCCTGCCTTCCGCCCCTCAACCACGTCTCGCCGCCCCTCATCCCACAAGCTTCGATCCTGTTGCGCCGCGGCTCTCCCGTCAGGAGAGGGAATGTGTCGGGTACCCACTGCTGAGGTCGCAGTCCGCCGCTGCCGCCACAGCAGGCCCTCAGCCCGAGTCCCGGCCTCGCCACCGCCGCCGCCGCCGCCGCCACCTCCGGCCGGCCTGGAGCACCCAGTCTCGGCTTCCCTCCCCGCCCCCTCCTTCCACTGCGCTCGAAAACCCGCCCTCCACGGCCACCCAGAAACAGTGCTCCAATCAGCTAGCCGGAATTCCCGATGTCACCGGATGTCGCTTTGATTGACAGCAAAGCAAACCCAATAGCCGAGCGTACCTCCGCCTCCTCGGCCCCGTTTTCCCGTGACTGACGTGAGAGCAGCCCAATGAGTGTGCAGGCCCGCCCCGCGGTATGGACCCGCCAATGAATAGAGCGAAGGCCCTGGTGTCCGAAATTCTGCGCCCCTCCGCCTTGCGTCGCAGGTGGGCGGTGTTATGTTGGGGGCTTCTCGTGCATGCTGTGCCTAGGAATAGGATGTTTTCAGGCAGAGAAAGGAGTATTGCCGTCGGAGCCCGGAATTGCGTCCTCGAGGGTTCCCACGGTGACTTGCAAAAGTCCAGTGAGACCTAAGGGAACCGAGGCGAAGCACGGAGCATGTGGCTCCCGTGGTGGCGACGTTCGTTTCGCCATCTTGGGTACTGGCAATGGAAACCGGAACCCCCTCTCTGTCTTAGGGCCTGGTGTAGTAACCTGGGTCGGGCAGGAAGGGTGGTATTTTGTAGCCCAGGCAACAGTCAAGTGGCTGAAACTGCCGGGCAGATTGTCGTGACCGTAGTGGGATGCTGGTAGTGTGAGAGATGGGACGTAGTGACCATTTTTGTCATCGAAGGAATATCGCGAGAAGCCCTTCCCCCTCTAACCTCTCACACACAGCTTAAGTTTTTGCTTTTCAGGAACGTTCCTGAGTTGCCAGAGTGCTCCAATCCCATACACCAATGTAACTAAACCATTTTTTGTGAGTCTCAAATTTAGTATGCTCTCAACATTTGTTAGATTCCAAATTCCAAAGCCTCTGAGAGAGTCTTGTTCAGTAGCCATGGGGTAGGGACCTGATAACATGCCCTCTTGAGTAATTCTAATGTTGCTGGTCCATAGACCGCATTTAGAAAATAATTGAATTGGAGTTTGTACTGTGTTGCTCCCAGCTGTGGGACAGAGGTGAGGTGCCAACTGAGTTCTTGTCTCCTCTTCAAGGGTCAGGCCATAATCTTGTTGACAGTTCATTGTTTATTGTCCTTGTGCAATTAAGGAAGAGGTCAACCTGATAGCACACCAGATAAATCCACGCTAATGCTGTCCACGAAAAGGAAAAGTTAGCCTGAATTTGGAGAGGCTCACGAGGGTAAAGCACTTTAATGGATATAATGAATATGCATGAGCATCTTTTCAAATTCATCCTTGCAAAATTACTAAACTACTATCTGCTTTTTAAGATTAAATTATTTCAAAGACCATTTTATTTAGTCATCATTTTTAGTGTGTCTCAATAAATAACTAGAATGTAAACTCTGTGGAACTAGAAATTTGTGTATTGACTGTTGAATCTTGAAAACATCAAGGCAGCCAGGTATAGTGGCCCATGCCTGTAATCTCAGTTCTCATGGGAGGCAGAGGCAGACAAGTCTCTGTGAATTCAAGGACAGCCCGGTCTACATAGAGTTTCAAAATGGCCAGGGCTACATAGAGACCCTATCTCAAAAAATAAAAACGAAGTACATGGAATTAGATGTGAAATACAGAAAGAAAGGAAGGAAGGAAGGAAGGAAGGAAGGAAGGAAGAAAGAAAGAAAGAAAAAAGGAAAGAAAGGAAAAGAGAAAGAAAGAAAAAAGAAAAAAGAAAAAAAAGAGTGCGGGAATACTTGGTCTAGAGTATTCACCTAGTATGAGTCCTCACCTAGCATGCAAGAGGTACTGGGTTCAAACGGCTGCAATAGACAAAAGCAAAAAAGTGACAGCAAAAAGGAAATCAAGCAGGTGGAGCCCGTAATCCGAAGCTCTTGCTAAAATAGAAGCATTTTGAAAGTATTGTAATGGTCTGTCCTGTCCTTTTAAGAGACAAGCCACGCCCACTCCCTGCCTTGTCCTCCATGGCAAGCTGATCTTCAGCTTCCAGGCCGCCTTTCCGTGTGTGTGTGTGTGTGTGTGTGTGTGTGTGTGTGTGTGTGTGTGTGTGTGTGTGTGTGTGTCAGAGGCAGCTTCTATCTCTCCCTTCTCCCCACCACTTCTCCCCTTCCCCTCCTCTCTGTTTCTCTCTCTCTCTGCCTCGCTCTCTGCTCTTTCTCCTTCTCCCCTTCCCTTCCATAACCCACTAAATAAATATCCAACTTCATTCTACATGATGTGCCTATCCATCTCCATCTCTCACCCTCCACATGGCTTCCTGCCTGGGACCTGGCTGCCTTTTTGGCCTGCCTTGGTCTCAGGGCCTGCTGCTGACTGCCTGCCACCACTTGGGGGACTGTGTCATGGTCTCAGGACCCACTGCCCACTGCCACCTGGATGATGGCAGTTCCGGAGCGGCCACTACAGTGGCAGGCAGCAATCCCTCTCAGGCAGGCCAGGCACCAATTTTGCCAGAGCTACACTGCTGGAAGGCATCCTTGCCACTCGGACCAGTGGCACATAGAGCCAGGAACTGCAGCCTTCTCATGCCGTGGACAGGCAACCCCAGGAAAGTCTGGGTGGCTCCAGCTAGCCTCGGTGCTGGAGCCTACACGCCTCTGCCTCACTCCCCACCACGGCTCCTGACACCTCTGCCGCTCACAGGGACTCCAGGAAGCAGCCCGTGCTCAGGAATCACAGAAGGAGCCCAAGATCTAGTAAACAATTATTTAGGGAATTTGGGCGTCATTTCTCTGTACACGATTTCCTGTTGTTTGGGGGCACTGTATCTCTGGGGTATTCACAGCGACACTTCAGGGGGTCTCGGAGAGTCAAACCACATTAGTCTGGAATGAATCCACAGGTTCTCATCCTCTGTGGAGACAAAAGCAGAACCTCTTTTCCAAAGCATCAAATCCTTAGACCCATATTTTAAAGTCAAGGTACCTTTCTTAGCAGTTCCCAGAGTCAAATGTCTTTTTCCAGAGAAACACAAAAGACAACATAGTAACATATTTCTGTACATACTCCATCCTTTCGTGGCTTATAATCAGACTGTCTATACTCTGCCTCTTTAAAGACTTACTCAAACACACATAAAACACATACCCATCTTTAATCCACCCTCACCATTCCAGAGGGCAATCCCCCTGAGAGCCTCCACTTGTAAAACTCCACCAGTTCTGCTCCTGCGCTCTACTCGCTAAGTGCACGGGAACTGGAATGAAAAATTTAAAATCATATGCACACAGACAGAGACAGATAGACAAATCGGGCCACGAAGACATCTTGTCTTGAGACAAGAGTGCCAAGAATGCCCCTTTTCTATATAATTATGAGCGATCTCTCAGTGTCCCCTTAGTTCCCGATCTCACTGAGGACCTCCGCTGTTAGTCCCCGAAATGGTCCTGTTAAAACATGGCATCTGTACTACGTGCTATACGGTACTATGCCTGTACTACACCTGTAGCTCTAGTGCCGCTACAGGTCAGTATGAGAGCCGGGTACTGGGCTGAGAGACCCAAAAACACAGAGACAGAGACAGAGAGAGAGAGAGAGACGGAGACATGGATCACTCTTGATACAAGAATGCCAAGTTTATTGTGCTCAGGGGAAGCTTATAAAAGGCTCTGGTCACGCCCCAGCTCTTGGGATCTTTCAGCTGCAGACCTATCAGCCTGCCATCAGGGTCTCCTGCTCAGAGCAGAGGAAAACAAGTTGTTTTGCTCAGTTCACTCCAGCAGGCAAAGGGTGTGAGGCAGGCAAAGAAAATCAAGGGACCAGGGATCTATAGCTCCCAACATGGGAGGATTTGGAGGAAGGAAAGGGAAGGGAGAAATGGCGTGATAATAATCTCAAAAATTAAAAAAAGTAAGTGTATTTTTTTCAATAAGATCAAAAAGCCAAAAGTTGGTTCTTTTATTTTTTAATTTTTTTCCGGTTCTTTTTTTTAAAGTAAGTATATTCCTTTTTTTAAAAAGATTTATTTATTTGTTTATTATGTATATAACATTCTGCCTCCATGTATGCCCGCACGCCAGAAGAGGGCCCAGATCTCATTACAGATGGTTGTGAGCCACCATGTGGTTGCTGGGAATTGAACTCAGGACCTCTGGAAGAGCAGCCAGTGCTCTTAACCTCTGAGCCATCTCTCCAGCCCCAAGTAAGTATATTCTTAAGTAAATATTTTTTAGAGGAAAAACTGAAGCCAAGCACAGTAGCCCACACCAGTGTTTGATAGACTGACCTGAAGATCAATGGTTCAAGGGCAGCCTCAGTTATATAGAGGGAACTTACCTTGTCTCACAATACCAAGGAGGAAGAAAAGGAAGTGACAACCCACGTAGGAGTGAAGTATGGAATGACATGGTAATGTCCATACACCGGTGAGCTGTCGTGTGCTATTTGGGTTCACTGAGAAGGGGGCTGTGAGAGCTGAGATCCACCCCACTTCAGACCCAAGCATGTTTATGTCAAGCGTCCTCCAGTTGTCATGTGTTGTTTGAGTTCACTGAGAAGGGGGCTGTGAAAGCTGAGAGGCCTTCCCTGCCAAGCATGTTTGTGTCATGTCCTCCCTTGTCTTTGGCCTGGGATGCTCAACCTGGAATTCTAACAGGGAGGAAGAGAATAGTAAAACCGCCCGGGAGTAAAAACACTGTGTCCTTAAGAAGAGCTGGAAGGTAAACTGTCCCGATCAGAGGCTACCACGGCTGTGACACAGAAGTGCCTACAGCAGAGTGTGGCAGCCAAGGACTTTAATCCCAGCACTTGAGAAGCGGGAAGACCTCAGTGTGAAGCCGGCCTGGTCAACACAGAGAGTTCCAGGGCTCCGAAGTGAGACCCCGTTTCATCAAAAAGTAAAAAATATAAAAGGAGAGGCCTGCAATGGAAAAGAAGAGCCAGAAGTCCCGCGACAGAAATCTTATCCACACAGAGGAAAAGAGAAAGTTCGATTGGTAATTCCAGCTGACTGTGTCAACTTCCCTAGTCACCTAGTTTTGTTTGGTTTGGTTTGGTTTTTGTTTTTTAGCTTTGGAGCCTGTCCTGGAACCTACTCTATAGACCAGATTGGGCTCAGATTCACAGAAATCCACCTGTTTCTGCTTCCCGAGTGCTGGGATTAAAGGCATGCACCACCACCACCTGGCAAAAGCTCAGGTTTAATAGATAAAACGCTCCTGGATGATTTTCCAGCCATGCGGAGAGAAGATACATGTCCGTTTTGGTGCAGGCGGGGGATGGGGGAGCAGTTTAAATACCCTGTGGGAGTCGCAAGACCACTGGGAGGGGAGGCGTCATCGTTTGGTGGCCTTTCTGAGATGTGGCAGGGTTTGAAGAGAAATAGAGCAGGGGGTTTGTGTTGGATTCCACCAGAACACCCTCTTATGGTTTTTAAAATCAAAGTCTCTATATGTATCCTGGTCTAGCCTGGAGCAATCAGCAACTCCCCTATTTCAGTTTCTGGATGCAGGTATTACTATGTCGCCCAAACTTCCCCTGGGAACAACTGACCCTTCTGCTTCAACCTCACAAGCAGCTACCACCACCTTCATCATTATTTGGTCGCTTTTTATTTTTTTATTTATTTTCAGGCAGGGTCTCTCTGTGCAGCCTGGCTAGCCTGGAGCTCACGATGCAGCTCAGGCTGGCCTTGAACTCAGAGATTCACTTGCCTCTGCCTCCCGAGTGCTGTGAAACCACAGCCGACCCTGTTGGGTCCCTTTTGAATTAGTTGCTAGGTATCATAACATAGCAGTGACTAGCTTGCTCCTTCCATTGCCTTCTTCTCAGGCCCCTGGTGTCGGGGGATGGCAAGCACTGAGGAAAGGGGCTAGAGCTGGGAAAGGCTGAGTTGAGATCTTTTGGATTTCCCTACCCTGTCCTGATCATTTCCTTTCAGCACCCAACACTATATAAACGTGTGTAGTAATCATTTGTGTGTAAACTGAGAGAGAAGAAGAGAGACCAAAAACTGTTGTGGAGTTAGACTGTGTTAGATTGTTATGGCTGGGGCAGGCTTTACCTCATCCTTTAGGCTTTTCTCATACATTACCTCAGTAGTAAAGGAAGGAAGAGAGGAAAAAAGGAAAGTTCGAAATTTGCTGAGATTTACCACACACACAGCCTCAGTTGTAACAGCAGGCAACCTAGGCCTGGCAGGGTGCAGGCACGAGGGATATTTAATATACAGGAGGTGGGAGTGCAGACCAAAAGCCAGTCTCCACTCCGTCTAGAGTTCCCGATCAAGTCTGAGCAGGTGCACTGGCTCCTTCCTGAACCTGCTGATTAACCTTGTAAAATCCGGGGTATGTTCTTCCCCCAGGAAAGCACCCACTCCTCTCCCGTAGGCCCTCCCCCTTCTCTTTGCCTGGGACAGCTGTTAATAGGACAATTACCCAAGAAGCAAAAGAAAGATCCCATGCTGATGCGTCATCAGTCCGTGTATATCCATTAAATCAGACCGAGAAGACAGCTGGAAAAAGTGAGAGCATGCCCTTGCTCCCTCAGGGAGGGGCTGACGGGCATCAGGAAAACCGGGCCTTGCCTGGCAACTGCAGGCCACAATAACAGAGAAAAGCTGTGGGAAGCAAGGCTAAGAGCTGGCAGCAACGCCCAAGGATTTAGAACCATAAAAGAGGTAGCTATGGGGCTATCAGAATGGCTCACCAGGTAGAGACACCTGCCAAACCTGATCATCTGAGTTGGGTCCCTGGGATTGACATGGAGGAAGGAGAGCACTGACTGCACAAAGTTGCCCTCTGACCTCCACATGCCTGCTGTGACGTGTGTACAGCTGCGGACACGCATACGCAGCAAAATAAATAAAAGTTTTCAAAGGGCCAGCAACCTATAAGGCACACGCTGACATGCCCACTTCTCCTGGGGATGCATGTTAACTGTGCCACCTCTCTAGTAGGAAAGGCTGCTTCGGCAGGCCCTTCTGTCCTCTAGTCATCCCTGAAGGACAAGTTCAACCAGAAACCCTCGGAGAAGGGGCTGTAAGAGGGTAAAGTTAAGGGACCTCACACTGGGAATAATGGAAATTGCTTTGTCCCCTAAGGCTGCCATTAGATAGTGGTCCATCATCTTCTTTTCTTTAAAGATATTTGGCTGGCTGGGTGTGGCATGCCCTTGGAGGCAGATCCCAGCACTTGGAAACAGAAGCAGATAGATCTCTTTGAGTTCCAAGCTAACCAGGGCTGCCTGGTGAGACTTTGTCTCAAAACAAAATTGTTTAGCTGTATATAATCCTGGATGCCTACAATTCCAAGCCCCAGGAAGATAAAGCAGGGACACTGAGAGCTGGAGACAAGCCTGGGCTACATGATGAGACTGTATTACATACACACATATGTACATACATACATGCTAGGCAGTGGTGGCACACACCTTTAATTCCAGCACTTGGGAAGCAGAGACAGATGAATCTCTGAGTTCGGGGCCAGCCTGCTCTACAGAGTGAGTTCTAAGACAGCCAGAGCTACACAGAGAAACCCTGCCTTGAAAAGAAACAAAACCAAAAAAACACACAGATGTGGTGGTATATGTTTCCTAATCCTAGCATTCTGGAGGTGGAATTAGATCAGGCCAGCTTCCTTACACAGCAAGTGTAAGGAGAATCTGAGGCTACCCTGGGATACGTAAGACCCGCTTTGAGAAAACAAATCCGTCTATAGAAGTGTCTCCCCCCCCCCTCCAACACTATGTAATCCAGGGCAGTGGACCGGATGACTGCCTGAGATTGCCTTCCTACAGCCCCCCTAGAGCTTCTAGGGTTATAGCTGTCAATACTAATGTTAGCATGTCTTGCAAAGGAAATCAATTGATTTTCCAGTTACTGCAGACATCTGGTCTCTTTTCTTGGGTGGTAATCATCCTTGGAAAGTGTGTTCCCATAAACCCATCAGAAGAGGCATACCTCCTCCGCTTGCTGCCAGCCTCTCCCTGTATCTCATTATCATAAAGCTTCTCAACCTCAGCTGCCAGCGAGAACCACCTAGGGAACTTCTGGAAAAGAACAGTGACCCAGTCCCACCCCAACCCAATCAGACCCACACCCCATCCCCTGCAGAACCGAGAATCAACACGTTGTGAAAACTTCATCGCAAGGTGGTCCTTGTGTGTGGACAGAGTAGAGAATAGCTCGCTAGCTTGGAGGGAGAATCCAGGTAGGACAAACACAACAGCAGAGCTAAGGCCCAGGCTGGAGTTACCATCCCAGCTTAGGACATACACTCTTCTTGACCTCTACAATGAATACACCTCATTGTTCGTTCATGTCTCTGCGTAACATTTTTTGAAGCTGAGTTCAACCGTCCCATGGGTCTCCCAGAATCGCCCCAAACAGAATTGGGTAATGTTCTTTGTGTAGGTCTCAGTGTGACATGTCACAATCAGGCAGGTGCATTGTGAGGTGGGGAGAGTGGGCGTTTTGGATGTAGTGGGTTTAAAATTCCCAGGTTTGTCACTCACCCATTGGACTACCCTTAACTAAATGAAGACAACAGTGTACATAGTCACAAATCTTAAAACTCAGATCCCAGTGAGGCATGGGGGTGCGCCTGTCATCCCAGCACTTGGGAGGTTGACGCAGGAGATTTGCTATGAGTTCAAAGCTAGACAGACCTGTATAGCGAGTTCCAGGCCAGCCAAGGTGACATAGCAAGATGCTGTCTCAAAAACAAAGAGAAAAAGAGTCAGAGTGAGTATGTAAAGCCATTCAACACATGGGGTAAGCTGAGTATAAGGCTTATTGATTTATTGATTTCTTTAAGGCAATGTCTCATGTAGATGAGGCTGGTCTCAAGCTTGCTAAGTAATCAAGGTGACTTTAACTCCTGCTCTTCCTGCTTCTGCCTCCCAGGCACTGGGAATACAGACAGACACACACCACCGTGCCAGGCTTCCTTTCTTGGCCAGCTCTCTCTCTCTCTCCACCTCTCCGCCCACTCTGCAGCTTTGTCTCAGAGAAACCAAAGACGCTGGAGACATGAGAGCTCTCCCCAGAACGGCCTACCGAAGCCCATCCTGCAGACAGAACAGGGACGTTTTCCTTTTCTGTCCAGCACACACATGCACGGCTCACCTTCTGGAACACACACACCTCCCCCTCCTGACATCTTAGCGGGAAGGACTGAGGCTGGTGCCTGAAAGAGCCCTTTCCTCCTCAGGAACAGATGCTGAGAGCCCAGGACACAGGCATGGCAGCAGCAGGAGGCTGAGTCAGAGGAAATAAAATGATCTCCTCTCCAAGAAATACCAAGGCCCACAGGAGAACTCCTCTGAAAATGCCCTCTCCTGGGGCTCCAAAAAAAAAAAAAAAAAAAAGCAGATACGAGTGCAGCTGAGGCCTGGACTCTGAATTAGAGGGGTACAGACCCCCGATAATCACACAATCGTACAATCCTGGAGGAAGCAAAGGGAAAAACCCCCAAAGACAACATGTTGTTTTGTTTATTTTTTTAGGGTTTTTTTTTTTTTTTTTTGGTTTGGTTTTTGGTTTGACGAGACAGGGTTTTCTGTGTATCATTGGTCTACTCATTCTGTAGACCAGACAGGCCTCAAACTCACAGAGATCTGCTTGCCTCTGCCTCCTGAGTGCTGGGACTAAAGGCATGCACCCCCACCCCCACCCTTTGAGGCAGGCACTCTTAACCAGTGAGCTAGTGAACCATCTCTTCAACTCTTGTTTTTATTTTATTATTATTTCATTATTGTTGTTTTGTGGTTTGTTTGTTTGTTGAGCCAGAGTCTCTCTATGTAGTTCTGGCTGTTCTGGAACTCCCTATGTAAGCCAGGCTGGCCTTAAACTCACAGAGATCTTCTTCTCTCTACCTCCCAAGCACTAGGATCAAAGGTGTGCGCCACCAAACCTGGCCCTTGTCTTGTCTTTTGAGACAGAGTCTCACTATGTATCCCAGGTTGTACTCAAAGATGCAATCCTCCTGCCTCAATTCACTTGAAAAGCTAAGACTACAGGCCTGCACCCCTACACCTAGCTCCCTGCCCTGAATTTTGTGAGGCAAGTGTGTGCTTGTTCACATGTGTGCAGGTACACATGTGTGGGGGTCACAGGACAAGCTCGGTGTCATCTTCAAGAATGCCGCCCATCTGCTTTGATCCTGGGATCTCTTACTAGCCTGGTGCTCCCAAGTAGACCAGAGCACTTGGCCATCAAACCAAAGATACCCTCAGGTGTCTGTCGCACAAGCGTGGCCCGTGCTTGACAATTTTAGATGGGCCTTGAGGACTGAACTCAGATCCTGAGGCTTCTGAGACAAACCCTTTACTGACTTTATTGACTGACTTTAAAGCCAGCCATGGCTTCTTCACTCTGGGCAGACTACCAAGCTAGCTGTCTGTTGCTCACCTTGGTGTCTTTCCAGAACTGATTATGAACTGCAGAGTGCCCCCGGGGTGGATGGCACTGCCCAGCGTCTCCTCCTGAAAGCGTGCCTGTTTCCTTGGAAGCTCACTAAAGGTGTAGCTGTCAGGTCCAAAGTCCCCCTCCCCTAAAATGACCGTGCTGGTAACACTGTCCTAAACAGAAGGACTCTGACCCAGGGAGCGGAGGGGCGGTTATTGGGTGAACAAGCCTGAAGGTTTCTGTTAGCTAGAAGAGTAGAAGGCTTAAATGAGGTTTCTGTTCACTTGCAGCTTCCCTTAATCCTCCCCCAGAGGTCACACACCTCTGGGAAGGGCACCTGGCTCCTGGTCAGTCAGACAGCTTCTAGCAACTTAGATCCCTACCATGCTGACTGTCAAATAAAGTCTCCTCGCTTTTCTGCCATTTTGCTTTTCTCTCTCCCCTCCCCTGCCACCCAAGAGATAGCCTTGGCAGTTGATCCCCAATAACTCTCTTTCTGCCCACAAAGCTGTCTAGTTTGGTAGCTTCTCTGTGCCACCAATCATAGTGGCCATGATCTGGGAGAACCCCAGGGACTCTGTAGAAGATTTGGAAGGGGCTGTCATCGATGAACATCCATTTTTCTTTTCCCTTCTTCTTCTTCTTCTTCTTCTTCTTCTTCTTCTTCTTCTTCTTCTTCTTCTTCTTCTTCTTCTTTTTCTTTTTGTTTTGTTTTGTTGTTTTGAGCTGAGAATGGAACTCAGGGCCTCCTCTTGCTAGTTAAGTGCTCTACCACTGAGCTAAATGCCCAGTCCGGGACAGCTCATTTAAATTTTTTATCTATGGGGTGTTTTTCCTGCATCCAGCTGTACACCATACTTGTAGGGCCCACAAAAGACAGACAAGAGCATTAGATCCCCTGGGACTGGAACTGCTGTGTGGGTGCTAGGCACTGAACCCTGGTCCTCTGGATGAAAACCCAGTGCTCTTAACCACTAAGCCATCTCTCTGAACCTAACATCTAATTCTTAGAAGGTTGAACTTGAAGGTTCTGAACTTACTGAACTTAAGATGTAAAGAGTTCCTAGTGATCACGGACTGGCAGCCACAGAGGGGGAGTTGGTGGAGTGCAGAGAATTTGGGGCTGTGGAGGTCCTTCCTAGATTTCCCTAATCCTCAGTTCTCACTCCCACTCTGCCTGGCTCCTCCCTCATTGCCCCCATGCAGCCAACCTAGCTCTCTCAGGCTCCTATCTCTCCAATTCTTCTGTCCCTTCTTTAGAAGAATGACCCTCCCAATGTGGGTACTGTAATGGTTTAAGTAAAAATGCTGCAGGTCCCCAAGTGGCTGCAGTGGGCAGCGGTCCCGAGACCATGCAGCAGGTCCCTGAAGTGGCGGCAGGCAGCAGGCAGTGGTTCCCGAGAGCAGCCAGTCCCAGGCAGGGACAGCCAGTTCCCAGAGTGACTGCAGTGGGCCATGAGGGGCAGCAAGTTCCAGGCAGGAAGCCGCATGGTGAGACACCTCATTGGGGGCAGCTAGTCCCACAAGGAAAGACAGACAAGACAGATGGGCATGTACAGGGAGCCTCGAGGCAGGCTAGAGACAGACACATGGATAAGCGCGCCATACAGAGTGAGGTTGGGTATTTATTTAGTGGGTTATGGGGGGGAAAAGGGAAAAGGGGAGAAGAGTGGGAGGGGGCGGGGGGGGAGAGAAACTGAGAGGGAGAAAGGGGAGAAGTGGGGAGAAGGGAGAGTGTCTGGAGAGACAGACATGGAAAGGGAAGAGGCTCAGGCTGGAAGCTGAAGGTCGGCTTGCAGACGGGGCCTGCGTGGCTTGTCTCTTAAAGGACAGAACAGACCATTACAGGTACTGTGTACCAAACACAGGCAAGGAAATGACCCGAAGAGCTTTTGGTACTGTTCTTTCATTGTTGTTCTTTTGTTTTGTTTTATTATTTCAAGACAGGGTTTCTCTATATAACAGCTTTGGCTGTCCTGGAACTTGCTTTGTAGACCAGGCTGGCATTGTACTCACAGAAATCCACCTGCCTTTGGTTCCCGAGTTCTGGGATTAAAGACATCTAGCTGGGGGTGGGGGGTGGGGGACACCACACACATTTGCAAACCAATTACTACAAATCTTATCTACTCACTCATCTCCTGTTTTGTTCAGTTTGCTCTTGTTTGAAACAGGATCTTGCTATGTAGCCCAGGCTGGCTTCAGCCTCACAATCCATCTGTATCAACCTCCAGTTGATACAGTGCTAGGATTGCAGGCCTTGCTAAAAATGATATTTAGAGATTGAGAAAGTCACAATGAAAGCAAGAGAGTGCTGAGCCAGACTGCCACAGGAGAGACCTATCAAATAAGACAGAGTGACTAGCAGAGGAGCCTTCTGATGAGGAATTTGCTATTGTTATTAATATTTTTTTTAGTTTTTTTTTTTGAGGCAGAGTTTCTCTGTGTAGCCCTGGTTGTCCTGGAACTCACTCTGTAGGTCAGGCTGGCCTCAAACGCAGAGATCCACCTGCCTTTGACCCCCAAGGACTGGGACTAAATGTGCCACCACATCCAGATAATAATAATAGCTATTATTATTATTAGATTACAAATATCAAGTTGTTAATTTCATTATTATTATTAGACAGATTCTTCCTATGCATCCCTAGCTGGCCTAGAACTTGCTATATAGATCAGGCTGGCCTCAAACTCATAGAGATACACCTGCTTCTATCTTTCAAATGTACCACTATACCTGGGAAAACATATTAATTTATTCATTTTTGTATGCGCCTGCTTGTCTGTATGTGCACCACTTGTATGCAGTACCTGTGGAAGCCAGAAGAGGGTGCCAGATTCCCTGGAACCTGAGTTAGAGGCAGTTGTGAGTCACATGATGTGGGGATGGGAACTGAACTTGGGTTTTCTGCAAGAGCAGCAAATACTCCTAATTCTTGAACCATTTCTCCAGTCCCCTTGATGAGGATATTTAAGAAGAAACTTTCAGGCCAGTAAGATGGCTCCGTGGGTAAAGGCACGGGAAGGGGGGGCACCAAGACTAACAACCAAAATCCAATCCCCAGGACCTAGAAAGTAGAAGGAGAGAACTAACTTCTGTGAGTTGTCCTCTGACCCCACATAAGTGTCTAAACTGGATGATAAAAGATAGATAGATAGATAGATAAATTTTTAAAAACAGAAAAGGTTTTGAAAGTTGGAAAGAGAAAGCCTGCTGTCTTCAGTGGGAGGAAGACCCGTGGGAACAATCTGAGATGAACGATTGTGACGCTCCACACTGAGGCCCTGAACGGCAAAATGGGGGAAACTTCTCCCGTCCAAAGCCTGGGGACTGTCCCACTCAATTTATTTTCCCAATTGGCATGAAAAAGGTCACACAAAGCCTGATTCTTCTCAACTGCTATGTCTGAGAACACCTACTTCTCACGCATGGCTTTTGACATACGGTGGGCGTGTTGGGTGTAAAAGGCACACCGATCAGATCAGCATTCTGAGCGCTTGGCCAAGCACCGCTCACCCCTTCACTGTGTGCGATTGTACTCTGGCCAGATTGTCCACAGGCTCAGGCTGGATTATGGGCATACACTACCTGCTTTATCCACCTCTGGGTCTTGAAAAATGTCTGGGGGAGGTGTCCCTCAGCCCATGGCTCTTTTCCTCAATTAGTATGAGAGGAAGAGAACTCTTCTCCACAGAGGGGGTGGCCACCTGGTCTTTCTGATAAGCTTTGTCCTGAGATCCAAAAAAGTGACTTGAAATATTTGTCCCAATGACATCCGGGCGTCCTGAAAAAAGTCTCACCTGTGATTCAGGTTGGCCCAGGGCAGCCACGTGGAGACCTCTATGAACCAAAGCTATAGGCCCCACTGCCCGGGGCCAGAAGAGGCCGTAAGAGGGAATAGTAGTTGGTTCTGGGTTACCTGAGAGACTTGGAGTCGCAGAAAGGGCCCCAGGGAGAAGAATGAGAAAAAAGCCAGGTGGGGAGAGGAGGTTCTGCAGAGTGGGGGTCAGGCAGAAAGCTCGCTCAGAGAGAGAGGACACACACAGAGGCCAGCCACGCAGGACTGAGCGGAGGGGCGGCGCCGCGGGGGGGACGGGCGCGGGGCGGGGCGGCGCTGTCATTGCGAGCAGCGAGCGGAATGCAGCGGCCGGAGGCCTGGCCACGTCCGCACCCGGGGGAGGGGGCCTCGGCCGCCCAAGCCGGGGGCGCAGCGCCGCCCACCCGAGCCACGGAACTGCGGGTACGGAGCATGGGGTGCTGGGTCCCCGGGCGGCAGGGTTGGGGTCGGGGGCAGCAGACTTGCCTCGGGCTCCTGAGCTGGGAACTTTGTGCCACCACTGCCCAGCCCCGGAGAGGGAGCCCGGGCCCGAGGAGGGGAGAAAAAGTTCGTTCTGGAGCGTGCTGGGCCTGAGTGGAGTGTCGCGGGACTGAAGTTCTGGAGGAACTCACAGCAGTGCTAGGGACTGACTGGGGTGGCGGGGTTGGGGGTGAGTTTCTGGCGGGACGAGGGAGGAGTGGGAGTGGCGAGGTGGTCTGGTTGGGCTCCCTTGCTCCAGGGTGATGGCCGCGCTTCTGGAGCTTGGGGTCAGCTGCACACAAGGAGGCTCGCTCGGCGCCGCTGTTCCCCGGGCCCAGGTTCTGTGATACACTCCGACTCGGGCTCTGGAGCAGTCAGTGCATGACAGAACTTGGGCCCGGTAGAACTTTCTGCACCCGCTCCTCGGACCTGCAGTGGAACATCTGCCTGGGAGTAGAGTGGGCACCGGAAATGGTCCATGTGGCACAGGGTTGGGCTGGAACCAGCTGTGGATTGGGGGGATCGCTGACTCCAGAGAGCCCACGCTATGGATCCACTTTGAGTCAGAGGTTCCTTTCCTGTGTCAGTTTCAGGAACCTTCTCTCTACACCATCAAGGCTGTCTTCATCCTAGATAATGATGGGCGAAGGCTGCTGGCCAAGGTAACCCCTCACCACAGAAACCCCGAAGACGGTGCCGGGTGCCACATGTCCAAGACAAGCGGTCCCCACCCAGCCCGTTTAACTCCTTTAGGAGAAACTGCTTTCTGGATGGCAGAGCAGCCCAGCCTAGGTTCTCTAGAAGTCACTCTATCCACGCTATGCCATAACAGTCTGACGGCTGGCTGGGAAGAGGGGCACCCCCTCTGTTTCTACTGTGTTTCCTGACATGGTTTCATGTCTTCTCATTGTCCTTGCTCTGGCCAGCTGCACCCCGGGGTGAGCGTGAGAAGCTCCATCAAAGGGATCAGTGGAGAGCTGAGCTGGGATCTAGTAGTCCCAGTCCCTATACTGGAGACAAGCAACCTGTGTGCTTTTGTATTTGAACTTGGTAAACACGAAGTGTTTAGGATGAGTATTTAGACTTAGGTGGTATTTGGGAGGCCCTGTTGTCCCGCGCTCCAGCTTCACAGATGCGGGAAATGAAGCGCAGAGAAACTAAACAGGTTGCCCGAGGTCACAGGGTTAGTGTCATAACTGACAGGCAGACTCGGGGTTTGGAGTTGAGGCTTTCACGGAATTCTCCTTCAGTTATCTGGCGTCCATCCTACATGGCCTGGGTGAGATGAGCTAAAGCTAAATTTGAAGCAAAGTCTCAGGGTGGGCCAGATGGCTCAGCGAATAAGGGCTCTTGTCATCGAGCCTACAGCTTGAGTTGGATCCTGAATTCACTCTGGAGGGAACAAGTTCCGTCAGGTTGTCCTTTGATTTCTCCATACTTGCCCCCTCACAAACACACAACTAAATAAATAACTGTTTTAAAAAAAGAGAACAAAAAAGAACTTTAGAAAGAAAAATGCCCTAAAACTCCTGCCACTGAAGGCCAGACAGTGGCACACACCTTTAATCCCAGCACTCGGGAGGCAGAGGTAAGCTGATCTCTATGAAGCTGAGGCTAGCCTGGTCTACAAGAGTGAGTTCCAGGATAGCCAGGGATACATAATGAGACCGGTCTCAAAAACAAAACCAATCCCAATAAATAAGTAGAGAGATAGATGATATTCCTGCCACTGATACAATTAACTGTGCAGAAATATAATCCTTTTATTTTGTTTTGTTTTCTTTTGTTTTGTTTTGTTTTGTTTTTTTGTGAACTAGGTTGTCCTTAAACTTGTCTTGCTTCTTCTGCCTCTGCCTCTTGAGTGCTGAGGTAGCAGGCAAGCATGTAACATCTTGCCCTAACTTTTTTGTTTGTCTGTTTTCTTTCCTTTCCTTTTCTTTCTTTCTTTCTTTCTTTCTTTCTTTCTTTCTTTTTTGTTTGTTTTGTTTTTTCAAGACAGGGTCTCTCTATGTAGCCCTAGCTTTCCTGGAACTCACTCTGTAGACCAGGCTAGACTCAAACTCGAAGATTCACTGGGGTTAAAGGGCACCACTTCAACTAGACCCCTAGATATTTTTGTTTGCTTATTTTGTTTTTTGAAGCAGGGACTCACACTATAACCAAGGATGGCTTGGAATTTACTGTGTGGCCCAGCCTAGCCTGGAAGTCACAGCGGTCCTACCTCAGCCTCCGAAATGCTAAGACTATTTGTGTTAGCCATACTTTTTTTTTTTTTTTGAGACAGGGTCTCATGTAGTCAAGGCTGGCCCAGAACTTCTGATCTTCCTATTTCTTCTTCCTTGGTGCTGGGATTCCAGGCATATGCTACTACACCCAGATAGAACATCTAAATTAGATAGTATAGTAAATACTAATAAATATAGTAATACTATATAATACTAATATTATACTAGTAAATATAGTAAAGCTTTTTCATTTGTTGGAGCTGAAACCAGTCTTCATAACATTCACCGTGGTAGGACCCAGCAGAGAATCTGCTAACTTAGTTGAAGTATTAACTACTGAAAATTCACATTCAGAAAATTGAGCTGAGCACACCTTGCTTTAGCAGATGGGCAGAGAAGGACTGGCGTTGCCAAAGCCTCTGGGGCCTCCTGCTAGAAGCTCCTATCCTTGTTATATGTTAAGAAATTGAGGATAAACCAGAAGTGGTGGCCCATGCCTTTCATCCCAACACTCAGGAGGTGGAGGCAGATGGATCTCTGTGAGTTCAAGGCCAACCTGACCTACAGACTCAGTTTCAGAAGAACCAGGGCTACACAGAAGAACCATGTCTCCCCCACCCAAAACAAAAGAATTAAAAATAAATAAAGAAAATGAGGCTAGCCTGGTCTACATATAGCAGGTCAGCTAGCTGGCACAATGAGACCCTGTTTTGAAAATAATTGAGACAGGCCCTGAGAATGTAGGTAGTGGAAAAGCATTTACTTGCCTAGCACGCATGAGGCCCTGGGTTCCATTCCCAG
The DNA here is from genome assembly GCF_982192425.1 of Myodes glareolus. NCBI lineage: Eukaryota > Metazoa > Chordata > Mammalia > Rodentia > Cricetidae > Myodes > Myodes glareolus. The sequence continues at coordinate 25,888,968 of NC_142034.1, read as the reverse complement.
ACCTCAAGAAAATGAAGGAAGGGAGGAAGAAAAGAAGGAAGAAAGGAGGGAAGAAAGGCTTGAGAAAAAGAAAGCAAGCTGGGATGTAGCTCAGTGGTGGAGCACTTTGCTAGCATGGGTGAAGTCCTGGTTTGCAAGCCCAGCTCTGCTGGAGGGAAGGAAGCAAAGGAGGAAGGAAGGGAAGGTGAGAGGGAGAAAGGGAGAAAAGGAAGAAGGAAGGAGAGAGAGAGAAAGGAGAGAGAGGAAGGAGGCAAGGGAGAGAGGGAGAAAATCAAACGAAGACTTCAAAGGCAGCCCCAATATTTCTCTACTTTGTTTTTGTTTGTTTGTTTGTTGCTTGGAATTTGTTTATGGGCAACTGGAAATAGAAAGGGGCTGGAGGGAGGTGACAAGGAGGTGCAGCTTAGCCAGCTCCAGCATTCCCTGCTAAGTCCCTTCCACGGCTGGAGCTGGCACCGTGCAAGGGCTATTGCCGTTCTCCTTCTCTTTCTCACAGTATTATGACGACACATTTCCCTCCTTGAAGGAGCAGATGGTTTTCGAGAAAAACGTCTTCAACAAGACCAGCCGTGCTGAAAGTAACGCCTGCCCTTCCTCCTCTGGAACTCCCAGATAACTGACCACCAGTGTCTGTCTTCTTCTCCGTCTGAACACATCTGTCCTTGCCGGCCTTCCACACCCACACCCCCATCTCCTCTGAGGCTCTTTGTCCTCTCCTCCCCAGCTGCATTCTGCTCCTTCCTTTCATCCAGGGGCCTTCACTCCCCATCACTCTCACCCGCACCCCTTCTCTTGGTTGAGGAGTCCAACTGTGCTGTGATCCCCCACACACACACTTGGATCTGGTCCCAGGGCCTTGCATGGGACGGAGGTCCACTGCAGGCTGGACGTGTTGACCACTCTACGGGAGGGATGGGACCAAGGACACAGATCATCCCCCTGGTAGTGGTTGTCTGTCTGGAGTTCCTTGGGAAAGGAAGTGGGAAGCAAAGGGAGAGGCAAGGGGAGTGGAGACCAGGCTAGCCCCAGGTTGGGGTCAGGGTGTGCCTATTTGAAAGCTTTCCTGCTTCTAGGTGAGATCGCATTTTTGGGGGGCATGACCATCGTCTACAAGAGCAGCATTGACCTCCTCCTGTATGTGGTGGGCTCTTCCTCCGAGAATGAGGTGAATCTAGAAGGCCGGGTGACAAAGGAGGGTCTGTCCTGGGGTGGAGGTGGGCTCTGGATGCTCCCGTTGCTATCCTTCCTTTAGGATCTGGGGGTGGAAGATCAGCCAGAACGGGTCTTTCTACAGTTGTACTACACATCCATAATGGTCCTTAGGTCCCTTGGGGACCAGAAATGGATCATCGCACCTTCTGTAGTGAGCTGTTAGTTCTTTCTAAACATATTTAGAGAAGGAGACACCCAGTATGCCTTCCAAGGGAGCACTCCAGTGTGCCCCAGTTCAAACCTAAGGGGAATTCCTCCCTCAAGTCAAAGTGCGACTAGCCTCCAGCCAAACCCTGTCTGAGAAGGGAGTGCTCCCACCCCCCCTCCCTGCGGGGCCCACACAGGGAGCTCAGAGGTCTGCTTTGGGCCTCTCAGCTTCAGCCCTTTTCTCTCCCTCCTCCCACACCCTCCTCCTCAGCTGATGCTCATGTCTGTTCTGGCCTGCCTGTTTGACTCTCTGAGCCACATCTTAAGGTACGTGAGATTCTCTGCACCCCAGGGCCGCAGCCCCCAGGCCTTTCTCTTTGACCCAGAGGCAAGGCTCTCCTGCCCTGCCATCTTCCTGGAGTCTCGGAGAACCGGAGTGGCTTCCTCCAAGGCCCCTGATGTCCCTGGTGTCCCAGGCAGAGCTGTGTGCAGGGGATGATCAGATATCAGATCTCAGGACACTGAGGTCACAGAACTCAAATCCGTACAAGTTTTAAGCACGGGGAGAGCAGGGAGAATGGGAGAGGGGGAGAAAGGGGGAGAGGAAAGTCTGGTTACAGAGCCCACACTGGCCTCCCACTCGGTCCTCCTTCCTCAGTCTCCTGCATGCTGGGTTTACAGGTGTGTACCGCCATGCCCCGCTATAAACAAGATTTCTAACTTTGAGCTCAGAGTCAGTTTGCCCATCCCCAATCAGTACTGATTACTTATGCCAGGACCATGGCCTAGAGTGTGGGTCACGGCCCCTTTCACAGGAGACCAGTGTCGGATGTGTACACTATGATTTGTAACAGGAGCAAATTGCAGTTATCAGGAAACAAAATAATCTTATGGTTGGGGGTCCCCACAACATGAGGAACTGTCTGGAAGAGTCGCAGCATTAGGAAGGTGGAGACCCACTGAGCCAACCAACCTATGATGGCCCTAACCTGCTCTGTGCTCAAGAGTCCCTGGCACCGGCTCTGCCCCCACTGCCCAGGCCTTGTTGGGAAGGGCTGTTAGAAGGATAGGAGCCACCTCACTTAGAGGAGCCACCTCCAGGTGGTTCCTCTTGGCCACCTGGAGGCTCAGGTGCTTGTGTCTGCCCACAGGAAGAGCGTGGAGAAACGCAGGCTGCTGGAGAACATGGACGGAGCCTTCTTGGTGCTGGATGAAATCGTAGATGGCGGGTGAGGAGGAGACAGAGAGAAGAGCTGTTGATACTCAGAATGACCTTTGTGGACTCAGTTCTGGGAGCACTCTAGTCCACAAAGCTCTCTGGCCAACTCATCCCCCCTTCTCCCACATATTCTTACCAGACCCCCAAACCTTCTTCCCTTATCATGATTAGCCAAAGTCAAGCCAAAATGGGGGTAGCCTGCTAGCCACCTGCAGTGGGCAGCTATACAGGTCGAGTTTGGGGAAATCCAGGTTGATCTCCAGGGCTGAGAAAGAAGATAGCCATCTGTCCCTTTTCGAAAGATCCTCAGCCAGCGTGTCCCCCACCAAGGCCAGCTGGATACTCGTGACACCGACTCTCCTTGAGTCTACTTTCCCCGTCACTAAAATGGGGCTAAAAGGAAGCTGTCACACACGACGGCGAGAGTCATACAGACGTGTATCAAGCCCATCGCTCTCATTGGTCATTTGGGGATTCTTTTTGTCTTTTTCCTCAGTAAATATTGCCTCTCATTAGTAAGCTGGCAGACTTACTACTAAGTAATAAGACTTACTGATAAGAAAAGTTGGTTAGCAGAATCCCGTGAAGAAGGGACAATAATCGGGGAAGAAAAGAGGTCTGATTCTGGGATAAATGGTAGCAGCAACTTCTCGAGTGTCTTCCCTCCCCTTGCCCTCTTGCCTCAATGCTGGAGGTGCAGCGATTATAGCATCGTTGAAACACCTGCCCTTTTTACAGAGGAAGAAACAGAGGCTCAGAGAGTCTAGTATCTTATCCAAGGACACACACCAAGGGCATTGGAAGGGTGAAGATCTAAAACCATGTGCATGAGATCTTTCAGAGGCTATGTTCTTTCCGTGGTACTGTACCACCCAACTTGAGGGCAGGGACCTCTGGGAGGTGGGGCCCTGAGACTGCCTCCCTCCCCCTTCTGTTTGTATTAACTGCCTGCTCTTGCTTCTATTGCTTGGTGGTGTGCTGATGGCTGGATTTTAAACATGAGAAGGTCTACTCGGCTCGACTGGGCTGTCCCTTTTTTAATTGTATTATTATTTGTTTTGGTTTTTTACATTTTTTGTTTGTTTGCTTGTTTTTGGTTTTTTGAGACAGGGTTTCTCTGTAGCTTTGAAGCCTGCCCTGGAACTAGCTCTTTTAACCCAGGCTGGCCTCGAACTCACAGAGATCTACCTGCCTCTGCCTCCTGAGTGTGTGTGCCACAGTGTGGAGGTCAGAGGATGGCTGCTCCAGATGTCATTTCCTTCCACCATGTGGGTTCTGGGGATCACGGTCAGGCTGTCAGGTTTGGTGGCAGTCACCTTTAACTGTTGTGCCATCTTATAGGCCCCTCAACTGAATATTTTCCCAGAGGTGATCTTGGAGGTGGACCAGAGGGAACAGAGCTGAGAGTCCCCCAGAGAGAGGGATGCATGTGACTCCAGGACCACCTGTGGGAAGGTTCCCCAGAGGAGAGACACTATAGGATATATTAAAAATCGGAAAGCGGCTTGTCGGAGGGGGATTGCATCACCGACCCACCTCCCAATTTTCTCTTATCTTGTAGTGTGATCCTGGAGAGTGACCCCCAGCAAGTGATCCAGAAAGTGAATTTTAGGGTAAGCCTTCCTGCACCCCACCCCTATCTTTTCCAGGCTGCCTTTCCTGTCCCCTCTCCGCTTGTCCTTCCTGGGTACCAGGCTGTCAGGGTTAAAGCTGGTGGGGGCCACTCAGGCTTCACACTGAGAGGCAGTTATTGGTGGCACCTGTGGGGCGTCTGTTGCTAAGAGAAAATCTTCCTGTTCGTTCCTCATAAAAACAAACAAATAAATAACAGCTCCTCCCCCACCCTCCAGTGAGAAGTTTGGATGGAGCAATAGCTGTGTCCTCCAAATGACTCCAGGAGGCAGCCCTGGGAACTGGGGATCCACCCCTCTGCTCTGGTTTGGTTTTCCCAGGCCTACAGCTCGATGATACCTCTCCCCAGCTTTAGCTCCCTTTACCAGCCTCCCCACAGTTTGGTTAAGGATGTAGCTCGGTGCTAGAAAGAGCGCTTGGCTGGCATGTGTGAGGCCCCGAGTTTAATCCCCAGCAATGGAGGTTGGGGTACCAGAAGTCCTGGCATCTAGATAACAGGCTGTAGGACCTCTGTCTGCTGAGCAGAGACAGAGGTGCCGTTCTGGGTCATGCTAACTGCTGCACCCCTCACCCTGCAAGCCATCACCTCTCTGACTCATCAAGTCCTCTCTTTCCTGATCGCAACTCTCCTTCCCCATAGACTGATGACGCTGGCCTAACAGAGCAGAGTGTGGCCCAGGTAAGCCCCATGCATCTGCCTCGGCCAGAAACAGGCCAGAGGACACAGAGAGCCCAGGGTTCCAGGGGAGACAGAGTTAAGAAACCAGAGATGTGGGACAGAAGGGATGAGCTGGTGACTGACTCGTGTGTGTGTGTGTGTGTGTGTGTGTGTGTGTGTGTGTGTGTCCTGGTTACTATCCACAGACTGGATCTCCAGGCTCACAGACTTCCTGCTAGTCAAGTCGAATGGCTTGACCTCAGTTCTGGCCCTCTGCAGGTCTGTCTGATCAGACTTACTATGTCCAAGGTGTTTCATTCCCTGGCATGAACTAGTTCTAATGCGGCAGTACTGTGAGATGAGCTTGTGGCACCGGTGGGGAGTGCCAGGTCCTACACTACTCTCCCCACCCTGTCTGCCCTCTGCTCCCCCATGTTTCCTCATTTTCTGCTGGGAAGGAATGTGGCTGCCTGGTGGTTTTCAGGGTGGAAGGAGGTTGGGAGAGAGTGGTTCACACCTGTAATCTCAGCACTCTGAAGGCGGAGGCCTGAGGATCTCAAATTCAAGGCGAGCCTGAACTACACAGTGAGTTCGGGCCTATAGCCAGGGTGGTAGCATGAGACTTTATCTAAAATAAAATAAAGAAATAAGCCAAGCTGGGCATGGTGGGTCACACCTATAATCCCAGCACTTGGGAGGTGGAGGCCGTAGGATCAGGAGTTCAAAGTCAAGTTTGAGCCCAGAGTGATTGCCATGTGTCTGAGAAATACAAAAATAAATAAGTAAGTAGTCCATTGAGACGTCTCAGCAAGTAAAGGCACTTGCCTTCGCCTGATGAGCTGCGATAGAGAGCTGACTCCTCACAAGGTGTTTGCTGACCTCTATAAAAGCACACTAAAGTAAACAAACGCAAGAAGCATTAAACATTCTAAAAGGGGGGTGTTGCTGAGCAGAGCAAACAAGAACGGGGAGAGCTAAAGAGACAGCTCAGTGGCTAAGAGCACTTGCTGCTCCTGCAGAGGTCTCCTTTTTTTTTTTTTTTTCTTTTTTTCTTCTGCTTTTAGAAGCAAGGTTTCTCTGTGTAACCCTGGCTGTCCTGGAACTTGCTCTGTAGTCCAGGCTGGCCTCAAACTCACAGCGATCCGCCTGCCTCTGCCTCTCAAGGGCTGGGATTAAAGTTGTGCACCACCACCGCCTGGTGACACACATACAATTTTTTTTTAAAGAAGAAGAGCACGAGCGGGGCCAGTGATGTAGAGTGCTTGCTGGCCACGGGCAGAGCCCTGGGCAGAGCCCTGGGCGAGCCCCTCACTTCCCAGCACCCGCACGGTGGCGCAGGCTTATCATTCCAGTGCCTCGGATTTGGATCAAAGAACGAACAAGACCCTGTTTCAAAATCAAAACCAACAATGATAACAAAAAGAAAATGCATTTATCTGAGTCATCCTACACTTTTACTTTACCAGCCAAAGTCGAAAGGCAAGTTACTCAGAGTCTCTAGGGCTCCAGAAGAATAGAATCTACCTCGTCTAGTTACGTGAATCAGATAGCAGCGAGTGATTAAGGGCCATGCTGCCAAGCCTGAGGACGTGAGGTCAATCCCCTCTGCCTCCCCACTGAGTAAAGGCATGGATCCCCGTGCTCGGCTCACAAGTTGTCCTGTTAGCTCCAGGTGTGCACTGTAGCATTCATTCACACACACACACACACACACACACACACACACACACACACACATTGATTGTAAAAAAAAAAAATGTTTCAAGGACCTAGATGAATCAGTTCATGGCTGGGAAGAGCCTAGAATGTTGTCTTACAGTCTCAGGAAACGACTTTCTATTTTTCTAAATGAGCGAAGAATACAGACTGGTGTGGTCTTGCTGTGCCGCTCAGGCTGGCCTTGAACTCATCATCATCCTCCTGCCTCATACTCCCAGGAGCTGAAATTACAGGCTCCACGCCTCTGCGTTAGTGGAAGTCTTAATTAAAAACAAAACTTATAGTGGTGGATATGAAACGAAATGTAGAGAAAGGGTTCTCTGGGAGAGATGGGAGGAGGTCCCTGTCCCCAGGAAAGGGGGAGACCGCAGGAAAGGGACTTATGTAGTATGGGAGTGACATTTTGCGGGGAGAAAGGAGACTTCATGCCTGGATGGAGTCTTGATACAGATAAGGACATACGTTGGACGGAGGGATTTTTTTCTTGACAATAGAATCCCACACATCGACAGCCGTTGCCCCATCAGCAAACAGGATGGGTTGCTAGGAACACATCCCAATATTCGTTAAGGTGCTGAATACCTGAGCACCGGCAAGGTTGAGGTTGAGCCCAGCCCCTGCCTGGTGATGGCACTTCTGTAGCCTGGCATGGATCGGGGAAGGCAGGGGCCACTGCCACACCCACACCCACACATGGACTGGCTTGGGTAGCAGCCAGTTCAGGTTTGGCTGCAGTTATCTGGGTTTGCCTGGTCTCCTTTAAACTAAGTAGTGGCAAGCTGCCGCCACCTAGTGGCCAGAGATGGAGAGGCGACCTCGGGCCTCATAGACCTACAGTAAAAGCATCATTGATTGACATTCTCACTATTTTTCCCAACATCCTTCCCTCCCGGCAGGTTCTTCAGTCAGCCAAGGAACAAATTAAATGGTCATTACTGAAATGAAGACCTTGGAGTCGAGGCTCTCTCTCCAGAGAACCTTTTTCCAGTCCCTGCAAAAGCCTTGTGACCTCAAGGCACAGGAGAGATCCCTCGGCCTTCTCAGGCCTCTCCCAGAGGTCTTCTGCCAGGGATTCCCAGAAACAAAAGTTTGGCCCCAGCTCTATTAACCCTGCTCTGTACCCTGGCCTGCCCCTGGGGCCATGGGAACCAGAAAAGTTTCCTTCCCTCGGACCTCGGTCACATTTTCAGCCCTAGGCCTTAATAAACTTTAATTTCTTGCCAAAGATCTCCTTTCTTGGCTTTGTGTGTGTGTGTGTGTGTGTGTGTGTGTGTGTTCAGAGAAGGGCTTCCGCGGTACATCTTTTCAGGTTTCCAGAGCTATTGTGTGGGCTATATCTGTGAATGGGGTCGTCAAGGCTGGGTTGGGTCAAGGGAAGTATTTAGCACAGGAGGGGTACAACTCTGGGAGCCTGGGGTTCCTTGTGTGGTTGAGCGACTAGATACGACAGTGTGTGGTGGTATTAGTAATAGTGACAGAATAATATCGTCTTCCAGGAAAGGGGAGTAAAGAGGGTACCCCCGTTTTGTGTTTGCAGTGCACACAGGATGGCTCCGCTAGGGATTCCTTGAATCATTTTTTCCATTACTAGCTTCCAGAAAGGAAGCGGAGTCGGGCTTACTTTGACAAACTTAGAAATAGTTTGGCTATTTTTCTTGGCGTGCCTGGGACCGCGGAATTTTATCTTGGCATGCATCCTGGGCACTAGAGTCCTATAAACTTGCTGGTTCTATCAGGATCCGCCTGCGTCCAGAGCATCTCTGAGGTTGCGAAGGATCGGGGGTCCAGAGAGGCGACAGAGGAGACAAGGGGACAACCCTCAAGGATGGAGATGAATAAACTTTCTGAGCATCCTGACCCCGCTTTACTATCCTAGTCCCAGTCTCTGCACTTTCTCCCGTTCTTTCTCCGACCCGTACGCTTTCCTGGTCGCGAACTTTTTCTAAGGTAGCGTGAGTAGTCTTCTTGGATCCCTCGAGGATTTGGGCTGTGGACTCCCAAGCCCCGCCCCAGCCCCCGCCCCAGCCCCCGCCCCTCACAGGAGCAAAGTGCTGCAGGAAGCTCCGCCCCCGCACAACATCCGTGGTCCTACAGCGCCACCTGGAGAGACCAACGGGCATGCCTCCGGGTCTAAGGCCTCGATTAACTCCTCCCCCGAAGTCGGATGGACCCTCCTCGCGCGTTTCTTGCAGGTCTCTGACAACAGCGACAGTGCGTTGCCCTAGCAACCAGCACGCGCGACTCCCCTCCCAACTCAGGGCTTTTTGCCAGCTTCTATAATAAAGATAGTGGTGAGCCTTGGATCTTAATAAAAACCTGTCCCTGCGGTTGTCACATCGGGCCAGGCGTGCGGGACAGGCCTGTAATCCCAGCCTTTGGCAGGCAGAGGCAGGAAATTCAAGGTCATTTTTACTACGCAATGAGTTTGAGACCAACCTAGGTTGCATGAGACACTATAGTAAACAAAACCAAAAAAAGCAGACCTAATATTTATACTGTATTTGACTCCATCTGTAATTAGTGAACTCGGCGACAGTAGGAATGTAAATCTTTTCATTATAAACACTAACTATACTGTCTTTCCCGAGTCACTGTGCACAGAACCCTGAGACGCAAAAGGGCAACCCTGGAGCGAGAGCGGGAAGATGGTGCAATTAAATCGGGGAGTTCAGGGGTCAGTGTGGTGACGGGAAAGAAGTTCTTCACAAATACTCAAATATTCTGCCACCCGTAGAGCTTGGCTCCAGCCATGGTCCCTAAGAGACCGCAGGCCTGAAGCAGTAAACTGCTTCCTGGCAACCTGGCATGGCCCTGCAATTTCTTTTTTGCGAGGACGGGAATGGGAAGCGTCAAGCAGGAACTAGGAGCTTCAGGCAAGCTGGTAATTCTTTGAACCACAAGATGCTGTCCATATTTTATTAAGGAGTACGCTGAGTCCCTGAAACTTTCAAGTATGCAACAACTTTCACAAAGTCACACTCTGTGGGGGACAGGAACGTCCTTACTACCCTAGAATATCTGAATTCTTTGCTCACACTTGGGCCATACAGGGTGCAGGACACACAAGCCTATAACCTTAGCTCTTGAGAGGTGGAAGCTGGAGAAGCAGAAGTTTTGAGATCAGCCTGGGCTACAGACGGGACGCCATCTTTAAAAGAACCCAAACCAAACACGGTCATGGGGTAAGGGCAACAAGAAAGTGTCCCTTCACTTGCTATGGCTAAAGACTCCCCTGATCACGTAGGGAAGGTTTGGCAAAGCAGCCGGAATGGGTAGCGCAGAGAGGGTTGCGCTGAGCTCCCGCAGTGTCGAGGACCCCAAGTCTGCAAGTCCAGCTATTGCATCTCTGGCCCTCTCTTGCTTTCTGCAGCCAAGCGGAGCCGCCAATACAGCAGGTCTGGCTGGCAGCCCCGCGCTTTGCCCGCAGCATCAGTTTCCCGAAATGATAGCCTCATCAGCTCTGTCAGCGGCAGAAGCCTGAGGGGTTTCGGGAAGGGCGTTCGTGGCTCTGAGCCAGGGCATACCTTCCCATGTCTGCCCATCCCAGCGTCTGTCCATCCCAGCGTCCCTTCTAGTGTAGCTCCGCCCCCGTCCCCCCACCCCCGTGCCCCAGGGGAAGACCCAGCAGCTTCCGAGTGTACTCGGGCCAGGAGCCTTAGGCCACCCCTTCTCCTGCCACTATTAGCATCAGAATAGATGGTCAGAAACTGAGACTTCAGGAATGACGGCCCAGCCAGAGGGCCCTGGAGAAACAAACTCCGGGACTTGATACAGGGGAAAGCCAGACACATTTAGACCCTGTCGGGATCTCAGGTGTCTGCGCCTAACTTCAACCCCCTTTATAATACTTGGAGTCAACTCAGCTCTACCCCACGCGCGCGCACGCGCGCGCGCACACACACACACACACACACACACACACACACACACCACACAACGGGGGGCTATGCTCCTCCTGCCTCCCTCCAATTGGCTGGCAGGTTGGCAGAGCATGTGGGATTGGTTCTCTGATGGGTGATGACTCCCTGATTTCTGATGACTGGACCACGGCAGTCTGGAGGAGTGGCAGGGAGACCGGGGCTTTTCTCAAGTCCTCACTGATTGGTGGAGGCGGAGCCAGCCAGGCCTAGGAGAGGGATGAGCAAATCAGCATTAGTCTGTTTGGAAGTTCCGACTTTCTTTGCTCTCAAGTCCGTTGAAACTCACTTGATGCTTGATGTGGTTTCTGGAGGGTTGGGGCTACCCTGGACTACATAGTAAGACAGTGCCTGTCTCAAAATAAGCGAACAAGAGAACTTTATTTATTGTGGGGAGAAATTAATTCTGAGCTCAGGGATCCTTCAACTCTGGAGCCTGGCAATGGGAGGAATGTACTGCGCACAACCCTACCGGCTTCTCTTTCTTTCCAACCTGGGTCTCATTCATTTCTTCGTTAGTTGACTCAATGTATTCGAATATTTAGGTGTCTGTGATGAACGGGGTACTGGGGAGGAACTAGGGGCACCAGTGGGACTGGGGTGGAGGGTCCAAAGGAAGTATTAGATTTGAGGGATATGTCAAGGTATAAATACCTTTTAAAAAATCCAATTCTGTTCTCTCTGAGTAGTGATGAGAATTCAGGTTCACCACATAACATGTGTGTTCTTTTTAGTAAGAATTTTCAACAAAAAAGTTAAACAAATAGTTGCCAAATTAGATTCTAGCATCACTTGCATGGTCTTCATCTTGTCCCAATCCTCTCCTTCATCTTAGATAGGACCCAAAGAAATGAGAGCTCTTGTTAGGGGTGTAGATTTTGTTTGTACACACACAGATGGCTGTAGTCCCTCCACACAGGCTGTTTGGGGAGAAATAAAAACTGTACTGATCATAATACTAAAGTAAAAATTATTTTGGAATTCATTTTTCCAACAGATATCTACTAACTGGCTGTTCTGTGCTGGGCAGGATTATTGAATAATGGAAGCGTCTTTTCTAAAAAAAAAAAAAAAGAAAGAAAGCTATTTTTCATCTTTTTGTTGTTGTTGTGTTATTTGAGACAGGATTTCTCTTTGTAGCCCTGGCTGGCTGTCCTGGAACTTGCTCTGTAAACAAGGCTAGCCCTAGCTGTCCTGGAACTAGTTCTGTAGACCAGGCTGACCTCAAACTCAGTGATCCATCTGCCTCTGCCTCTCGAGTGCTGGAATTAAAGATGTGTGCCACCACACCTAGCTTGTGTGTGTGTGTGTGTGTGTGTGTGTGTGTGTGTGTGTGTGTCTGTGTATGAGAATGCATGCCAGGTCATACCCAGACTGTGTGTGTATGTATGCTATGTGTAAGCATGCCTTCAGAGGCCAGAAGAGGGCATTTAACACCCTGGAGCTGAAGTTCCAGGAGATTATAAACTGTCAGATCGGGTGTTGGGAATCCAACTCTTGTCCTTTGGAAAAGCACCAGGGCTCATAACTGACGAGCCATCTAGCCAGCTCCTGACGGGAACTTTGAAAACAAATTAGAAGCACACTTTCCCGTCTAAGTAGACTCCGCCTTGACTGGGTAGGAAACCGTGCTGTCAGACAAGGCGTCTATAAACATTCAGAGCAGATCTCGCGTTACACGAGGACGGAAGACATCTGGGGAGGGAAACAGCCATGTGTTCGCCAGCTCTCCCGGCTCGAATTCTGGCTGCAGACCTCAACCCTATTTATTTTTATTTTAATGTGCGTTGGTGTTTTGCCTGCATGTGTATCTGTGTGAAGGTGCCGGATCTCCTGGAGCTGGAGTTACGGACAGTGGTGAGCTGGCATGTGGATGCTGAGAATTGAACTCCGGGTCCTCTGGAAGAGTAGTCAAGTGCTCCTAACCGCTTGAGCCATCTATCTCTCCATCCATCCTCATGTCATTTGTAATGGCAGAAGTGTGTATCTGCCAGGAGAGCTGATAGAGGGTGTGTCTTCCCCTGGTCTGAGCTGTAATAGGCAGCTTCTTCCTGGACGAGGCATGAGCAGATGGGGGGGTGGGGGGGGTGGGATGGGGATGAAGGGATTACGGCTATTTTGTTTCTCTCTGTACATTAGGTCTACCAGTGCCCTCAGGATAGCCTAGCCAAGGAGACTCTCGATGGCCACCCCTATTGCCTGTAACTCTTCATCCCAGCCACAAAGCTAGGGCATTTGTATTGCATGCTAAGAAAAACGGGGTCTAAAGAGATGGCCCAGAGGTTAAGAACATTGGCTGCTCTTTCAGAGGTCCTGAGTTCAATTCCCATCAACCGTATGATGGCTCACAACCATCTGTGATGAGATCTGGCACCCTTTCTGGTGTGCAAGCACACACATAGGCAGAACACTGTATACATAATAAATAAATAAATCAAAAAAGAAAAGAAAAACAGGGATCAATTGTCAATTGAAGACTCTCTCTCTCTCTCTCTCTCTCTCTCACGCGCACTTTCTTTTTTCAGTAAAACAGGGTTTCTCTGTGTAACAGTCTTCCTAGCTATCCTGGAACTCGCTTTGTAGACCATGCTGGCTTTGAACTCACAGAGATCTGTGTGCCTCTGGGGCTAAAGGCATGTGCTACCACTGCCTAGCTTAACTAAAGACTTTCAAACAGTTAAAGTGCTCAGTGGTACAGTACTTGGCCACACGTTGAATGATACATAGAGAAATATACAGATATTCTGCAATCACCCAGTTGAAGGTGCATTGAAACGGGGTGCATAACCTAGGCTCACAACTCTCCGTGTAGCCTAAGACGACCCTGAAATCTGATCCTGTGTCTACCTCCCAAGTGCTAGGATTATAGGTGTGTGCTACCATGGCTCGAAATTGAATCTGGGGAAATCTGAGATTTGCGCATGATAAGCAAGCTAAGCAAGCACTCTACTAGCTAAGCTATATCTCCAGTAAGAAGAACGTACATTATAGACAGTGGGATTCGCTCCAGTGAGGAGCATGTACATTATAGACAATAAGATTCACTCCAGTGAGAACATGTACATTATAGACAGTAGGATTCGCTCCAGTGAGGTGAATTTATATTGTAGACATTAGAATTCATTCTTTTTTGGTGGGGGGGGGGGGTAGACAGGGGGTTTCTCTGTGTAGCCCTGGCTGTCCTGGAACTCACTGTAGACCAGGCTGTCCTTGAACTCACAGAGATCTGCCTCTGCCTCCCGATTGCTGGGATTAAAGTCCATGCTTTCAAATGAGTATTCAATATGTATTTATTAGATAATGGAAATAGATATACTCATACTTTTGTAACCCACTATTTGAGAAGTAGAAGTAGAGGGATCAGGTGTTCAAGGCCAGCCTCAACTACATAATGAGTTTGAGGCCTGTCTGGGCTACATGGAACTTTTTCTCCAAAAATAAAAATAAATACATAAGTAAAATGAAACAGCACCCTCCAGCTTTCTCGCCAGTGTTAGTCATCACACAGTTCACAGTCACCAATCCCTCCCGAAAGCCGGAAGACTTGGTGTCTCAGACTGAGTCCCCCAGTGGAACCACTTGGTCTCTGAGGATGATTGAGATGTTTTAAATTCTGGAAAGTATCCTTAGAACAGTAAGTTCAAAAGCCAGGTATGACAGTGCACACGGATAATTTCAACATTTGAGAGGCAGAGGCAAGTAGATCTCTGTGGAGTTCTGGGGTAGCCAGAGTTATGTAGTAGGACCCTGTTTCAAAAAGCACAACAATAATTTCCCTCATATCTCTATACTTAGTACTTTCTCATCGCCCACACAGACAGCACCACCTCTCTCTCTCTCTCTCTCTCTCTCTCTCTCTCTCTCTCTCTCTCTCTCTCTCTCTCTCTCTCTCTCAGAAAGAAATTGCAGCAAGAGAGAAAATCCGGTGATATTTGCCAGCATGGTTTCTCTTCATCCAAACCCGTGATCACACTTGCAGATATGAGGGCTGGGGGCTGAAACCCAGCTCTGCACTTGTGCTGAGTACACGTGAGGCCTTTTTTACACCCCCAGCACAGAAGAAAACTCCAGGCATCACAGAAAGGACGCTCCTGCATCCTGACAGCAGCCTCCTAGTGAGAACGCATGGGGTAGATACGTGATTGGAAAGGCCCGCCACACCTGTTTCTCAGCCTCCGTGAGTTGAGGACTGCCCATCTCTACCTCTCTGAGGGTCCTCCCTGTGGCCGGATGGCTGGTGGGCTTGTGGAATGTTCTCTCCCAGAAGAATTCAAACCTTGGAGAGTAGACAATATTAAAAAAAAAGAAACAGAAACCGGGACTGGATTGATATTGATGGCTTAGTGGTTAAGATCAGGGCCAGGGCCACTCTTCCAAAGGACCTGGGTTCAAGTCCCAGGACCCACATGGCTGCTCACAACTGTCTGTCTGCATCTCCAGACTGGGAATCAGAAAATGAGGCCCTTGCAGGTTTGCCCAGAAGGTGGCGCTATAAGACAAGCGCCGTTTAAATTCCCCTTAGCCTAGCTGGTATCAAGAATCCGGCCTTGAAGAATCAGACTTGAAGGACTTCTTTGGGTGGGAGTGGAGCATTGGAACCCATTTCCTAGAGATGTAGAAACCCTAGGCAGATATCACAGGGGGCAGGCCCCGCATCTAAGCCATGAACAGCTCGGTGGGGACGAGAAAGTGCGCGACCCTAGGAAACTGGGACAGCCGTTCAAACAGGGCCTAGGATAAAGAGCTAAGAAAACGAGGCCTTGCACCCTGGCTCTGGAAACGGGACATTCTCTGAGTTAGGGGCAGGTTGGAGAAGAGGCCGGGAACTCCCACACTCAGTAAAGTTTATACTGCAAGACAGGGAAGGCACTTAAGTGATACTGGCTGGACAAATGGGGACCCTCAGGACATGAAAGCGAAGCCCAAAAGATGACTCATCCAATGACACACAACTAACAAGGAACAGAGCTCGGAAGAAACAACAGTTTGCCCATCTGTCTCCTCTCTCTCACTTGTGGTCTTGAGACAGAATCGACTATGTAGCCCTGACTGGTCTTGAACTATCCTCCTGTCTCAGCCCCCTCAGCGCTGACGAATACAGCAAGATGTTAGCACATTAACAGCTCTTGCTTGGCCTTTCTTTACTATATCAGCGTCTACAATTTGTATATGACATTTCCTTGACAATGAGCGACTTCCTAGCATTGAAAATGATAGCAGAATTTCTAACTAAAACTCCCAATTTATAGTTTTCATCTTTTTTTCAGATAAGATCTGAAAGATAAGGGATGCGCTCAGGGGTACAATGCTTCACCAACATGCATGAAGTCCCAGGCTTAATTTCGTATGCACCCGTGTGTGTGTGTGTGTGTGTGTGTGTGTGTGTGTGTGTGTGTATCTTGCACCCTTCAAGCTGTATTGAAGTACACTGAAACTGGGTGTGTGTAGCCTGGGCTGGCCTTGACCTCCCTGTGTAGCCTAGGATGCTCTGGAAGTTCTGACCTTCTGCATTCACTGCCCCTCCACCACCAAGCACTGGGGTTATAGGTGTGTGCCACAGTCTCCTGTTTATGTGGGACGGGGAACTGAATTCAGGGGTTTGTGCATGCTAAGCAGGTACTCTGCCAGGCGATCTATGTCTCCGGTCATCTGAATCTACATACATTAGAATTCATTCCTACCCCTTTAAGCTTTAAAAAAATTCACTACTCGTTTATTAGATATCATATGTAGATGTGCTCATGTATAGATGATTTATTAGATATCACATATAGATGTGCTCGTGTATAGATGGTTTATTAGATATCATATGTAGATACGCTCATGTGTAGATGGTTTGTGTGGTTGCTATCCATATCTAGTCTAAAAATTGTCTGTTGTTTGTTCTTCTGTCCTGGATATGAGCACAGCATTGAGTGTATTAGGTAAGCAGTCTACAACTGAGCTACAGCCCTAGCTTTTTTGTTTGTTTGTTTGTTTTGGTTTTTTGAGACAGGGTTTATCTGTATAGCAGCCCTGTCTGTCCCAGAATTTGCACTGTAGACCAGGCTGGCCTCGAACTCACAGAGATCCGCCTGCCTCTGCCTCCTGAGTGCTGGGATTAAAGGAGTGCGCCACTACCGAGTCTGGCTCATCCCTAGCTTTTAATAACATTTATTTTTTATTTGTGTATATATGTTTATCTACATATGAAGGCTGGTATCTTCTTCCATTGCTCTCCAACACATTATTTCTATCTATCTATCTATCTATCTATCTATCTATCTATCTATCTATCTATGTATCTATCTATCTATCTATCCATCCACCCATTTTGCTCTTCTTCTAGACAGGGTTTTTCCAACATCCCTGGCTATCCTGGAACTTGACCTGTAGACTAGGCTGGCCTCGAACTCACAGAGCTTCACCACCACCCAGTTGAGAACGAGTGTTACTAACACTGAGTCATCTCTCTAGCAGCTCCACATTATGTCCTGAGACAGAGCTCTCGCTAAACTCGCAGCTCAGTCTTGGTTACACAGGCTGGCCGTGGAGTGCCTGGGACCCTCCTGTCGCCAGCTCTCCAGGGGAGCTGCAGAGTCACTGCTAGGCTCAGCTTCTCTCCTTAGGTTCTAGGAATTCGTGCTGGGGTCCTCGTGCTTGTCCAGCAGTTATTGCAGCCACCAAGCCCCCTCCCCAGACCTTAATAACATTTTCCCTTAACAATAAAATGAAGGTGGAGGCTGGGTGGTGGGGGTGCATGCCTTTAATCCCAGCACTTGGGAGGCAGAGGTAAGCAGATTTCAGTTGAGTTTGAGGCCAGCCTGGTCTACAGAGTGAGTTCCAGGACAGCCAGAACTGTTACAGAGAAACCCTGTCTCGAATTAAAAAAAAAAAAAAAAAATGAAGGTAAGAATGAGTGGTGGTGCATACTCATATCCCAGCATTTGGGAGGACCAGAAGGTCAAGAGTTCAAAACCATCCTCAACTACTGCAAACAGAGTTGAAGATCAGCCAGGGCTTTTGGAGATTTTTTTAAAAAATATTTTTATAGTTTATTTAACTTTATTCTATGTGCATTGGTGTGAAGGTGTCAGATCCCCTGCAACTGGATTTTCAGACAGTTGTGAGCTGCCATGTGGGTGCTGGGAATTGAACCTGGGTCCTCTGGAAAAGCAGAGGACTTAACCACTGCGTCATCTCTCCAGTCCAGGCTTTTGGAGATCTTATCTCAAAAAAGCAAAACCTGATGATGATGATGGAGATAGTGGTGACGATGAGATGCCAAACATGTGCTTTCTCCTGCCATTTCCCAAAAGAAAACAGAGGCATGAACCAAAGAGAAAAAAATCCACAAAGTTCCCAGGAGACTTTAAGCTCATCCACATTTGTTACGCTCCATGGAAACTCTCTACTTCCTTCACCTGTGTAACCTCCTTTGCACCCCTGACCTCTGTGAGCCAGACAGATGTCATAATGTCTGCCACAGGTGGGAAAACGGAGTCTGTTCTCTGCTCCTGGGAACAGAAACAATGAGGCAGGAATCCAGGTGTGGGCTTCCCCAGGAAGAAGGTGAGCCTTCAATTAGGCCACTGTCCTGGCCCCACTGGGCCCACCCTTCCTGTTTGTTCCCTGGTCCACTCAGAGTGTTCTCTAGGGCCAGCAAGGTGGCTCCATTATGGCTGCCAAAATGGCTGGAATGAGACCAACGGGCAGCAGGAGCTGTGAGCAAAGGAAAGAGATGAGGGAGCGGGAATCAGTAGAGCAGAAACTTTGGGGGTAGCAATGAAATCACACCCAACGCGGGGTGTAGTGATTTGATCCACACCTGTGCTCTCAGCACTCAAGGCAGGAGGATTGCCCCAAGTTCAAGGCCAATCTGAGCTCCAAAACTGAGTGCACAAGCCACAGCTACAGATTGAGATCCTGAGAATAAATAATCAATCTGAGAATACAAGAATCCTCAGAAGCCTTGCAGTCCCTTGCCCTTGCCCTTCCTACAAGGACCAGAGTGAAGACTCCTCTACTTTTACGAGGCAAGGATGGAACCTTTGCTGACACAGCCTGGAGAGCGAGCTGGGATGTTAATTTCCAGAACCTGTGGGTAATGTTCCTCTATCCTGCAAACGAAAAGGAAAAGGAAAGCAAATCGAGTGTGGATCTTTAACTCCAAATCCCTGTTTGTTGGAGTGGGGACAATTGGAGTCTCTCTTAAGCTCTGTGTGAGTAAACTGAGGGGCGCTAAGGGGTAACAGGGACGAAAGACAAAGGGCTTGAGAAGATTAACAGGGAGAGCTAGGGCTTGCCCCAAGCGCCAGGCGCAGGGACAAGCAGCCCACTAAGATGGCTCTCAGGGGATGCTTGACGCTCAGACCTGGAGCGGTGGGAAGAAGGAGGGAATTAGAACGTCTCAGGACAAATGGTCTTAAGGGATCTATTTGTAGGAGGCGCAGGGGCCCAGAGGCTGCCTGTGTGCCCGCTGCTTAGGGCTCTGGGTCACAAGAGAAATAAGATAAATAAGGAACATCCCTGATGACGGTTTCCTCCGCCTCTTCCCGACTCTCTTCCTTCCACGCTCCTTAAACCCACTGAATCCCTTAGGCAGCTGGGATCAACAGAAGTTGGATACTGATGCGTGTACAAGGGAAATAGGGGAGACTTGAAACGGTTGAACCTGAGAGAGGTAGCCGTGTACAGGGCAAATAAGGGCAGCCTGGAAACAGCTGGATCTGGGGAGATGGAAGTGCCTAGTGAGAGAGCAAGGGGGGTTCTGGAAACTGCCGGATCCAAGGAGGCCAATTTGTGTACCAGGGAAATATAGGGGAACCTGGAAACAGCAGGATCTGGGGAGACCGCTCGTGTACGGGGGGGGGGGGCGGGGAGGGCGGGGGCGGAGAGAGTGTGTGAGAAGCCCGAAAACCGTTGAATCTGGGGAGATTAAATTCATGTGCAGCGGGACTTGAAACAGCACAATCTGGGGAGCGAGCGGCATCAGTGTACAGCAGAAACTGGGGTGGCCTGGAAACGGGTTCTCTGGGGATGGCAGAGAGTGGGGGTGTGGTAGAGAGGTGTGAGGGCTTGGGGTGCAGGGAGATAGGCAGGGATTGGAGTGGAGTCATGGGATGGAGAGTTGGGGGCCCTTATGGAACCCCCGGCCACATCTTCTTCCTGCAGACAGACCAGGGTAAGCAGCTTTCCAGTGAGAAGCCATGGTTTTGTATGGCAGGAAGACAAGAGCTTTTGTGGGCCATTGCTGGCCTGGTTCTGAAATAAGTAAAGCCTGTAATTCCCTAGGGGAGCCATCTAAGGAGCTGGGAAGGCGGGTGCAGTGAGAAGGAGGGGGAAGAGTCTTCTCAACCCTTCTCTGATGGGGACAGGCCTCTTTCTGCTTGTCCAGTGACCGGCCTGACCTCTCTCTTCAGTGGTTCCCTTCTGACTGACAGACAGACAAAGACAGAGCTGCAGACAATCGACTGAAGGAGGCCCCACAAAAAGCTCCCTCCCCACTCACCAACCCCTGGGGAGAGGCCCCAGGCCAGCTAGGGCCAGAGCTGTCACTCTGGTGGCTGCTGTCTTCAGGTGACAGGCCTTCAGGGGACAGGGGTGACTAGGAGCCTGGAAAGGCCTGAGATTTTTGGGATTCTGTCTGTGCCTCTTGGAAACCAGAACTGCCCAGCCAGCTGCCTCCAAGGGAAGAAAGGCGGCTGCTCTAGCAGCAACAGCCAGGCAGATCCTACTGTCGCTAGCTGTGGGGTCTAAGGCCAGCTAGAATACCTTCCTGGGTCTCAATTTCTCATCCATAACATAAAGGATCATTCTAAATTTGGAAGGAGCCTTACAGCTCTAACATGAAGTTTTTTTTTTTTAATTTAGATTTTTTAAAAAAAAAATACCAATCCAATACCAATACCCCCACTCCCATTCCCTTCACACACCCTACCACCCCACCCCCATCTAATCTTCAGAGAGGATAAGGCACATTGCCTTGTGGAAGGTCCAAGGCCCTCTCTACTTTATCTTGACTGAGCAAGGTATCCATCCAAAGAGAATAGGATCCCAAAATGCCAGTACATGCAGTATGGATAAATCCTGGTGCCACTGCCAGTGGCCGCTCAGTCTGCCCCAGTCATACAACTGTCAACCACATTCAGAGGGACTAGTTTGGCCCTATGCTTGTTCCTTCCCAGTCCAGCTGGAGTTGGTGAGCTTCCATTAGCTCAGGCAAACTGTTTCAGTGGGTGAACCCATCATGGTCTTGACCTCCTTGCTCATATTCTCATTCCTCCCACTCTTCAAGTGGACTTTGGGAGCTCAGCCCAGTGCTCCGATGTGGGTCTCTGCCTCTGCCTCCATCAGTTGCTGGATGAAGGTTTTATAACATGAAGATTCTGAATAGACTCGGAGAGACCTGAGAGGTGCATTTCTCCTGCTTAAGGCCACAGGCAAACACTGGGAGGAAGTTGACTTTCAGAGACACTGTGGGAGTATTTAAAGGCAAAGGTGCTTCCTGCATCCATAATGCCTCTAGAACATGTGTGTGTGTGCTTTAAGTCACTCCAATGAGCCCTTCCCTTTAAGCAAAACTATGTTTTATGTTCAACCACCTTGATTTAGGATGCGATGTGGAGTCTGCTCTGGGAATTTCACCTCCCTGCCTGTTTCACGCTGCTCCCATGCCCCCAGCTCCTTGGGACTGTCTTGAACATGGCCTCTGTTTTTTACCCCATGTCTCCTGAAGGCTGGGATGTTTGGGGAGGAGAGTTCTATTTGAGATCTTGCAGCTAAACTCCAGAGTCTCAAGGAGGGGATCATCCTTCCCGATGGAACAATCTCTAGGGACCTCAAATCCTTGAGCATTGCTGTCTCCTACCTCTTCCAAGCCTGGAGTGGCTTTCGGGTTACTGAATGCAAAGCTACTAGCTGGGAGTTTATCAAAGACCACCTGTAAAGGAGCCAAGCTCAGCCTGGGGGTAGTGACATCATAGTGTGTGGGATTATGGACACATGGTCCCAAGAACCACCGGGCTAGCCCAGTCTACATGGTTTGAATGTGCTTTTCCCTTCTTTCCCTTACACTGTTGTTGCTGTTGTTTTATTTTATTTTTTTTAGGGGGTGGAGGGGGGGAGTACTGTCTTACTTTGTAATTAATTCAGGCTGGCCTGGCACTCATGACGTAGCCCAGGCTGGCCTTGGACTTGCCTGAGTCCCCAAAGTTTTCATTTTACATTCAGGCTTGAGCTACCATGCGTGACCTTTTTCTAGGCCTGAAATCCCACAAGGACACAGCTAGGGCTCATTATCTGATGGACCCAGAAACCTGTATTTTGCCCCCACCCCTCACCCCCATTTCCCGCATGGGTTCATTATCAAAATAACAGAGGCCTGCCTGTCTCAATCTGGTGGTCAAATGACCCCTTCACAGGCGTCGCCTAAGACCATTGAAAAACGCAAATATTTACATTACGATTCATAACAGTAGCAAAATTACAGTTATGGAGTAGCAACAAAAATAATTTTATGGTTGGGGTCACAACAAGAGGAACTGTATTAAAGGGTCACAGCATTAGGAAGGTTGAAAACCACTGACCTAGAGAGAAGGGTAACGATGGCTGCCAGTCTTCCTTCTCCTAGGGAACTCAGGGCACCTGCCTCTACATAACCCAGAAAATGGGTGTCCTGGGACAGTTTGGAAGCTTGGCCCTGGAGACCCCATGCTATCAAAAATGGCCAGGGGAGTCGGGGTGCAGAACCATTGGTGACACAGGAGGGTCAGTCATTCCTAAATAGAGGTGAGCGCAGGACACCTCTAGCTCTGTTTGCTTGGACACTTGCTGGGATGCAGCCGCTACTCTTAATGAGTCCCCGCGACGATGATGCGGGGGTGGGGTGGGAGGGCTGAAGGGGTAGTGGGTTGGGCAGAGGAGGGAAGGGGGAGGGGAACTGATTAGAATCCTGGCCGTATGTCGAATGTTGCAGAGATGGAGGTAATCACTGAGCGGGCGAGACAGCATGCTCGGCGACAGCAGGCGGCCCGGCCGTTGCCATAGCAACCGCGGCCTCCGGGGCGCGCGGCTCAGCGCTGCTCGGCGTCCGCGGCGGAACATCTGCTTTGCGCCCGGCTGCTGGGAGTTGGGGGGGCGCCGGCTCGGTGGCTCCCCCCCCCCGCGAAAAAGAAACAAATTAGGCCAACTGTCCAATGAGGGGCCACAAATGTATTTATTAATGCGAGGGAAAGGTTGTTCCGGAGCGCAGTTTGATTAATGTTTGAGTCTTCAGCTTGTCAGTCTGGTTTTGTCTCCTGCAAAGGGGGGAGGCGGGGGGAGGGGATGGGCAACCGGGGAGTAGGGGGTAGGCTGGTAGGGGAGTGGGGAGGAGAGAGACAACAAAGCGGGAGGGGATGTTAATAGCCAAATAGGCTCTTTTTCATGTTTCCCTCCGCCTGCCACCCTTGATGGATGGCTCAGACAGACACTGGAGAGCATTAGGAAGACGCGAGCCCCGTCAGAGCGCTGGGAGAATGGAGGAGACAGGGTTGTAGGAGCCTGGCTGGGGTCTTTGGGGAGGGTTGCAAGGGAATAACCCCAGGAAACGGACAACTCCTGGGGAAACCGTAGGAAACCGGCGCTGACTGTGTACAAGTGTCCCCTTGGCCCCCTATCGTCCTCCGGTCCTTAGAGACCGGCACCAGAGGGTACGGATGCGTGTCCCTCTGAATCACAGGCCGGCTCAAGAAGCTTTCGGCTGGCTTAGGGTTGCGTAGGTGCGGTGGTCAACTGTTCCCTGAAATCCACACCTCTTGCCTTGTCCTCTCTTTCCACTCAACCCCTCTGTGGTGTTCCCGTCTTTGACGTCGGTGCCTCCTGCCTCCTGTCCTCTGTCTCTGCTATTGTTTCTTTCCTTCATCTCCTCCACCCGAGCTGGGTGACATCAGCCGCCTGGGCTGCTTGGGCCTGCCTTGCTGAGATACCGTCTGTGGAGCCTGAATACGCACAACTCTTGTTATTTTCTGAAGTCATGGAGACAGAGGTTCCCCCTGGAACCCCTAACTTGACCTGATTCTTGAGAGAATGCAACTCTATCCCTTGCCCCGCTCTCCCATCAAATGCTTCTCAGTCCTAGCGGGCTAGGTACCCAGAAGCTGAAAATTACAGGTTTCTGGCCAGGCCTGGGACTCAGAAACACAGGAGTCTCTAAAACTCAAGCTGCTCTGAGCAGAAGCTTCCTCTTGACAATCCCATGTCCCCAAATAAATAGAGTGAAGATCAAAACGTAAGGCTCTTTGAAACCCACACCAGTGCTAAGATGGACCTTGTGTCTCTTCTTTCCTGCTCATTCAAGAAAGGAGTGCATCCACGAACAAGAAGAGCTTTGCAAGAGGGAAGCTTTTTAAACGCTAAACAACTGCTGAAGCAGGTCAAACGTCACTTCCTGTGGAAGTTTTACACTGAATATCATCAGCAACACTGTTGTCGCTAAAGTCTTGGGGTGAAGGGATGACCTGGTTCAAATGTGGCCACAGCAGTGTGGGTGAGAACTGAGGGGTTACCTCAGACCGAGTTCAACACTGGTTTCCCTCGTCACCAACTGGATGTCTTTGGCGAAGTGTGTAGTCTAAGCCTTTGTCTTCTTGTCAGTAAAACAGGCGTTGTGATTGCTTTTCCTTCCTGGGGTGGCAGAAGGGATGCGCGAGCCATTCCACATGAAACTAATAGCAAGTACCCGGAGATTCTCCTGCTTCAGATTTAGGAGTCCCTGGATGCCAGAGATGCATGGTCACACCCAACCATGACCTCTGAAGGGTTTTTAGTTCTTTCTTTTCTCCCTCGCCTCCTTCATTTTCATAGGGTTTCACGTACCGTACTGTAGGCTGACCTAAAATTATCTATGAGGTTGAGAATCACCTGGAACTCCTGATTCTTTTTGTCTCATTTTTTGAAGTACCAGGGTTACAAATGTATCCTGCCATGGCAACCTTCAAGTTCCACTTAAAAAAAGAGGAAAAAAAAAAGAGTTAAAAAAAAAACAAACTACAAATTGGGCCAGTGAGATGGCTCTGAGGGTATAGGTGCTTGCCACCAAGTCTGAAGACCTGAATTTGAAAGCCAGGCGATGGTGGCATCTGCCTTTAACCCCAGCACTTGGGAGGCAGAGGCAGAGGCAGAGGCAGAGGCAGAGGACCTCTGAGTTTGAAGCCAGCCTAGTCTATAGAAAGAGTTCCAGGACAGCCAGGGCTACACAGAAAAACCTTGTCCCTCCCCCTCAAAAAAAAGAAAGAAAAAATTGAGTTTGATCTCTTGATCCCACATGGTAGACAGAGAAAACTACCTTAAATTATCTTCTGACCTACACACACAGTCCATGGCATGTGTGTCCTCACCATGAAAAAAATTTTACAACTTTTTTGTTTTTTCTTCTTTTTTTTTCTTTTTCTTTTTTTTTTTTTTTTCTTTTTAGTGTTTTGAGGCAGGGTTTCTCTGCATAACCACCCGTGCTGTCCTGGAACTCGATTTGTAGACCATACTGGCCTTGAACCTGCCTTAGCCTCCCAAGTGCTGGGATTAAAGGTGTGACCACCACTGCCGGGCATATTACAAATCATTTAAGGAGTCATATATTCATTGCCAGATGGACAGTATGGGCATCAGATGCCCCCCTAACACCCAGCTTCAAGGAAGGCGCTTCATGACTGTGAGCTGGGTCAACCCCTAAAAGGAGCCGCAGAGCCCAGGTCATCGGAAGTGAGAGATTGGGTGGAGTGGGATGCAGACTGGCAGAATGTGGGTGAGGGTGCCCCTCAGAGGCAGGGAGTCCTAGGAGAGGGTTTGGCTGCAGGCCTCTGCCTCCCCAGTGCTGGGGTGAAAGGTATTCACCACTGTGCCCAGCTCATTTTCCTTTCTTTCCTTTCCTTTTCTTATTTTTTAGGGGAAGATTAACTTAGCAGTAGTATGTGGTGGTATATAGAATACACGTTATAATTCTACATTTGTGAAGGAGAGATAGAGATCAGGGATGAGCACAGAAAGACATGTGCCCAAGGAGAAAATAAAGACCGACTACAGAAACAGAAAGAGTACAGTGACGGAATGGACATTAGGGAGGGAGGGAAGCGGCACCGAGCTCGAAAACTTTGAACTTGAGCGATGGGGAGGAAAGCTGAAGAAACGGTGCTTAGTCAACCTTCCTCAGCTCCGGCTGGAGTTCCAGGCGCCTTAGCTCGGCGATCGCGGCAAAGCCACTGCCTGAGTTTATTATGACTTCCTACCTCCTGCATGTCCGTTAACATAGGAAGTCAACCAACTTCCATCAGCTGGACGTGTGTTTTGAGATGTTGGGAATCGATCACCCTGTGTATCTTCCTTTGTCCACCTGCCTCCCCATGACTGATCTTAGAGGTGAAGGGTTCACCTCGTGGTGAATATAAATAGCCCTTTTGGGGGGCTTAAGGCTGAGCTCCACCGGCCTAACACTTTAACAAATGAGCCAAGAAGAATGCGCCCATCACATAGGTCCTGTCCGCCGGGACCTGAAACTCTAAGATGGTGTGCAGTTTGACTACCGAGTAATGAGGCAAATTTATAAGCAAATACCCTAGGAGCTATTTCTCTCCTTGAGGACATTCCCTTCAAAGCCTCTCCCCAGGAGGCTGCCCTTCTTCCAAACACCTCTGTGGCTGGAAAAGTGTGGTAAGGTACCGTGGGGACCGCTTTGGTTGTGACATGTTTGGTTGGCTCCCCTCAGGGCCTCTAGATCTGCATCTCTGGAAAGTGGGATGGTTTGGCTGCCAACATCCTTCAAAGAAGAAGTTTCCATTGCTTTGAACAATGGTGAAATGTTGAGCGGAAATCATAGCTGGGCACGAAGCTGAGGTTAGGTAGGAGAAGTGACTGAGGAATTCAAGGCCAGCCTGAGAAATAAGGCAAGACCTTGTCAAACAAACAAAAAACCAGACACACAGTGTTTCTTTTCTCTTTTGTGTCTTTCCCTCCCTCCCTTCCCTTTTCCCCTCCAATCCTTACTTCTTCCTCCTCTTTCTCCTCCTCTCCCTCCTCCTCCTTTTTGAGACAGGGTCTCACTGTGTAGTCCTGGTTGTACTGGAGCTCTCTACCTAGACTAGGCTGGCCTTGAACTTACAGAAATCCACCTGCCTCTGCCTCCCAAACACTGGAATTAAGGCATTCACCAGTACACCCAGCTTCTCTTTTTTTCTTGACCTCAAGTCTCATGCTGTAGCCCAGGCTAGCCTCAAACTTGTGATGGTCCTCCTCAGTCTCCCAACAGCTGGGACTACAGGCTTGTTGGGATTACAGGCATGCGTCATTACCGCAGCGGGCTATAGACTCTATTCAAAATGATTATTTTCAAAGAGTTCTCTCAGGAGTCACTAAGCTCTTGAACCCTTCAGCAGGGTTTGATGAAGACATAGAAAACATGCTCATGGCATGTGTGGTTGACGCAGAACTGGGAGAGTTAACACATCAAATGACCGGCTCAGGACTAAGGAAGCGCTCAGAGGATGGGGACGTTGACAGAAGTCAAACAGTGGAGAGCAGTTGACAGCATCCGTGTTCACCTGACTTGAGATACACAAAATATAAAGTAAAGGAACTGATGTCAAGGTGTATACATGTGGCAGAGCAGAGGCAGGAGACTCTCTGTGAGCCTGAGGCCAGCCTGGTCTGCATGGCAAGTTCTAGGCCAACCAGGAGGCTATAGTGTGAGACCCTTAAAGCCATGTACTCATCAGCTAAAGGGCTGACCCTGTTTAGATGGGGAAGGAGTTTACTTAATTTTTCAGCCTCTCTCTGTTTCGATGGTATAGCAACTGCATTAATAAAAATACAGTCTCCAGGGCCAGCAAAAAGACTCAAGTGAAGGCACTTGCTGGCAAGCCTGTTGATGACCTGAGTCCGGTCTCTAGAACATGTGCTGGAAGGAAGGAACTAACTCCTGCAAGCTGTCCTCGGGCCTCCACAAGAGTGCTTCGGCAGGTGTATGGCACCACCACAATATACATACACACATACATGCACATACATACAAACATACATGTATACATATAAACCAACATACATATAAAAATACATACATACAAATATAAATACATACAAACAAGCATACATACATACATAAAATGTAAATTTAAAAGAAAAGAAAAAGAAAAACACTCAGAGCTAGATAAGGTAGTTTGAGGTCACCCCTGGTCTACATATGAATTGGGGGCTAGCCTGGGCTATAGTCTGAATGATGGAAAAGGATTACCTCGTCAGGTGATAAGTTCCCTGTCACTCAGAATATATGAGAAAGGGCATCATCAAGATGACTATAATAAGAACCCTTACAGCAAGAAGCACCTTGGTTAGCTGGGTCTGCTGAACTCTGAAATTCTAGCTCATCACGCCTCTGTTTAGAAAAGAGCCAGTCACCGCCTCATTACTCTGTAGCCTGCATTGTATCAAGTTTACAGAAACTGCCCACAAGCCCACTGATTGTGCCCATCTTGGGAACCCCAGACAGAAGCCTCCTCATTTTGTATTTCCGGCTTTCCTACCCAGTCTCTTTACCAGCCTCTCATCTGCCCATGGCTGATCTTGTCCAGAACGTTTTTGAGACAGGGTATAAATTTGGGGGCTGGCCTTGAACTCCATGTGTACTAGAGAATGACTTTTGAACTTCCGATCCTCCTGCTTCTACCACAACCAGGTGCTGGGAGTATAAGCACACGCTACCGCACCCGGTTCATGTGATACTAGGGATCAAAGCCAGATCTTCATACATGTCAGGCGAGCACTCTTCATACATGTCAGGCGAGCACTCTCTACAACTGAGAAGATTCCCCCAGCCCCTCTTAAAACAAAATAAAACAAAAACCAAGGTCTTACTATGTAGCTTAGGTTGGCCTGGAACTCACTGCAGAGCCCAAGCTGGCCTCAAACTCATGACAATCCTCCTGCTTCAGCCCTGCCAATGCTGGGATTACAGTCATGCGTTCCCGTATCTGGCTAGTCTACCTAGAACTTTCCATGCCTGTTTCAGGACAGGATTCCCTGTTGGACATGGGAATGCAGTAAATTCTACCGGTCCATCTCCCTCTCCCTCAGCTGAGGCCAAATGTATTTGTCATTTACTTTCAGAGCCTAACTGTTGCCCCAGAAAAGTAAACTGTGGGGCTGGAGAGATGATTAAGAACACTGGTTGTTCTTGCAGAGGACTTGGGGTTCAGTTCTCAGCATACACGTGGCAGCTCACAACCATCTAGAACTCCTGTTCCAGGGGACTACGCCCTCTTCTGACCCCCCCTAGAGCACCAGGCACACACGTGGCACGCGTACATACATGAAGGCAAAACACTCGTAGACACATAAAATTTAAAAATAAATATATCCAAAACAAAGGAGAAGAAGAAAAAAGTAAATTAGGGTCCCAGACTCTTGCTCAAATGGCAGAAAGCGGGGTGGTGAGATGGGGTGGAACCAGGGAGTTCCAGGTCCCCAGGATGGGCTGCACATCTCAAAAACAAGGATGGCAGAAAAAGCATGAAGATCCAGGCCTCCCTTTCCTCTGCAGCTGTTCCCAGGTCTTTCCTGTTTTAAGCACGGGAAGAAAGATGAGGCGGCTGAGGAAGGACGGCGGAGAGAGGGCGGGAGAGAGCAGATGCGTTTTTATCTGGCTGGGGTCTCCCTGAGCTGTAGCCATGTGACTACCTGACTGACCTGGGGTCTCCATCATGTCCCTACCTGTCCACAAGACTGATCAGGCGGCCCTTCTTGCTGGCCCTCCCCCTCCGTGCCAGGGGAAGGTTGCTAGGATAATTATAGCCTGCTTGTTTCTCTCTCTCCCTTCCCGATTCCTTTGGGTCCTAGAATTTTTTTCTTCTTTTCCTTTTTAGGGGGACTGAGTCACCTCATCCACGCAGGAGGAGCTGGAATCTGGAAGGTTCCCTTCAGCAGAAATCACAAGTTGAAACTCTCAGATCTCATTCTTCATGTTTGTCCTTCTCTGCTTCTCTGCTTCCCAGTGTTAAGTCGGAACCTATTGCTTTGCCCTTCAATTTAGCAAGCAAGGGCGTTTCTCCTAAAGGCTCAGGCTCTTTTAGTATGGACACAGCTGCTGTCCTCAGAAGGATGGCCTCTCTGTTCAGTCTTGGAGTGGCCTGTTGTGTTGTTTGGCTTTGGGTTCGGTATAAGATACCGAACCTAGGGTTTCACCCATTCTAGCCAAGTGCTCCATCCCAGAACTACACCAGCCTTCTTTTTACCTTATTTATTTACTTATTTATTATTTATTGTTGTTGTTTATTTTGAAATGAGATCTTACTGCGTAACCCCTGGTTGGCCTGGGATTCACTATGTAAACCAGGCTGGCCTCAAACTCACAAAGATCTGCCTGCCTCTGTCTCCCTAGTGCTAGGACTAAAGGCGTGCTCCTCCATACCCACCAGTACCTTTTGTTTTGAGACAGAGTTTTGCTAAGTTGCCCAGGCAGGCAGTGAACTTTCAATCCTCCTGCCTGAGCCTCCAGAGCAGTGGGGATGACAAACTTGTATCACCAGGCGCGGCCAGCAGACCTGAGCTTCATTCACACCTGGTTCCATTAGCTATAAACTCTATGACCTTTGGCAAGCGGCAAAATATCTCGAACCTCAGTCATTGTGCCTATGAAGTAGGAACGATTATGCCTCTGGTACAGATTTAGTTAGTTAGTTAGTTAGTTTATTTATTTATTTATTTATTTTCTGACAGGGTCTCACAGTGTACACCAGTCTTGCCTCAAACTCAGGGTCTTCTCCTCCTCAGTCTCGGAGGCACTTGTCAGGATGACAGGCGCATTCCATCATGACTGTTTTTTACTTCACAGAATTAAAAAAATAAAATGTCTATAAAGTTGTTAGGCGGTGACCAGTAAAGTGAGTGTCCAAAATATGACAGCCGTGACCCCGGCGGTCACCTTTGTCTGTGTGGAACAGAGTGAGAGTGTGTGGGCGCACACAAGCCAGGAAGAAGAGTGCTGGAAGGGAAGGCCTGGCTGAGCACAAGATGGAGGCAGAGAGGGAGAAAGATTGGCAGGAGACAAGGGAAAGAGACAGACATCGGCCGGGAGAGAGAGAAAATGGGAAAGGACAGGATGAGCCAGACCAGGAAAGGGACGGACAGACAGCAGATGGGGAAGGGAGACGCAACAACAGAGAGTGGGGAGAAGACACAGCTGGTGCCAGACAGACATGAGGTGTAGAGAGGGCAGAAGGGAAAAAGAACCCGAAGGGGAGGTGCTGGTGTCAGAATGAGATGAGGAAGCGGGCCCAGGACAGACAGACTGAGAGCGATCTGGGAAAGTGGAAGACAGACAGACAGATGGCAGGGACAAGAGGGTGCCCTGGGTTGCTTGCATTCTGCTGTGTTTACCAGCTAATTGAGTTAAATTGTTGTCAGAGATGTAATTAAAGGGTAGAGAGAGCTCTCTGGCAGGCCCGAAACAGATGGAGGGGGCTTTAATTGGTAATTAAATTCTTCCCTGGCAGCTGAGGAAGGAGCTAGCGCTTCAGCCTCACAAGGCCACGGGTGGCCTTCCCCCACTCCAGACCGCTCTCAGGGGCCCTTTGGGGAGGGGGCTGTGCTCTGCTCCCCAGCAGCCTGGCAGGCGGGGCAGCTTGGTAACTGCAGGAGGATGAATGCCAAAGCAAGCCTTCCTCCCTGACTGTGACTGGCTCAGCTCCCAGGGGTCAAGCCAAGCACACCTGCCTTGTGCCCACCCTTTCCAACCTTTCCGCTGCCACACATCAAACTAGCCTTGACCAGTGAGTTCCTACGTGATCATTATTGCTTCTGGCACACGTGTGTGTGTGGTGGTGGGGGTCTCAGGGAGAATCATGGGGTACTGACCCTGCAGGTTACCGGGTTTGGGGAGAGTTAGTTGGTTCAATCAGGGACCTCCACAGACCCAGCATCCCTTCCAGAAATCGTATGTAGAGACTCCATTCTGCTTGGCCTATCAGTGTCCAGCTGACACCAATTCCATCCTTTACTTTCACTACATGGGTAGGACAGGAACAGGGTCAGCAGCCTGGATGACACAGAGTTTGGTTTGGCGGCCTAGGGTGTGGGTATTTAGACAGGTCCACCTCTGTGTAGGAGAGCAGATGGCTCAGAAACCCACATCTTCTCAAACATGTCTACTTGAAAGAAAGAAAGAAAGAAAGAAAGAAAGAAAGAAAGAAAGAAAGAAAGAAAGAAAGAAAGAAGCAAAAAAGATGGAACAGAAAGATGGCTCAGGGGATAAAGATGCTGAGTTTTACCTCCAGGGCCCATACAATGGAAGGAGAAAATCATCTCCTGTTGTCCTGCGACCTCAGCAGGTATAGCATTGCATGTGCAGGTACACACACACACACACACACACACACACACACACACACACACACAAGCTCTAAAATGAAAGAAAGAAAGGAAGAAGGAAAGACAGAGATAACAGAGCAAAGAGAAGAGGTTTTTTCCTTCCTTCCTTCCTTCCTTCCTTCCTTCCTTCCTTCCTTTCTTTCTTTCTTTCTTTCTTTCTTTCTTTCTTTCTTTCTTTCTAAACTTAAAGAAAAGTTAGGCATGAAAAAAATATCCAGGGCAGACACTGCATCCTTGCAGAGCTGTATCTACGAGGCCGCAGTGCAGAACCACGCTTATACAACCAAGTTCTGTGTAAGCAAGGAGCCAAGGGTGTCAGCAACCTCTGAGCCCCTCAGACTATTTTTTTTGTTTCTTCTTGGTGAGGCCTGGAGTCATGAAGGGGTTCCAAGAAGTTTCTGGAAAGCATCGTAGAGATACATGATGGGAAGCTTTATGAGACACAGCACTGGGCTCCAAGGATTTTACTCGCTTTTGGAACTTGTCCTGTCTGTTACCTTCATCCCACACAAACCGGTCTCTTTGTCTGGAATTCTGCTCCCCATTCTGACAGTCCATTTTTTTTTTAACTAATCTTTGACCTATCCCAAAGCCATAGCTAAGCCTTTGCTCCATTGTTTCTTTTCACAGTTGCTATTTGTTTATTATGTGTATGAGTGTTTTACCTGCACATATGTATGTGCACCGTGTGTGTGGAGGTCAGAGAGGACACCAGGTACCCTGGACTGGAGTCAGACGCTTGTGAGCCACCATGTAGGTGCTGAGAAGGAACTTGGGTCTTCTGCAAGATCAGCAAGCGCTCTAACCACTGAGATATCTCTCCAACCCAAGCCTTATTTTTTTTAGAATGCTACCTTTGTTCCACTTGTCTACCAATATCTACCAACCCAACATCCCCTGTTCCAGTATCCCTACCTCAGCATCCTCTGTCCCAACATCCTTTCTATCCTTGAGTTCTCCCTTATCCCTCATCCCAACCAACACCCCAATTTCAGCACCCCCATCCTATTATCTACCCCATGCCAATATCCCCCATCACAACATCTCCCCACTCTGGCATCCTCTGTCCTCAAATGCCCACCATGGGAACACCCTAAATCCCAATACCTTCTCCGTTCTGTATCTCCCCATCTGAATCCTACTGTCACTGATTGGGTTATCTGACCCCTCATAGCCTTAAGGGATCAAGGATCACATTCATCTCATTCACTGTTGCAAAGGTTCAATTCCCACACCCACATGGTAGCTCACAATCATCTGGCTGTAATGCCAGTCCCAGGGATCCAGCACCCTCTTCTCACCTCCCTGAGTACCATGTGCACAAATGGTGTACAGACAGATGTACATGTAGGCAAAACACTCATGCATAAAATAAATTATATATGTATATAAATATATACATATATACATATAATACACATGTGTATTATATGTTTTTCGAGGCACATATATGTGTTTTTTAGGACAGGGTTTTTCTGTGTAATAACCCTGGTCCTGGAACTTGCTTTATAGACCAGGTTGACCTCGAACTCACAGAGATCCTCCTACCTCTGCTCCTCAAGTACTGGGATTAAAGATGCACAACCATGCCCAGCTCGGACTTAATATTTTTTTTTTAAAGAGGAGTTTCAACTCTTACGTTTTGGCAAAATTTGGTGAATTGGACTATGGGGGAAGCATCCTGTTTCAGTCAAAACAGGTCTGCTTCTCTGATTTTGAGCAATATATTAGAGTTCTGGTCAGGGGTATGCTGGCAAAGGTTTAACGGCTGCCATTTCCTGGGTTGCCACAGATAAGCCGTCATGTGGTGTTTGCCCATTTCTGCCATTAAACACTCCCAGCAAAGGCCATTTCCAGCTGGGGGGGTCAAATCCTACCCTTTAAAAATAAGGCAGACCTGTCCGGCGGTGGTGGCACATGCCTTTAATCCCAGCACTCGGGAGGCAGAGGAAGGCGGATCTCTGTGAGTTCGAGTCCAGCCTGGTCTACAACAGCTAGTTCCAGGACAGGCTCCAAAGCTACAGAGAAACCCTGTCTCGAAAAATCAATAATAATAATAATAATAATAATAATAATAATAATAATAATAAAGTGCTTGCTTAGCAAATGCATGCTTGGGTTCCCGTTCCCAGTGACACACACACACACACACACACACACACACACGGCCTTGCTTATGCTTGGCCACCTGAGGTACATCTCTAGCCCCCCATTTTTTCCTTCTTTCTTTGTTTTTGTTTTTTGTTTTTTGTTTTGTTTTTCGAGACAGTGTTTCTCTGTAGTTTTGGAGCCTGTCCTGGAACTAGTTCTTGTAGACCAGGTTGGCCTTGAACTCACAGAGATCTGCCTGCCTCTGCCTCCCAAGACCTGGGATTAAAGCCACCATCGCCCAGCAATCATGTCTCTAATTTTCAACCTAGACTCTGCATACGAAAGAAAACATTCTGTCTTTCAGAGACTGGCTTATTTCACTTTACAGGATGCTCTTCAGCTCTATCTGTCTTAGTACAAATGTCATAATTCTTATGAATGTGTAGAACTCCATTATGTACTCATACCACATTTTCTTTAACCACTCCACAACTGGGCTATTGTAGAGGTACAGTGACCATAGACGTGTCGGGGTCTCCGTTCTGCTGACTAGATTCCCGCAGGCATCTACGTGGAAGTGGTCTATGGTCCACTGATCACTGGTTCCTTGTTGGTTCTATTTAGCACTTTGGTGGAGCCTCCATACTGATTTGCACAGTGGCTGTATTTGTTTACATCCCACCAGCCGTGAACAAGGCTTTCCATCTAGTCTCACCCGTGTTCCATCTAAGGCTAGGAGGAGCAAGAAAGCACACTCTTCTCCTCCTCCTAAGTCTGTCTCCCACGCCCAGGTACAGCCTTGGGTGATTTCCCTTTGTGTGTTGAGGGAGCACAAGAGGGACTAGGGTAGATGCAACCCCTTTAGACTATCCAGGACTGGTGACTTCAGCAGCTGTCCTTTCTCTCCCAGAGTAAGAAGCAAGTGGGAGGGTGGTAAAGAGGGAGGGTGGTGAGGAGGGAGGGTAGTAAGAAAGGTGGTAAGGGGGGAGGGTAATAAGGGGAAGGGTGGGGAGGAGGGAGGGTGGAGAGGAGGAAGGGTGGTAAGGAAGGAGGGTGGTAAGGAAGGAGGGTGGTAAGGGGGGAGGGTAGTAAGAGGGAAGGTGGGGAGGAGGGAGGGTGGGGAGGAGGGAGGGTGGTAAGGGGGAGGGTAGTAAGGGGGAGGGTGGGGAGGAGGGAGGGTGGTAAGGAAGGAGGGTGGTAAGGAAGGAGGGTGGTAAGGAGGGTAGTGAGGGGGGAGGGTAGTGAGGGGGAGGGTAGTGAGGAGGGAGGGTGGTGAAGAGGGAGGGTGGTGCAGTGTTATGGGGAGGACTGGGTCTGTTAGAGTCCTGGATTTTGGTTCTGACTCAGCTACTCATTAGGGCATGTCTACCCTTGTCTTCAGCCTCAGTTTCCCCAGATGCACAGCGAAAGTCTAGGACTGAATTGTCCAGCATTCAGTACCCCCACCCCACTTCCTGTCCTTTGTGTAATATATATATATATATATATATTTATGTTGAAGCTGGAGGTTGATGTTCGATGTTTCCCTTGTTCACTCTCACTCATAGAACTCACTCTGTGGACCAGGCTGACCTCAAACTCAAACTCACAAAGATCCACCTGCCTCTGTCTCCCAAGTACAGGGCTTAAAGGCATGCGCCACCACGCCTGGCCTCGCCTCCCTCTTTTAAGTAAATCTTTTTAGATTTATTTTTATCATTTTTTGCTTATGCATGTACAGTATATTTGTATGTAGGTATGTGTCCACAGGGTACAGAGGAGGGGGTCAGATCCCTCAGAACTAGAGTGAAAGATAGTTGTGAACCATACAACATAGGTGCTGGGCGCTAAACTCAGGTCCTCTGCAAGAACAGCATGTGCATTTATTTATTTATATTTTTTGTGCACTGGTGTTTTGCCTGTATGTGTGTTTGTGTGAGGGTGTCAGATCTTGTAGTTACTGACAGTAACTTATGAGCTGTCAGTGCTGGGAATTGAATCTGGGTCTTCTGGAAGAACAGCCAGTGATCTTAACCACTGAGCTGTCTCTCCCGCCCCTGCATGTGATTTTTTTAAGGTTTATTTTTATTATTTAAATTGTGTGTATGTGTGTGTCTGTGTGTGTCTGTGTGGATACACGCACGTGGCATATGGCAGATATGCAAGTGCCCACAGGGGTCTGAGGTGTCAGATGCCCCTGGGGCTAGGATCACAGACAATTATAAACTGCCTGATATGGATGCTGAGAATCAGTGTGGATGCTGAGAATAGAACTCAGAACCTCAGGAGTAGCAGTATGTGCTCTTAACCACTGAGCCATCTCTCCAGCCCCCTACAGCAGCATGAGATTTAACCCATGAACCCTTTCTCCAACCCCTGCCTCTCTCTTTTTTGTTAATCTTTTATGGGCCTGTATGGGTGTGTGTGCATGTACGTGCATGTGTGCATACATGTGCGCGTGAGTCTGTGTGTGCATGCGTGTGCGTGCATGCATGTGTGTGTGTGTGCATGTGTGTGTGTGTGAAGACCAGAGGACAACCTCCTATGCCATCTTCAGGAACACAGTCCTCCTCTTTTGAGACAGGGTCTCCTCTCATTGGCTTGGAGTTCACCAATTAGGTTAGACTGGTTGGCCAGCCAGTCTCAGAGACCCTGTCTCCATCTTCCCAGAGGTGGAGCATAAGCGTACACCACCACCCCCATGTGAGTTCTGAGGGTCAAATTTAGGTCTTTACATTTGCAAGGCAAGCACTCTAGCAGCTGAGCCATCCCCTCAGGGTCTGTTGGGGTATCTGTCACTCTCTCTCTCTCAAGACAGGGTCTTGCTATGTATCTCAAGGCTGGCCTAGAATTCAATACGTAGCTAGAGCTGGCATGGAATTGCGATCCTGCTGTCTCAGGCTCCTCGGTGCTAAGATTACAGGCCTGTGTTGCCATGCCTGGCCCCTTCTTCTAAAATCCCAGTTAGGCATAGGGCAGACACTCACAATCCCAGTAGCCGGAAGGCAGAAGTAGAAGGATTAAGAATCCAAGGACAGTTTTGGCTTCATAGTACATTTGAGGGCAGCCTGGGCTACATAATACCCCATCTCGAAAAAAAAAGAAAGAAAGAAAAAGAGAAAAGAAAAGAAAAAGAAAAAAGAAAGGAAAAACCAACATGAGTTGGGCACGGATGGTGACGCACTCCTTTAATCCCAGCACTTGGGAGGCAGAAGCAGGTGGATCTCTGTGAGTTCAAGGACAGCCTGGTCTACAGAGTGAATTCCAGGCCAGCCAGACTTACTTGGTGAGATCATATCTCAAGAAAACAAAACAAAACAAAACAAAAAATAGGGAGAACAAAAAGGTAGGAAAAGAAATAGAATTCCAGGACCCACCCTGGGGGAAATTGTAGGGTACCCACCAGTGGAGCCAGCCTTTATTTCCTAGTGTTCCCTCCTCCTGTGTGCTCCTCCAAGCACCTCTTGTTCCCCATCTTACAGACAAGGCCTCCCTCACGCTGGCTCCCTCCCTCCAGTGTCTCTGCATGATCAGGAGACATGAAGTCTCCCAGGACACACATGGAGCCACCCCAGCCAGGCAGCTGCTCTGCTTCCTCGAGATTCTTCGTGCTTGTGAGGCTTCCCCTGGAGCCTGGGTAACCGCACCCAGGAGACGGAATGAGAGAGGGGTCATCTTTCTCCCAAGCTCCTGCCCATCTCATCCCGGTCTGGTTTTCAGGGACGGAGGACTGGTGACAAAGGGGTCCTTTGCCTCCCAAGCCTTCAGGGTCTCCTTTCCACATGAGGAAAACGGGTCACACTCAACAAGGGCCTGTTATTGCCACCCTGGGTCTGCTGCTGCCTGATAGAGCCCAGCCCTCCCCGGCCAGATCTCATTAAGGGGTCGCCGCTTATGCTTCCCAGCCGCCCCCCATCCATCTTTGGCCGCAGATGACAGACTGAGCCCAGGGGCTGATGTCCAGCAGGTGACAGGGTTAATGGCAGAAGAGGGCAGAGGGCAGAGGCCAGCAAACTCACAGTGGTGGGAGGGCAGTCTCGGGAGGCCCCGGCTCTATTCCAGTTGGGCAGCCCCTCAAATTACAGCACCTGGGGGAGGGGTGAGCCCTAGGCCCACCATCCCCAGGGAAGGGAAGGTAGGCAGGACCTACCATCTTGGGAGCAGATGGCGGAAGACCATGTTAGCCCAGAGGAAGAGGCGTGAAGGAAGGCTGGAAAGAAGGACTTCTTGGGCTTGTGAGCTCAGTGAGCCTATTAGGTCCCCACATGCTCTTTGGCAAGCAACCCCTATATTATAGACACATGGAAAGTTAGTCTCGCGTTTAAAGATATCTACCTATGACGACAGACTATTCTGTCTGCCCCCCTCACTCCCAGCTGGGTCCCTAGTATAGTGGCCTAACACTGAGGTTAGAAGTTTCTGGAATCCACATGGGAATTGAAGTCTAGTTCAGCTGTGTGACTCCAGGTAGGTTACTGAACCACTCTGAGCAGATACTCTCCATCTGTACAGTGTGCTTGGTTCTTCACTCCTGGGAAGGTAAAATAACCAGACACATGGAAAGCACAGCATCTGGTGCACCCCATCTTGGCTGTATCACCTTTGCTCACTCTATCCCAGGGCCAAGCCTTTCCTGGGCATTCCCCTTCCGGGCTTCCCTCCCCTGACCTCTTCTGTACCCCATCTGGGATGTGCTCTGTTCACTCCCAGGGACTTGCTGAGTGGGGAACGTTGGGAGTGGTTGCCGTGGTTCCCAGAAGGGAGGCCCACCCTGGCGAAGGTTAGTTCTCTTACAACCTTTGAAGTCAGGAGAGTGGTAGGGAATGCACTGCCCTGGACTCCTGACCTAGGGGGCTTGGCACACCCAACACTGTGGGAGGAAGGCTTAGGAACAGTGGGGTTTGGAGGGCTGGCTCCCATGCTGGCCAACTGGCAGACAGGCTGGGAAGGAGGGATGAGAGTCCTCCCTCCTCCCTGCCCCTCTCCCCAGCCCTCACCCCAAACCTGAAAGCAGGAGCTGGCCATGGTCAGTTCTTTTTACAGGTACCCAAGAAGTGTAAAGTTTTCTGTGGAGAAGGGATTGTTGCCATGGAGCCTCTGGAGCTGAAGTTGTCTAGAGAGCCCTCCCAGGGTGTGTGTGTGTGTGTGTGTGTGTGTGTACAGGGAACCCCTCCTCAGTTCAGTTTCAGGGATCCCCTCAAGAGTACCCCCTCGTCAAGGTGGGCTCAGGAAGCATCTAGCCTTGCTCTGCCCTCTTTCTCAGCCTGGGTGGAGAGGCTCCCCCAGGGTGCTGATGGCCTCCATTAGGTCCTCAATCTTGCGAGGATAATGCATGGCCTGGTGGGCTGGGCGGGGGAGGCCCCGCTGGTAGGGGAGCCAGGAGGCAGGACAGAAAGCAAGCCTGTGCCTGAGAAGAATACCAAGTAGCCTGCTGGTCACCCTCAAGCTGGACCAGGCAAGACCCGGGGTCCTCAGCCCCTGACCTCGGCTGATCTGGGGCCTTCTGTGTGCTCCTGCTAGCTTGCTGCTTCCCCCTCTCTGCTGCGGCTGAGCCTTTTCGGTCCCACCTTCCCAAAGCTCTGAGTGGTGCCAGGGATCCAGGGAGCATGAAATGGTCGTCACCGCCACCTCGGAACATCGCGTGACCAAGCAAGACCAGAACCAGCCAGGTCCTTGATAGAGGTGGGAAGATCTAGACCAGCAGGGTGCCTTTTGTTGTCTGGTCACAGCCGCCACAGGACACAGAGGCAACATTTATTTATTTACTTACTTTGGATTTTTATTTTTTTGAGACAACTTTGGATTTTTTTTTTTTCTTGAGACAAGATCTAATCATATAACCCAGACTGGCCTTGAACTCACCACCCTGCTTCAGCCTCTCCACTTCTGGGATTATAGTTAAGATACACTATGCCTGCTGAATGAATTCTTCAGTTTTTTTTGGGGGGGGGTTAGCTAAAAATTTAGGCTAATATACAAAGCAATGGGTTCATCGTGGTGTCTTTATGTACGTGTAAGTTGCAAGCATCTTTAGGCAGTGCTGAAGGATGGAACCCAGGCCTAAGCAGGCATTTTATCACCGCTATCCTCCTATACCTGAAACCATTTTTTCCGAGAGAGGCCCAGGCTGGCCTTGAACTCACTATGTAGCCAAGGCTTTGAACTCCAGATCGTGCCTCTAACTCTGAAATGCTGGGATTAGAGGGGTCTGCTGCCACACTCAGTTTAAGCATGTTTCCTAATTGCTCAGGATCTAAGTATCCTAAACAATTAAATTGGCATTTATTAAATTATTATATAAATTAACACCCAATTATTAAATTAGCACCGTATCCAGTGGGCTGGAGAAGCGGCTTAGAAGTTTAGAGCTTACACTGCTCTTGCCTAGGTCCTGGGTTCACATCACGTGACTCACAACTGCTCGCAACTCTAGCTCCAAGGTATTCATTGCCCTCTTCTGGCCTCCGTGGGCACCCAAACACGCATACACACATCTAAATAAAAAGTAAAAACAAATCTTTTTTAAAAATCCTGAAAAGTTGGGGGGGGGGCTAGAGAGATGGCTCAGAGGTTAAGAGCACTGGCTGCTCTTCCAGAGGTTCTGAGTTCAATTCCCAGCAACCACATGGTGGTTCACAACCATCTGAAATGAGATCTGGTGCCCTCTTCTGGCCTGCATGCATACATGCAGGCAGAATGTTGTGTGTACATAACAAATAAATAAATCTTTTTAAAAACCCATAAAAGTTGGGCATGGTGGTTCACATCTATAACTGAAGCATTCTGAATCATGAGAACCTCTAGTCCTGTACTATTTATAGAGTCTTTGTTAAAGAAATCAAACAAACAGAGTCTATGAAAATAGATAGTGTAGTAAAGTATTCAGTGCAGACTCTGGCATATTATTATTAAAAATGATCAAAGGAAAAGGAAATTTTAAATTTTTTTCTATTTTGTCCAGGCAGTGGTGGCGCACACTTTTAATCACTTGGGAAGCAGAGGCAGGCAGATCTCTGAGTTCGAGACCAGCGTGATCTACAGAGTGAGTTCCAGGACAGCCAGGGCTACACAGAGAAACCTTGTCTCAAACAAAGCAAAACAAAATCTATTTAGAGGGCTGGAGAGACGGCTCAGCAGTTTAGATCTGTCCTGCTCTTCCAGAGGACCCAGGTTTGGTTCCCAATACCAAGTTGAGTGGTGTGTAACTACGTGTGTAAGTCGAGTTCCGGGATCTGACACTATGTCCTGGCCCCCAAGGGAACCCATGTACATCTGGTATGGCGCGCGCACACACACACACACACACACACATACCAATAATACTAAAATTAAAAAGAGAAACTCAGAGGCTAGATTCTTTTTTAAAAATTCTGTTTTGGGCCAGACTGGTAAGATGCCAGCATGTAAAATCAGCCATTCTAACCCTGACAGCCTGGGTTCAACCCTGGGAACCCATGCGGTGGAAGGAAAGAAGCCAGCTCTCCCTTGTTGCCCTCTGACCCTCATTCACATGCTCTCGGGGGCACACACACAAAACCAACAAATGAAATGCTCAAAAATGATCGTTGGCGTTTTTCTGTTTCAAAGATGGAGTGGACTTTAGGGAAACAAGGAAGAGGGCTAGACC
Organism: Myodes glareolus; assembly: GCF_982192425.1. Lineage (NCBI taxonomy): Eukaryota > Metazoa > Chordata > Mammalia > Rodentia > Cricetidae > Myodes > Myodes glareolus. Next base: position 25,847,398 of record NC_142034.1, on the reverse strand, counting down.
CTGGAGCTTAAGATGCTGAGGCTCCCAGATGCACAAGGGTCCCCTTCCCTCTTGCTCCTTGACTCAGTCCTGCCTCCCACATCCTCCGAGCTCCCAGCTGGGGACATGGGTTTCCACTCTGAGCTCTGGACCCCGGCTGCAGAGGAGAGTCCAGTTCTCCCCCCCAGCAGGACAGTGTGGACTTTGTAGTCGTGGGAGCAGTGACTAGAATTCAAGGTCCATAATTCACTGGGGATCAACTGTAAAGCAGGCGCCAGGACGAGGATATTAATAACTATGCACTGGAAACAAGCAAGTGATGTTTGAATAAAACAGGGGTTGGGTACAGTGGTGGTAGTGGTTGTTGTTTTCTTCCTTCGAGAGCAAACGAGGTCACTAGGAGGAACATTAAATTATCTCTTGAAATGATGCCAGTAATAAGTCGGGCAGATTAGAAGCACTCTTGGCATCGCCTCCCAGACCACCTCGCTGACCTTTCCAACGTGTCATTTGCCTGGTCCTCTTTTGTACCAGGCCAGTTCCTCCCTCCTGGGCTAATTGTGTTCATCGTTTAGAGCCTCAGGCTACAAGGACAAACTGGGCATTTTCCCATCAACCAACAAGAGTAATTGTGAATTATTTCTTATCAGAAATCGGAACTCGCACACGGTGTGGGAGAGAGAGGGATTCGTAGCAACACTTGGAATATTTGGAATGAGCTCTGTTCTGGAAAATCCGATCCACAGAAGTTGATGAGAAGTAAGAACTACTACTGACTCTTCCACGGCACGGCCAGTGGCCGGGTTCTTTTCTGAGAGCTTTTCCAGGCAGAAGCCGTGGATTCTCTCTCCCCAGGCAGTAGGGATTCTTATTCTTAGTTGCTTCTAACCTGAGGAGAGTCCTACTCACCGCTAGGAGTGAGGAGCTTGGAGTGCGGTTCGGCCAGGCTAGCTGGCTGCTGGTCTGTGTTTCCACCCTCCAGATGTTCTGGAACAGGCTTCTCTAGGGAGGGAATCTTCTCTGTCTGTCATTAAGAGAATGCTCTGGCCTGATTGACAATATGAAGCATCCAAGCTCCTTCCTGGGGGATGGCTCAGTAGGTGAAGGGTGTCTCTGTGCCATGCACCATGCCATGCACCACACCATACACCATGCCATGCACCATGCCATGCACCACACCGTGCACCACAACATGCACCACACCGTGCACATCCACATGGACATTGGATATGCAAAAATGTAATTAAAAATGCTTTTAATTTATTTTTAAAAATCATATGTGAATATATGTGTGTCTGTGTAAACATACATGAGTGCCAGTGTTCATGGATTCCAGAGGTGTGGGGTCTCTCTGGAGTAGATGTAGATCTCTGCTGGATGTAGGCAATAGGAGTTGAACTCAGGTTTTCTGGGAGAACACTGAGTGCTCTTTACTGTTGAGACATCTTTCCAGCCCAAAATGTCGTATTACATGTTATTTATTATTATTATATTTTACAAAGGTCTCCTTTCTAACTGGCAGCTGCAGCCGAGGAGACACACGTCTCTCTACAAGGCGAACGAACACCCTGAGGAACTGGGTTACACATTAGGACACTAACCATGTGTGGCCGTCATTCCCACACGCAGAGGAGCATGTCAGGAAGGTGTCTCGAGTCGGGTACTGATAAAACAAAACTCTAGACCATGGGGAGGCAGGAAGTTAGGGCATCATCTCTGGAAACAAAATTAGCAGTCTAGTTTGTAATATTCCCAGAGATGGTCTCAACAGGAGACCCTCCCCAAGGCCATGGACAGAAACCTCCTCTATTGCTGTTGTAACCATTCTTGAGACAGGGTCTTTTGTAGCCCAGGCTGGCCTCAAACTTATTAAGTAGCCTAGGATAATGTTGAACTCCTGACCCTCCTGCCTCCACCTCCTAAGTGCGGGGATTACAAGCCTGTGCCGCTATGCTTAGCTACTTCAACATTTTTACCTCAAAATAGTTCTCTGCTTAAAAATATATGCCCTCATGTCGTCAGCCTCCACAGCAAATGCTAATCATGTTGGTATCTGGCTTTCAGCTGGTAGGAGGCTTCAACCAGAGTCTGGATTTGAGGGCTCCTTTCCTTCTCCAGGTCCCCAGGCTTTCCTCCATCTTTGTATCCTGCCTCAAGAGCAAGCAAAACCAGTTTCAAAGGCATGGCTGACAGACCCCACCACCCTTTAGAGTTCCTCCACTTCCCTGTCAGGAGTTTATGATTCTCCTAGCTCAGGCTTCAACTTGACCAAACTCCAGGACAGGAATTTAACTATTTCTATGAGGCCTGGACTCCTAGGATTCCAGGCCCTGAGACCCAGCTTGAGACAGGCAGAGACAGGGGAGGCACAAGGAGTCATTTAATTCTACATTAAAAAAGAAGGTCCCCTCCCCCCCACATTCCTTCCCCTCCCTCCCTGCCCCAGCTCCCTTCCAATCTCACAGCAGAGACCCCAGAGGGGGCCTGACCTCTGTCCTCCGGGGAGGTCAGCTGGGGTGACCCTGCCTGTGTGTAGGATCCCGTGAGAGAGGCCCAGCTGCAGGCCCTGAAGGCCTAAAGCACACCCGGAAACAGGCTGGGGTCACCGAGGGCGGCCTAGGCAGAGGGAGGGGCTCCCCTGCCCCTTTGTGAGCTGAGGAACAGGGGGAGATTAGTTCCACAGGCAGTGCCTGTGTCCCCAGAGAAAAGGGCTATTATGGACCGGCTGAAAATACAGGGCACAACCCACCCCACCTCCCTTTTTATTGCCATGGAGATGAGGGGTGGGCACTGGGTGGTAGAGAGCCAAAAGAAGGGAAAGAAAGGCAGGTGAAGCAGGGGAGGAGATGAGAGGGAGAAGGGGGAGGGGGAGCGACACCCACACTCCTGCCTGCCCTTCCCAACTAGAGTGGCTGGTGGGGGGGTCTCCAAGGTTCCCCTCCACATCCTGCCTGCTGGGTCAGACACTGCCCAGAGTGAGGGCAAAGAAGGGTTTGCTCACTCTCCTGGAGTTGGGCCCGTGACCTTTGAGGATGAAGGGTCTGACTCTCTGGGATTGAATTGCATGGTGGTTACATGGAGGCCAGCCGGAGAACAGCTGCTTGGCTTCACCCAGCTTCTAGAAGCACCGAGTGTGCCAAATTATCGACTCTTCAAGGCATTTGATTTATCCACTCATCCTCTGGGTCCCCAGCAAATACAGATATGATGTCAGCCTAAGGTCCGCTTGCTTGTCTGTGCCTTCATGAGACACCTTGGGTTGTTAGGATGTCCTTCTCCCAGATGGAACTATGTCTGTCTCTGATAGTCACATGATCCCACGGGGATGAGCTAGGCATCTAACATTACAGAATATGACAAAAATCTGGCAGTTCTTGAAATATTTGAAAAGAGCTACTGGGGAAGACAACTGCTGGGGGTGGGGAATCATAGCTCAGGAAGGATCTAAAGGTCAGTGAAAGTTCTGGAACAGGAAGTGACTTTGGCCACTGAACACTGGGTGGGCCACTGGTTAGCCATCCGAAGATTCCAGGATTCTGGGTGCTGCTTCAGTATGAACACAGAAGACCCTGCACAGGTGCTTTGTGCATCTAACCAACTAGGTATGAAGGTGAACGTTCAGCCCAACAGACGGAATGAATCCAGTTAGGATTTGCCAGAGGATCGTGGCTGCTCTGGTTCCATGCCTCAGGAGCCTTGCTGCAAGTTAGAGAAGCTTCTTCTGTCTCCACTGGGATACAGCCTGGTTAGCATCTGGCTTCTTTCTCTTATTGGAAGTAGAAGAGGAGGGGGGTTATCCTAGAAGACGGTGATGCTCTGGCTGATACTGGGGATGTACTAGCTTGGAGGCGGTCAGGGATTCAGAAGTGACGGTGGTCCTCCACTGGCAAGATGGCAAACTCCTGCCCACTCTCTGGGAAGCCTCGGGGAAGCCTCTGGCCCCCATTAGACTTTGAGGCAAATCGGGTGAAGATGGAGCACAGAATGTAGAAGAGGAAAAATGACAAACTTCATCTTGGAGGAAAACATTTGCTCCCTTGTTCCCTCTGTCCCTGTCATGAGCCCTACTGTCTGGAGAGGCCTAGGAAGCAGGCTCCTCGGGCAGAACAGACGTAGGGTGGGTACTGAAGGAGCAAGCAATGAGCTGGTGCCTGTGGCTGCAGGACTAAGGGCTGAATCTCATGCTCAGGGGTAGGGGCTTCAGAGCAGCAGGTGCCAGCAGGTGTTGCGGAGGCAGTTCGTGCATCTAGAAAGTGGTAAGGCCATGGCACCCAGGCTGTCGAGAAAGGCAGGCAGCCTCACCGTTTGCCTCTTCTCATTTAACACCAAGGCTTCTGCCCAAATGCTAGTGTCCAGGTTGTATTTATGACTGTTTTAAGAAGGAGTGACAGAACCTTTTAATATCCCTGACAGCCCAGGATGTTTTAATAGATGGTGGAGCAGGGCTTCGGGAGTTGAAAAGAGAGTGGAGCGGCTGAGGGGGTTGTCAGGCCCGGTGTCTATGACATACCCACTGATCGACTCAACGACAAAATAAAATACGGGGCCGTGTCTCTCCTCGGCCCCATCAGGTTGACAGACAGTCTGTCACCACTGTGTGTCATCTTTCACCTCCCAATCATTCAGGCTTAGGGGAAACCTGTGTTTAACAGGGAGTCCCTACAGGATTTCCTCCCAAGTTGCCTCCCCAAACAATCGGCAGTCTTCTCTTTTAAACCACCCCGCCACACCCCAAGTTCCACTTGGAATTTTTGATTTTTTGGATTTCCAACAGATCACTCTTCTATAGACAGTCTTGACTCGGTGCTGGGTTGGATCCAGGGCCTCTGGTCTGCCTAGAAGTACTTACTCTATATAGTGCTGAGCTACCACCCCAGCCTTTGGTGCAGCAGTTGTGAGAGCGGATTATGGGCTGGGCAGGACAGCTGGACCACGTGAGAAGGCAGAGTGGATCGTGGTAACGGCTGTGTGGTAGTGTGGATGCCTTTGACCTGAATGCCCACAAAGAGCTAAATGACATGTTTTATGTTATGTACAACTTACAACAAAACAAAAGCTCACAGACAGAATAAACAACAGATATCTGGGGCCTTCAGTCCCTCTCAGTGTCTGCATTTGACCATGCGTACCCCTGAAGCAAGGCCTTCCCAGGGCCTCTGTTAGAGACAAACTCAAATCCTATGCCCCACCCCCATCCCTTGGTCTCATCCTCACATGCCTCTAGGACAGTTTCAGAGTTCTGTACTAACTCTGTTTGCCTCTTTCCAGAACCAGGTTTGGAGTTGGTCAGGTTAGCAACTAACTGGTTAGCAACTAACTCAGACATGGTGGCTAAAGCCACTGTCACCCCACTCCCAACATGCTCTTGAAGGTCAGGGTTAGGATATTTTGGGTTTTTTTTTTTTTTTTTTTGTAATTTTTGGTAGAGGGAAAGGATGCCAGCAAACCCATCGGCCAACGGCTGTGTTTTCTTGAGTATCTAAAGCAAACTTCAAAGAACAGCTAACTTCTCCCTTCTGGTGAGTTAAGGTGAGTTGGCAGGGGTCTGTTCTCCTCATGCCTGACTCTAAGTGCAGGGCCAAGCTCAAGCTTCTCACCGCAGCCACAAGCAACGAAAGAAGAGACACCCCAGCCACTGGCACCGGCGTGGGGGCTCTGCGTTCAAGTCCTCTGCCAGGAGAGAGTTAAGGGCTTGGGTTTAATTTGCCCGTTAATCACAGTTAAAAGAAGTAATGAGCGTCTCCCCAAAGCCTGGGTGTTTCTCTGCAGATTAAGCAGCAATTTGCATAGCCCCTTTATTCATTCCCACCTTCCCCTGCGGGGCGGCTTGTCCTTTCAGACACAGCCAAGCACAGCCGGCGTCGGGATCAGTTTGACAAATGGCTTTGCTGTGCGCCACGGTTTGGGAGAGAGGAAGGGAGGGGGACACTGGGAGGAGAGGGCAGCACCAGACAGTAATGGATAGCTGGGGAGTTAAATAGTGCAGAACTTTTTATTAGACACACAGGAGAAGTTTAAATATTCCAACTGGTTTTCTTTGGAGCCTGGGGAAGGAGAGGAGGGTGGCAGGGTGGCTCAGGCAGAGTTTACTCAGGGCCAGCCTATTCAGAGGCTCGACCCTGTCACCAGAGAGGAAGGGCATCTGGAGGACACAGGCAGGATCTGGGTCAGCTGGTACTCCTGGGCGCCACAGGCCTGCTGCAGCCTCGACACTCCCTCCTGCTGCGCTGGGCTCTGCCAGGCGGGATGGCAACATGAAGACAGCTTGGGGCCCGGCTCCTCAGAGGGCAGTGCAGCCGGTCCAAAGCCCAGGGTGTGGGTGACACTTGTGAGGCCCAGCCTTGCTAGCTGAACTGGGCCTATGTTGCAAAGGTATTGCCAGAATAGGGAAAGGGGTGGAGACAGGCCCTGAAGGGTCTCAGAGGCCATGTCCCCTTCCTGACAGGAGAGTTGAGTCTCACTTGTATTTCTTTGCTTCGGTGGTTGTGTATGTGTTGAGGGTTGGTGGGAATGTTGAGACAGGATTTCACTATATAGTCTAAGCTGGCCACTGAGACCATTTTATTTGTTTCTCCTAGTGCTGGGGGTGAAACACGTGAGGCAAGAACTCCATCACTGAGCCCTGACCCACAATCAGCCCTTTCTTTTTTTAATATTTATTTATTTATTATGTATACAATATTCTGTCTGTGTGTATGCCTGCATGCCAGAAGAGGGCACCAGACCTCATTCCAGATGGTTGTGAGCCACCATGTGGTTGCTGGGAATTGAACTCAGGACCTTTGGAAGAGCAGGCAATGCCCTTAACCGCTGAGCCATCTCTCCAGCCCACAATCAGCCCTTTTTCATTTTATTTTTTTTGACAAGGTCTCACTATGTGAGCCTGGCTGGCTTGGGACTCAGAGATCTGCCTGTCTCTGCCGCTGCAATGTTGGGACTAATGGCAGTACTACCACACTCCAAACTCTTGGAGACAAGGTCTCCTTATGTAGTCTGGGTTCTCTGTGAACTCACAATCTTTCCGCCTTAGTTAAAATGGACGGAATATAAGTTCAAAGCATGAGTTCATACACCTATAATTCCAGACTGTGGGAAGTCGAGGCAGTCTGAATAGGGCAACAGGGACCAAAAAGCCCATAAGAACAGAAAAGGCATGTTTGAAAGGAAAAGCCGATGGACTGGGAGGAGACAGGGAATACTAGAGATGGGGTATGGGTGGGGATAATGGACTTAGGGTGGGACCACGACCAGATACAAGTTGCCGACTTTAGTCTAGGATATTCCTGCCCTGTGCCACTGGCACACACTGACAGCTGACATTGGGTTTTACTGTGCTGGGTCTGTTCTGAGTGGTGTACACATTCACCGCGCTCTAAGGTCAGCAGTGCCTGTCCCTTGTTTGACAGAAGGAAATGGGGCACAAATGGGCCCAGAAACTGGTCTCAGGTCACACAAGCAGCAAGGACAGGAGCCCAGAGTCTACAGCCACATTGCATTTTGTTGTTATTACAGCTTTGTTTACTGAGACAGGGTCTTGCATAGTCCAGACTGGTCTCAGACTTCCTCTATAGCAAGAATGTCAACGATCACCTTGGACTTCTGGTCCTTCTGCCTCTGCCTCCCAAGTGCCACCTAAGTATTGCTGGCATGTGCCTCCCTACTCAATTTCATGCTATTTTTGGTGCGTAGCTAGGACCCAGGGTCTTCTGCACACAAGTAACAGTTGAATTGTGCAGCTGTCTCCCAGTTTTCCCATTATTACTGGAGTACATGTGCTTGTACTGGAGTGGGGAGAGAATCACAAATGGTGGTGAGATGAGATGCACGTTAGTAACAGGGAGGAGTGTATGAAAAGGCAGAGAGCCAAGGCACGTGCGTTTCTGTAAGCACGTCTGGGGATGCTGGCTGAGAGCACGCGAGTGACAGGGCCACAGTCCCAGGCTCCTCTCCCAAGGCTGGGTGTGCTTTTCCTTTGTCCTGGGCTCTAGGCCCTGCTGTGGAGCAGGTGATCATCCTTGCCCTGTACTGGCAAAGGGAACAGATGGGTTCTACTTGACCAGGAGTCCACATGGCCCTGACGAGCCCTTGATGAGAATAGGGGTCAGGGAGCACTGCCCTGGGCTCACAGAGCTGATGGACAAGCCTGAGCATTCTGCTTAGCCCACGCTCACAACCAGTCAGCAGGCAGAGGTGCAAAACATTCTGGAAAAGGGAGGCCCTACTTTCTTATGTGAATCAGGGAGATGGTGTTAAGCAGAGAAGCAAAGGGAGAAGTCAATATCAAACAATGCTACGCCCTTGGCAATAAATCCACATCGAACTAAGACTGCTGAGGATGTAGCTTGGCCCGTGGCCTCCCTCTATCCCCAAATGTCTTCTACAACTCTGACAGCTGACTGCTGGGAACTTGGTCTGCAAGGAGCCCTTGCTTCTCTCTTCCAAGAAGACAGGTCAGTCCAAGAAGAGTCCTCTGCAGTGGCTACCATGTAAAGCTAGGAGCTCGTGGTGTCAAGCAAGTCCCAAGAACACTGTACAGCTCAATTCGCTAATCCTTAGAACAGCCTTGTGCCATGGACCTGAACATCACAGAACGAAGTTAAAGGGGTTCAGAACTTGGTACCCAAATCAATCAGAGCTACTCCTATAGCCCACCAGGTGGGTTTGGTGTCTTTAGCCTGGCTGGGAGGGGTGGCCCAGAAGGCAGTGGAGCCGAAGGCAAACAATGCCAGTACTGCCAGGGCCCTGAGGAAACAGTCTTCCTCAGCCCAGAACCCACACTTCACCAGACAAAAAACAGCCTAATCCCTAAGGGAGGACGGTGTCCAAACCCCCTCCGCTCACCACACTGTGTTCCCATCTGCCAAAATGCCAGCCCTCTGACATAAACTGCTTTCCTTCCTGGGGAACTGGAGCCTCAGAAAATACCGTTTCCCTGCGGGTGGGAGGTCAGGTGCTCATGTCTGGCAGAAACAGGAGCCTCTGAGGCCAAATCCAGCCTGGCATAGTCACACACTACTCTGGGTGTCTTCCCACAGCCCAGGCCTTGTAAACAGTGGAGTCTGTAACAGCTGGTGACTAGGCAGAGACATAAGATTGGGCAGAGGTAGCATGCCTCAGTGAGTTGATGGCTGTTGCACAAGGCTATCCAGACAGCCCTTGGAGCAGATGACCAGTTGGGCTGGGAGAAGGCAGACATGTGCTCAGATTTCCAGACAGGCCCCAGGACTTGGGCCTCCAGGGTAACTGCAGGCAGAACGCTGTCCACTCACACTTCTCTAGGTCCTTCCATTCTTAGGACAGTTTTCTGACACCAGGATCTTCCCTCTCTCAATTCCTAGGCTTCTTACTTCAGCTTGATTCCTCCAAAAAGAGGTGACCAGGCAAAGACTGGGGGAAGTGGTGGGTTGACAGTAATCGATAGGAACGTCTCCGAGCAGTTCATGCGGCCTTATCTCTCTCTCCTCTGGATAGCGTGTGTCCGCCGGAGTCCGCGGGGTCGGTGATTAATAGGGGCCATCACTCACTGTCCTGGCCGGCTGAAAGGCAGCAGGGAGGGGCAGCCCTCCCCAGAACTGAGATAACAAGCAGCAGGAATAATGAGCGGTGTCACTCCACTTTTCATTTTGATGGAAAGTCATTACGGGAGTCAACGCCAGCGACAAAGAGCCATGAATCAACTGCTCTGCTATGAAATTAAAATCGAATTGCTGGCCACCCCCAGCCCCTATCCTTCCTGGGAAACAGGGATGGGTAGGTGGCTTGGAAGAAGGGTGCTGTCCTGGGGTGGGCTCTACCCAATCCCAGAGCAGGCAGTTATGGGCAGGAAGTGGACAGGCAGCTAGGGAAGGTGACAACTCCTGTCTCCACCTTGTTTATCAGACCCTGCCTCCCCAAACCACATCTCCCCTCTACCTAGAAGGGAAGCTGTGATTAAGAGGAAAATACAACTTTGCTGGTTCCAATAGGGCTGACTGACTGCTCTCCCTGGGCCGCTGGCTGGGGTGGGGGCAGCATGAGCCTGGCTAGAACATGGGGAAGGTTGCACTGGCCACCCCAAAGCCCCTTGCTGAACCATCTGTAAATACTTATGGATTCTGCTACCACAGGAAGCAAGGAAAAGTCTCTAATCTGGGGCTCTACAGTCGCTGAAGACCTTCTGGATCAAGAATCCAGGAAAACATGTGCCCAGCTTCAACTGCGAGCAGGCAGGGAGAGGTGTAAGTGACCGCCAGCAGTCAAGTTTCTTCCTTTTTTATTAAGCCTTACTTGAGAACTAAAAGGAGAAGTTGTGGCTTCGGTTGACAGGCTACAGAGTCACAGGTCACAGAACCACTCAAGACAACTCTGGCAGAAAGCTTAGTGAACGCCAGTGTCACCATTCCGGTGACACTTTCTGCTTATGGCTGTCCCCAGGTCTGCCTGACTTCTTGCTGACGAGGCCCAGTAACACCAGCCTGGGCTGTCCCACCTCCACCTGGAGGCTGGGAAGCAGAAGATACGGAGGGAGCGCATCACAGAGAGGTTCCCATCAGGTTTACAGGACGGCCACCGTACCTCTTGGAGATATCAGCTTCAATCTGAGAGACAGAGAGCAGAGTGGGCAGGGAGCAGACAAGCAGGCGCAGGGCCTCAGGTTGTGGAAGCTGGGGTGTCCTCCCCCGGGGTGGGGCAAGCTCCTGGCGTGTCTCTCACCAGCTTCTGCAGCTCTCTGCTCTTCTCCAGCAGCAGGTCCAGCTTGGGTTCCAGAGCGGCCTGCTCCTGAAGCGCCTCCTGCTGCTTCTCCACCATCAGCTCTTTCTTCAAAGCCAACAGCTGCGACTGCTTCAGCTTCTGCTGAAGGAACTCCGTCACTCGGTCCACATACCTGCGCAGGGCACCCTGTGAGGCTGCCTGGCCCAGGTGAGGCTTGGGAAACCAATACCTGAGCTGGCCTCCTCTCCCCTCACATCCTTTAATCCTTTTTTTGGTAAGGAATATAAAACAGTCCAGATTCCCACCTACTTGGGAAGCAGATCCTGTCTGTAGACATTAATTGACCCTATCCTGTCCCAAAGAGACGCCCTATTCCCAGAAGAAAACCAAGTACACAGGAAGGGAGAGACATGGAAGAGGAAGAGGACAAGGGCAGAGCTCCGTTCAACATGGAGAAACACAAAATTAGGAAAGCCAACCTTGGAGAGGCCAGAATCATAAACAAATGCTGCATTCGGAGACTAGTGAGCCGGCCAATCAGATCCTGCAGTGTGGAGACCAGGCTGAGCATCTTCTCTTTGGTCTGGCCCTGAAGGATGGCAGGAGCCAGCTGAAACTGGCTCACTGACAGGATGTCGGCCTCCTCACTCATCTCCACCGCTCTCTGGGACAAGAAGATCTCTAGCTGAGGAGGGAAAAGGAATTGGTTCGAAGCAAGAGAAAGATTCAGAAGCTGAGCCCTCCAACAGGAAGAGCCAGACTCTGGAGGAGACAGGCTGTTCCACCATTGCTGGGAACCCGCGTCTACAGCATGGGAGTCGGCAGCAGCCCCTACTGTTGCTCCAGCCCCCACAGCAACCTGTGTCTGCTTAGCCCTAGCTCTCCATCCTTCCTCCCAGCCTTAGGTCACACAACGGAAGCTCCCAGGGCAGGTATCAATTTTCTCTGTATGAAAGGAGTGAGAGTGGAGTGGGAATCATGCTTAAGAAACTCTGGATCAGGAAAAGTCTAGAAAGAATGAGAGCAGCAGCCATATCTCTAACATGTAGTCATTATGAGTAAGTTAATCTCGGGCTGGGTAGATAGCCTGACACCAAGCCTGACAACCTGAGTTTGTCCTCAGGTGAAAGGTGAGACGCCACAAGGATGAAATCCAGTTGTCCATAGACCTCTACTGTGCTGTGCCTGTGTGCACCAAGTAGATAAATACAAATTTTAAAGAGAAAAACCTATCTCACTATGTTATGAAAACTGGACATCTTTGGTCCCCTTGTCCCCTTGTGGCTAAAAAGGAGAAAAGGGGAAAAAACCAGACAGGCACAGAATTTCCAGGAGGCTTGCCATGTAGCTGAGGATGGCCCTGGAGTTCCGACCCTCCTGTCCCGACCTCCTAAGTGCTGAAGTGCAGCTGGACTGCAGGAGTAACTACTACACGCGGTGTGTGTGATGCTGAGAACTGAACCCAGAGCTTCCTAAACGCTAGGCAGACACTCTGCCACTGAGCTACATTAGAGCCCCCTTGCTTCCTGATGATCTGTGGCACCCAGTACCATCTGATGTAGGGCACTCATCTCGCTCCTTATCTGCTCTTCCTGCTGGACTATAAGCACCACAGAGGCCAGACCTCTGAATGACACTGCTCCATTGCTATTGCCCAAGATGTGCAGGTACTTTGGAGATGAATCGTAAATACAAGGGAGGTGGTGGTGATGGTAGGATCCTAACTTGTAAGGCTCTGCTCTAGGGTGCTGAAATTAGTCAGTGCCCTTCACATAGCAGGAAGGGATTAGAAGTGATGTCACCTGTGTCAGAATCTGGTCACCCCACCGCCTTCCAGAAGACAGTACCTCCATCAGCTCATCAATGAACTGATTCCGGGTCTCAGGGTATTCAAGAAGAGTCAGAGCATCTGAGCCCCTAGCAACGCCCTCCGGAGCTGTGAGAGAGATGCAGAGACGTGAGGATGGATCTAAGAACTAGGGAAGGAAGACTATGTCACTATGGACACAGATTCACTTCACTAAAGCCCCCTCTCAGCCTCATCCAAGGGGGGGAAGCTATCCTTTTTCATGGGTTTCGTCTGCAAATCCCACGCAGACCTAGAGGTGGCAAGAGGAGGTAAAGTGTCGTCCTGCACTGCCCTCTAGTGACACAAATGGCTGCTACAGCATCTCTGCAGACTTGGGAGGGGTGGGGGTCATGTCGGACCCAGAGCCCAACAACTCCTAAATACCAAAATGACTAGCCTACATTTAGTCTCTAAAATAGATCAGAGTTGGTGGGAGGGACATGGGGGCGCACGTCTTTAATCCTAGCACTGGGGAGGCAGAAGCAAGCAGATCTCTTTGAGTTTGAAGCCAGCCAGGTCTACAGAGAGTTGCAGATAAGCCAGTGCTACACAGCGATACTCTGTCTCAAAAAACCAAACACAAGACAGAACAAATCCAAACCAGAGAAAGGAGCTCAGTTTCTAGACTTTACTTAGCCACCCCTCTGTACCCACTTCCATTCACGTCTTCATCAAGATTGATTTTATTTTTAGGGACAGGATCTCACATAGCTCAGGCTGTCCAAACTCAGTGCTCAAGGATGACCCTGAACTGCTTCTGCACTCTTCAGGGCAGCAGGGCCGGGGCACTCACCCTCCGTTCCTGTCTCCAGCACAGTGATCTCTGCAGCAACGGTGTCATCGCCCCAGTCTATCCCGTCACCCCCAGCATCCTGGATGGACAGCAAACACTCAGCAATGTTGGAACTGGTTCCCTAGCCCAGGGAGCCAGAACAAAGCCCCTGGGAAGTGCAGTGACTGGACCCTCAGTGGAGCAAGGGCCACTGTGCTGTGCAGGGGCAAGTGTGGTGATGTGGGCTTTGATGATGCCACCCTCCTTCCTGTGTGGTGAGGTCATTGTCTGTTTGCAGTCGTACACCCCAAACTCCAGGAGAAAAGAGTTCTAAACTGACACCCCACTTTTGTAACTCTGCCCGGCTCAGGAAGCACCTGGCCTTAGACCCGTGAACCATCACATACACAGATCTTTTCCATGGCTGAAGCAGGAGCACTCAGAGACAGACCTAACCTTTGACTCCGATTCCAGGGAGATGCCCCAGTCAATTCCAGGGGTCTCGGCAGAGATGCCAGAGTCAGAAACAGTCTTCACTCCAAAGTCGCCCCAGTCGATCTAAAGAGCAAAATGATGTCAGTGCAAACAGGAGGTGAAGAAAGGGAGAGCAGTTGGCCTTTCCGTGGGACTCAGAGCCATGTGGAAAGTCACACAGATAACCGCAAAGCCTCCAAGCTCCCACAAGAAAGGGCTGTTTTGAGCTGGGTGGTGGTGGCGCACGCCTTTAATCCCAGCACTCGGGAGACAGAGGCAGGCGGATCTCTGTGATTTTGAGGCCAGCATAGTCTGTAAGAGCTAGTTCCAGGACAGGCTCCAAAACAACAGAGAAACCCTGTCTAGAAAAAACAAAAACAAAACAAAAAAGAAAGGGCTGTTTCACTGAAGGACTCCCCAGGTCAACTTGAGCCAGTGCGCTGAGGATTTTAGCATTTGTCTGTACTCTGGTCTCAAGAAAGCCAGGAAAATAAAGGGCCTTTTGGGTCCTCCTAAGTCACACTACACGGCTTCCCTCATGGTTCACTGAGGGAATTCTGGTCAGGGCTGTGTGTGGATGGGAAGCAGTCCCCACTCAGCACCTCCCAGGGCCTGTCTTACCTCATCTTCTTGCACCTGCTCAGGAGGTTCCTCCAGTTGTGGCCGCTCCACTACAGAGGGCTCTGTCCCTGTCCTCCATTCATACACTGTTGAGTTCCCGTGCTCCTTCACGTAGCGCAGCATGGGCAACACCTGCTCTGTGGGGCTTCAACAGAACATGTTAACTGAGTCTTCCTCCCACGAGCACTTGGGAAGCAGGCACAGGCTCCATCCTGCGCCACATGGTCCAAGGGGTACATTGTGCACCGCTCCCTTGGGACACAGCTGACATGTTATGTGGGAACAATCTGAGTGGAGAAGAGAAGAGGGACCAGGGAAAGTAACCCCGGCTCAGGCACAGGAAATCCTCCTTACCTGTCACACACAAACTCCACACAGGCCTGGTACAGGTCGATGGCCTCCCCCAGGGCCTGAGCTCCTGCTCCTATCTCAGCCAGCTGACTCGGCAGGTCCTTCACCAGGGCCAGGAGCTCTCTCCGGACATTGTCGCCCTAGCATTGAGAGAGGGAAAGGGTTAGGTTACACCCAGTGGGAGGTGGGAATCATCCAGTCAAAGAAAACATTAAAAGGCTGCAGGAAGGTGAGCCAGTGATCCGGGATGGGCATAGTCCACAGAGGGAAGCCTGCCAGCTGCACACGAGCTGCCGGGCCCAGAGACTCTCCCACGGTGATGGCGCACCCACTCACCGTGATGCCGTACTGTTTGCACGAGTGGTAGAACTGCTCACGCATCTCAGCAGCCCCAGCCTGGCCCTCTTCCTCCTTGCGGCTGTATTCTTGCTGCAGCTGCTGGCACTTGGCAATCTGCTTCTTCAGCGAGGGGATCTCATAGTTGACATTCCGAACCAGGAGGCTAGAAAGTTCCACTGAGGAGGGCCCAGGAAGTTTACTGTAGGACACCCGTGCCCTGAGGTACAGACACCACAGCATGGTGAAGGGGGGCTGGCTTCTCTACTTCTTCATGCCTAGCTCTGGGACCTGAGACAAGTTACGTACCCTCTCTTCCACCCTCAGCTCCCAAACAGGGACCACAGTGTTTACCATGAGGATCCATATAAAACACCAACCAGAACCCTTTGCACTTAGGTGCTTGGCATATATTACTTATCACAATTATTTACTATTCAGAGTCACAGCCCAAACTACAACCAGTCATTAGCTGTTCTCTCAGGCTCCTAACATGGCCTCCAGGGTGAACAGCAGCTCTTCTGCCTACTGTGGAAGGAGTGCAGAGGGAGCGGGGCAGTACACGCTCCTCCCCAAGGAAGACAGACAGGCCAGACACCTGCTCGGCTGAGCATACACGTGTCCCCTTCCTGCCTGGTCATACCCTGATCATATCCCGGCACTTGAGGAGCTGCTCCTCACAGCTACCGCAGGCAGCGCCTGTACTGCACTCCATTTCCATTAGGTTCCCCGTAAGCTTGGTACTTCAGAATCCCAGGAGTGGGCTTCCCTGTGGATGCTCGGGCCACTTTACCTAAGTAGGTGTTGTCCTTCTCATACAGGCCTATGATCTCCTGCCAATCCTGAGAACAGCAGAGAGGGGATGAGTCAGAAGAGTACTCAGCAGCTCCTCACAGCCAATCCCCGCAGAGGAGGCTGTCCCAGGCTTCGTACCAAGCACAAACTCCTCACCTTCCTCCAGCTTTAATGCTGGCTGGACCACCCACGTGATTCTGGGACTATGAGCCTAACAGTGAAGGGTCATGGAAGCCCAGGGGACAGGACCACCCACATGATTCTGGGACTATGATTCCTAACAGTGATTCTGAAAGGCCAAAGGTCAGGACATGTAAGCTCAGGGGACAGGTCTACTTTGGTATATACTGTTTTGTTTGTTTGTTTGTTTTTTCGAGACAGGGTTTTCCTGTGTAACAGTCCTAGCTGTCCTGGAACTAGCTCTTGCAGACCAGGCTGGCCTCGAACTCACAGGGATTCGCCTGCCTCTGACTCCCGAGTGCTGCAAATGAAGGTGTGCGTCACCACCGCCCGGCCTACTTTGGTATAAATTCTAGGGACAAAGATAGATCAGGAAGTATACTATGCAGGCATTCCAACTTGCTCATCCGTGAGCCTAGAGGGGTTGTGGACTGGATGTCCCGAACTGCACATTACCAGTCCTCTACCACGCTTACCTTCATCCGCTGTGAAGAGTACCGGCCAAAGATATTTTTGGTGGAGGCCTCGGTACCTTTAAGAAGGTCCACTATTCTTAGGCAATGGAAGTAATGAATGTCTAGAAAGCAAGAATGGGGACTTTCAGAATTCTACCATCCTTCCTCTCTTCCTCTGGCTACTGCAGGTGGCTGACCCACTTATTTTAGCATGGAAGAAACCAGCATCTACAAATCAGGGAAAAAACCTCTCTCTTGGGGGTCAGCCCTGGTAGCTCAACAAGGGAATGGCTGGGTAGACACACAGGACTCCTGAAAGGAAGGGACTCCAGGAACATGGCTGCAGATGACTCACAGGATCCAGAGAGCAGCTGGGCAATCTCTTGGCTCTCTGGCATGTCCTGGATGGCCGTGTTGATCTTCTCCCGGATGGTCAGCACCAGACTTTGCCATTTCAGGTTGCAGTGTCGTCTGTCCACTAGCCAATCTGCGTGAGAATCAGCCAGTGGCCACAGCCCGCCCCGTCCCCAACCCCCCATCGGGAATCCACTAGTTCAAGCGTCCCACACTGGATAGCAAACAGCAGCTGTTGTTGCACTGGCTAAGGTACCAACCACAGAGAAATGGGAAGATGAAAAGGCAGACGGACTCAGAGAGGTGCTTGGGCTAAACAAGCTCCGGCGCCCCGACTTTATCCCCAGTGTGGGTTTTACAGAGCAACTGCCTCAACACCGGGATAAAGAAAACCTTTAAATTGGTCCTGACATGAAAGTACCACTTTTGACCATTCTAAATTCTCCATAATATTTTGCTTCTGTGGGTAATTATATCTTTCTTGTTGACAGAGGGTGTTGCTCAACTTCCACTTCCTCGGGGCTGGGATTAACCGCGACAATGGAAAACACAAGGAGGCTATGCCAACTACCGGATGGAGGAACAACTGCAAAGCCCCTCACACCTACAGCGCCCCAAGGACTGGAGGATGCGAGTCGATGAGCTTTTTGTATAGAGCCCCAGCTGTCCGGGAACTCACTAAGTAGACCACACTGCCCTTGAACTCACAGAAAGTCTGCCTCTGCCTCTCCAGTGCTGGGATTAAGGCATGCTCCACCACCACCTGGTCTAGCTGCTGGTCTCTTCTTAATACTGAAGGGCCACTCTGCCACATGACTGCCAGTGTAACTAACCCGGTTTTGAAGCCCAAAAGCCATGCTCATTTCTTAAGAACTAAGGTGTTATAGTTAGATGGTCCTGAGGTCTAATTATCAAGTTTACTTAAAATGTATTTTTTAAAGACTGTTTATTTGCTATATACACAACGGTCTGTCTGCATGTATGCTGCAGACTAGAAGAGGGCACCAGACCTCACTACAGATGGCTGTGAGCCACCATGTGGTTGCTGCGATTCGAACTCAGGACCTCTGGAAGAGCAGTCAATCTGAGCCATCTCTCCAGCCTTTAAAATATTTTTTATTGCCGAGCAGTGGTGGCGCACGCCTTTAATCTCAGCACTTGGGAGGCAGAGGCAGGTGGATCTCTGTGAGTTCGAGGCTAGCCTGGGCTACAGAGCGAGATCCAAGACAGTCAGGGCTACACAAAGAAACCCTGTCTTTAAAAAAAAAAAAAAAAAAGACACGTATAAATGGCACTTTGTATGGGGCAAGTGCTCAGTGACCGGTGTGCCCTCCGTGACCAGTGTGCCACCGGTTCTTCCATGACTGGGTGGGCACACAGGGTGTTCACACACTATGAATACACGGTGGCTACTGTCTGTAACCCCAGCACTCAGGAGGTGAAGCAGAAGCCTCACTGGTGCCCATCACAGGACTGAGTGGCCCCTCTCACTGCGGTAAATTTACAAAGGTGGTCTCGTTGACAAATCCGTCAACTGGTCAAGTGTCTCAAGCTTCACAGTGTCACCCTCTTGGGGACATGATTAACACTGGGCTGAGGAATCTGAAAAAAGTGTTTGGAGCTGTGCACTTGTCTAGAAGTGACAGAACAAGGAACAAAACAAGGTACAGAGACGGCCTGGCCACTAAAAGGTCTTCTGGTCTTCAGGGTCTGTCCGTGCAGTCCCAGCTGTCCTAGAGTTTGCTATGTGGACTGGTCTCTGCCTCCTGAGTGATGAGACTGAAGGCTTTTGTCTTTTAGGTAGGGTACTGATATTACTGCTAAGTGTTCCTGACTAGCCTGGTATCTGCTATGTAAACCAGGGTGTCTGAGAACTGCCAGAAATCCTCCTGCCTCAGCCTTCCAAGTGTCATGGTTACCAGCATGAGCCACCATGCCTGGCATCAAGGGTCTGTATCCGAGTCTCAGGTCCCACCTCTCCATAAATTCAAAGTGGCGTTGAAACGCTTTAAATGAGTTGGGAGGGGTTGTCCCATCCCCAAATAATGCAAAAAGCATGAAGCTAGAAACAGAGAGACTGCAGTCCAAATGGACAGGCCATCTGGTAATTGGCCATCTTTAACACCAGCCACTTGTCCTGTGTGACAGAACAGGACTTGATACACTACGTTATCAATGTCAGAAGTAGAAAACAAGGAGCCAGCACAGACTTGCAAATGGTTCCCTCAAACAGGCCGGGCCAGAGTAAGGCACCTCGAGCCGGGCTTTCCCAGCTCCTGGCTGCTGGAGTCAGTGGGCAACTAGCAGGCCTCCCCCGACAGGCGACCGCGCGGGGGCGCCTCTCCTACCGAGCAGCTTGCTGGTCTGGATGTCGATGGGCACGTGCTGATGGTCCTGGTGGGAAATACGACAGGGACAGGGGCGTGAACGCGGGAAGGCGGTGTGCCTCGCGCGCGCTCGTCTCCCGAGCCCAACCGCCACCCGGCAGGGCCAGAGCGCCCGGATGAGGACAGGAAGAGTGGAGGAGGCAGGACAGGGGTCGCAGAGCGGACCCCAGATTTTCCAGCCCGGGTCCCCACACCTGCATCCTTTCTCCACTTCCGCTTCCGGCCAAGACCCCGGCCCGGCCTAGCACCAATCCTGAGCCGGGGTGCGTGAACCTCAGTTGAGAAACAAAACGGCCTCCTTCAGCCACGTCGTCGTCTTCCGCGAGCCAATCCGAGCCCACGCCCCGCCCCTCTCAAAAGCCCCGCCCACCAAGAGGTGCTGAATGGCTGAGTACTGAATGGGCGGGAGAATAGCGGACAGCCAATGAGAGACGAGAGGCGGGCTCGGGCCCCGAGAGTTGCTGGAAGGGATGTAGCGCTCGCGCGGTGGCGGTAGGGGGCGCCCAAGAGCTGTCGTAGGCGGCTTTCTTCCCTGCCGGGCACAGAGTCCCCTGCTGGAGAACGAACACGTTCACGGACAGGGTCCTAGCGCCGTCCAGATGGCGTTTTCGAAAGTAGTTGAAATTATTTTCTTCCCGCTTTTCCTCCCTTTACCGTCTGTAGAAGATCGTTGCGCTTGTCACACTTTGTCCTCCCAGTTCGTTTATCTGATAGACATGTGTTTTAAGCACCTGATTCCTGTTGGCAGATTAGGGTAGGGAGAGGAAGCAGCACTTGGGCACTGAGTGTTAGAAGAAAAGCTGCAGAAGGAAGACGTGTGGAAAGGGTGTTCCCCGTGGAAGAGACTAGACAAACTTTATAGGCTACAAACTGCAAGAGGAGTTCAGAGCAAAGACAGGCAGGGCAGACTGGCAACATATGCAGGATTCCTTGTTTAAATATTACCACCGACATCAAGAGACACTCCAGGCCTCCTACCTGAGGCTGACCTTAGGCCCAGCTCTATGCAGTAAAAGGTTTAAGGCATGGAACGATCTGAGAGGAGATTATAAAATGTAAGGGTCATGTCACAGGATCATATCAAATAAAGAACTTGGACTTCACCCCTGCAGACAAAGGGGAACCCCTGAAAGGTTTGGGACAAGGAAGGACATACACATATTGGCTATAAGGATGGGTTAATGGGAGATAAGACTGGAGACAGGTTAACTAGAAGGAGGCTGAAAGGCGGAGGTTGGAGCCTGACCTAGGACAGAAGGTGTGGGAGGAGATGGGCAGAGCTTGAAAGATGTTTAGGAAGAAAATGGGCAGAACTTGGCGACAGATTGGCTGAATGGGTGAGGAGAGAGACACTGATAATGACACTCAAGCTGGGCAGTGGTGGCACACGCCTTTAATCCTAGCATTTGAGAGGCAGAGACAGGCGAATCTCCGTGAGTTCAGGACCAGTCGGGTCTACAGAGCTAGTCCCAGGACAGCCAGGGCTACACGGAGAAACCTTGTCTCAAAAAACAGACAAAGCAAGATGACAGTCAAGTGTTGAGTGGGAATGCCACCCCCTGACACAACACCGTGATGCAGGAGGCTGACCGAGTGTTGCAGAGCGGTTTTAAACTCGTGGAGTTGGCACTGATGGGAATCCATCAAGTGGGAAGTGTGCAGAAGGCATTCAGGTCCGCATTTAGATGAGGACAGTCATCAGGCTGGGAAGGCCTCAAACTGAGTCATTGTGGTTCAGTGGCCGCTTCATGCAAGGGTAAGCTTCAGATGTGGACAAGAAGTGAAGAGAGAGGGTGAGATGACAGTCCCCAGGGACATCACAGGTCTGGGAATGGCATTCCTAAGTGTTATCTTCCTTCTTCACCCACCCCCAACACAGCACGACACCCAGGGCAGCGTAGATTCTGGACGGAACTGCCTGGTCTGGTACAGTAGTGGGTAGGCCTAGATTCTGGCCCTGTGAGAGGTTGGACAGTTTCCACACTTCTCTGATAGCCACAGTTCTCTCAAAGTAGAGATAACACTTAGCCTAGCTCAGGGTATTTGCGTAGAGGCTTAAATAGATAAACATACTAAAGGTACAGGACTCAGCGCGAGGGGTGGAGCTTAGTTGGTGGAGTGGTTGCCTAGGACACAGGAACTCCTGGGTTCCATCTCCAGCACCACATAGGACCAGAAATGGTGGCACACATCTGTAATTCCAGCACTTGGAAGGTAGAAGCAGGAGGCTCAGACATTCAAGATCATCTTGGACTACATAGCAATTTTGAGGCCATACTGGGTTATGTAGATTCAGTCTCAAAAAAAGGGAGAAAGGAAAAGAAAAAAGGAAAAAAAATAGGGGGTTGGGGAGATGATTCAGAAGTTAAGAGCACTGGCTGCTCTTCCAGAGGACCTGAGTTCAATACCCAGTACCCACCCACACAACTACTCACACCACCTGTAGCTCCAGTTCCAGGGGTTCCTGACACCCTCTTCTGCCCTCCATGAGCATCAGACACACACATGGTACACAGACATACACACAGGCAAACATTTATACACCTAAAATAAAAAACAATAAAATATTTTTAAATGCTCATAACTTTTTATGGTTGACAATATAGTATAGATATGCAATCTCATATTTTGTGAGCTATACATAAATAAAACATTATATATATATAATCATTATTATTACAGAATAAATCAGCAGACATCCCTGGAAGCGGTCCACAGGGGAGAACTAAGGGCCTCTTCAGGGCTCTCACCGGAACTCGGCTCCTATCTCAGACTCCTGACTCAGGCATTGCTAGGACTCCCCTATGACTAAATACACACTTACCGAGTTCTAATCGTGCGCTGCAGGTTCCCTGGGACATCCCCCAAGAAACCTGGCACTGCCACAGCCTCCAAGTATATCTCTCCTCCTTGAACCAACAGGCAGGGCACAGCAGGGCAAGGCCAGTCTGGTAGACCCAGCCCTGGTGAGTCGGTGAAACAGAGCCCACCAGTCCTTCACCCTCGCCCACAACTCCCAGGATGACTCATGTGGAGCACAGGGTGTTTGAGAATAGTTCTGCTTAGTTACTAACCCTGGGAAGAACTAGCCCAGAGAACACAGGCAGGTGATATGTTGGTGGCATTCTGCACTTTTCCAAGGTCACAAGGCACTTAAAGTCTTCGGGCAGACTTATTATGACCAGGTTATCCAAGTCAGGGTTAATACTCTGCCAATTTGGCGGAGGGACGACTTTGGTTGTTTGGATCCCAGCAAGGAGAGGATACGGGAGGTTTCTGATCATGACTCTCTGAGTCCCTGCTTGGTGGAAGCCATGCGATCACCCTGGGAATGGAACATAAATGTTTCGCAACGGGGAAGCACAGAGCCCCACAGTACAACTGCCACGCATGCAGGCTGCCCTGCCCTCCGTTATTGTTAGCCTGATTATTAAGTGATAACCACCTGCCAGGGGAGAGCTAATGTCTTGCAAACTGTGTCTAACTTGACCCTTGTAACAGCTCATGGTGTGGATGCTATTATTAGATTATTACTTATCCAACATTGATACAACTGGTGCAGGTGGGGTTGGGATTCAAACCCAGGCCATGTCAAGCACCTCAGCTTCAATCTTATTCTCCGTGTGACACGCCTGTGCCTGCCCCTTGCCTGCCCCCCTGGTTCTGTCACCACCACCCTCTATCTACCCTTCACTGGTCTGCAGACAGATTTCCACTCCCTAGTTGCTGTGTCAGACTCAGTGCTCTCGCTCCTGAAGTCTCTTCTCCCTTACAAAGTCCTTTCTTACCACACCAAGTTTTGGACCAGAGCCCATGGCCTATCTTAAAATCCCATAAAATGAGGCCTTGCCTTTGACACCCAAATGACCTTTATATGATCCTATGTATATTACTTTATTGTTTGGACATTGGGGTGTGGATGAGTGGGAGAGAAAGAGGAAAGAGAGAGAGAGAGAGAGAGAGAGAGAGAGAGAGAGAGAATGAGAATCTCCTTGGAAGCCCTAGAAACTTAGCAGCCCTGACTGGACATCTTACCGGTTTGGGTGTATCTATCTCTGTGTTGGTATTGTTTTCAGTTTACCCCTCAAATGATTTGTGAGCACCCTGCAGGAAGGTTTACAGACTTGTTCATCTCTATAACCCAGCACCCGGCAGGATACCTGCCACGCAGTGATAGTGAGTTATACAAAAAGGAAGGATGGACAATGTCCTGTTTACAGGGAGGTGTTTAATGATGGTGGTGGTTGTGATTCATGTTCTAGGAGAAAGGACTTCAAGGTTCCCAGCTCCATTTCCCCTCCCTTCACAGGTCAGGGTACGGAGCCAACTCCCTGTTGAGCTTGTTGGGGGTCAGCCCAGGGGAAATTGGAAAGAAACTAGGGCTGGTCGGCTTCCCAGGTTAAGCATAGGTCCACGAAGGCCCAGAGGTCACACAGCCCCTGCCATCTGTGTTGGGCTCAGAGCTACTGACTACACCCTTGTCTTGGTTGGCCACGCCCTCCGTCCCTTCACTTTTTATCCCTGGGTGGCCTCATGAACTTGGCCCTGTGTATCAACTTTCAGGTAAAACACTGGGTTTACTTCTGCACCTTTGCTGCGGCAGGGGAATGACTCTAATCTACCAAGAGAAAGAAAAAAAGTGTCCTTTGTGAGGATGAAGTGACTGGATTTTTTTGCCCTCTAGGCACAAGTGTTTTCCGAAGAGCATGGCCTTTGACTAGGCACTTTCTGTGACTCAGACAGACCCCAAAGAAGTCTTAGCTGGTTGCCAGCTGCTAGCCACACTCCCAGGCTTATCAGCAAGTCCTTCCTCGGTGGAGGGCCTCAAGGCACAGTTTCTGTCATAGCCTGAAGACGCAGAGTTAGTCTACAGAATGAGAGATCGGGCACACTGAGAAGTGACCCCAAAGATGCCTACCTCAAGGTCCTGAGCATACATACCGTAGTGACATTACTTGGAAAGAGGAGTGTTATGCTGTTTTTGCCGAAGTGTTACGCTGAGGATCTTCAGAGGAAGAAATAATCGGAGCTCACTGGGGCAAGTCCTAATGGCCATCCTGGGGTTCTCTAAAAGAGCAAGACGGAGCCGAGCCAGACACACAGACAAGCCAGGCATGATAGGTACAGTGATACAAACCCATCACCTAGCACTTGGGGGATGGAGGCAGGAAGAGCTCAGGGCAGCTTCAGCTACATACATAGTAAGGGTGAAAAGCTGGGCAGTGGTGACACATGCCTTTAATCCCAGCAGTCTGGAAGCAGAGGCAGGTGGATCTCTGTGAGTTCAGGGCTACAGAGTGGGTTCCAGGACAGGCTCCCAAGCTACACAGAAACTCTGTCTCAGAAAAAAACAAACAAACAAACAAAACCAAAGAGTGAAGCAGAGGTCTGAGTGGTGTGGCTACAGGCCAGGCTGGGAAGCTTGGAGCAGAGCACCCTATGAGGAATTACGATCCTGCCTTGAGCTGGCCCTCTGAAACTGATTTAGGACTTGTAATCTCCTTAACCGTGGGGGAATCGATGTATGATGTTACATGCCTGTAAGTTTGGGATGGCCTCCTTGTGAAGGCCATCGATGATCAATACTGGGCAAAATTGTAAGTAGGAGCCAGGCAGTGGCGCGCACCTATAATCTGGGGACTGAGACAAGTTCAAGTCTCGCCTAGGCTACAAAAAGAGTTACAGTCAGCCTGTTCTATTTAGTGAGAGCCTGTCTTAAAACATAAAACAAAAGAAAGAAAAAGCCAGGACAGCAGGAAGCCTTCTTCTCTAGTCTTCCTAGACTCAGCAGCAGCAGGAAGATGAACAGGAACATCTTCTGGGAAACATCGGAAAAAACCACAATCATTTTCTGTATTTCCGCGGCCCACCAATTTCAGAAGTCAACCTGCGGCCAGGTCCCCTGCCAAGCACAAGAGGAAGTGCAGCTGGAGAGCCAAGCTAAGAGACCAAACACCAAAGGGCCGGGATACCAAGCCTCCTAAAGATGGTCTGTCATGGATTCAGATGCGGATGCTTGAAGGTCTGACACCTAAACCCAAGAGAGCTGCCACTGTAGTACTGGCTTCACCTTGAGGGTTTCCATGAGCAGCTACAAAATAAAACATTCTGGGTTTGAAAAACAAAGTAATAGCAAAATGAACAACCAAAAGAACAGTACTGGGGACGTTGCTCAGCCATAGAGGTCCTAGATTCAATCCCTAACATGAAGAACAATGTTGCTGAGGGCATAGATATACCTCAGTATATCCAGTAAGAGTCTCTACTTAGGAGGTGTTGAAAGGATTCCCCTTTGAGGAGTGGCAGCGGCATCCGGAAGAAAAAGTCTGTGTTCACTGCTCAGATCCCCATGCCTCCTGCAAAAGAGAAAGAAACCTCTTATCCCTACGACAGCTCCTCTGCCCACCTCAGACCAGAAAGCCTGATGCCACCACTGCCCCGCTTCCCAGCTGCCCCGGTGTGGCCCATCTTTGTCCTCTGTGCTTGTGGCAAGGGCTAGGCTAAGCCACCTCAGGATCCAGTCTCTTCCACCTTTCTCTGTCGGCCACGTGGGCCAGGCCCTGTGCGCTCTCAGGAGTTCCAGTGTCCCAGAAGGGCAATGCTAGGGATGGTCCAGCTTCCCTCGTCTCTCTAGCTTATAAAATAGCCCTGGAAACAATTTCTGGCCCCTGGGCAGAGATCGGGACAATGGGAAGCCTATGTCTGACTAGGCTACATTTGGTATCTAATGGGGGTCCGTGGCTGTGCCCCAAGAGGACACTGAGGTCCTTGGTTCTCTTTGGTGAACCTCAGTCAGCAAGCACACATTTCTAAAAACACACACTGTTGTCTGTGAATGGTGCATCATACTTGAACCTAGTTTTTTTATTTTGTTTTGTTTTGTTTGTTTTTGTTTTGTTTTGTTTTTTTATTTTTGAGACAAGGTTTCTCTGTAGTTTTTGGTGCCTGTCCTGGAACTAGCTCTTGTAGACCAGGCTGACCTCAAACTCACAAACTCACAAAGATCCGCCTGCCTCTGCCTCCCGAGAGCTGGGATTAAAGGCGTGCGCCACCACCGCCCGGCCTTGAACCTAGATTTTGAAGATGTGTTTTTAAAGCACCATTTTTTTTAACATAGCAATAAGAGAGAAGTGATGTTCAGAACTCTAAGACTGAACCTCCCAGTATAAATTTGCTGAAGACCACAAGTTGGGCCTGACTTTCAGGCCAGACCTTTCCAGAAGGAAGGGCCTGCCCCTGCCCTAGTGGCATTCAGTAACAGAGGGCTATCGGCAGGTCGGCCACTGTGGTTCTCACGAGGGGCTTCGCTGTGGAGACAAAAGAACAGGGTGTTGGGCCTCTGTCGTGCCTCAAACACCACGGCAGAGGCAGGGGGTGAAGACCTTCAGGACAAACCCCCTCCTGTGTGGATGAGGAGTGATGGAGTGGCTCTGGGAACTGTCCACTGGCCAAAGCACACCCCACCGTGGCCCTGCTGGCTTCCCGACTGAACTGTGGTCAGGTTTTAGCCTTGGTTGTCTTCCAGCCCAGGTGACAGACAGCCTGGGAATTCTGAAAATGACCCATTTAGGAAGCTGTGGTAAGACAATTGTGTGTGCCTTGCAGTAGAGACAGGGAGACCTTGCAAAATACCATCCTTAAACTCCCAACACATGCACGTGCACACACACATAGAAGCTAAGCCAAGGGCAAGGCAGCTGGAGCCGCAGAGGTCAATACAGGGCTCTCCTCTGCACATATCCAGATGGTCCAGGGAGAGCAGCGCTGAGCACAGGGCTGCCGGAGATAACAGCCACGATGCTTCCTTTCCTCATTAGTGGTTTTAAAGTCCCACTATGTTTCCAGGCCGAGCGGTGCACACCTTTTGGCCCAGCACTCAGGAGACAGAGGCAGGCAGATCTCTGCGAGTTCAAGGCCAGGCTGGTCTGTATAATGAATTCCAGGACAGTCAAGGCAACACAAATCCTGTCTTGAAAAACCAATAAATAAATAAATAAATAACAATAAGAAGAAAGTCCTACTATGTAGCAGCTGTATTGGTGATATTGGTGGTATGTCTTTCTGGGTTTGAGGAGCCAAGATTCTATAAGAGAGACCGACACCCGAGCAGCTCCTTATATTCTACTTATTTGTATGTGTACATATGCATCTATATCAATCATGGCATCTATAGCTTACTCAACAAAAATATACGAGCAACCTCTACGGAGAACAAGAAAACTCCTGCTGTTATGCAAGGTGCAATAATTATTAGTTCATGGTTGTTATTGTTTTGTTTTGTTTTGTTTTTGTTTTTGTTTTTTCGAGACAACGTTTCTCGGTAGCTTTGGAACCTGTCCTGGAACTAGCTCTTGTAAACCAGGCTGGTCTCAAACTCACAGAGATCTGTCTGCCTCTGCCTCCCAAGTGCTGGGATTAAAGGTGTGCGCCACCACAACCTGGCTTAGTTCATGTTTTGAGGGGTGAATAGAAGTTTGGTTTTGAAAACGGAGTGGGTGAGGAAGCTATTCCTAGCTCGGAGCAGAGCCAAAGCTCCTGAATCCACCTCCCTAAGCACCCTCTGTACCCATCTAGGCAGGCAAAGAAGTGCCTGGGTTCAGGAGAGTTGGGGGAGGGCAGAAGAGTCTGGAAGGCTCCATAGTCACAACCTCCTTAACACTGTGGCCCTTTAACACAGTTCCTCATGTCGTGGGGACCCCCCCAAGCATAACATTATTTTTGTTGCTACTTCAAAACTATAATTGTGCTACTGTTATGAATTGTAATGTAAATATCTGATATGTGACCCCCCCAAAAGGGTCGTGACTCACAGGTTGAGAGTCACTGCTCTAGAGGTTCCCTCCTAAGAGAACCAGAGGTGAGGGGGCTCCAGTGTGGGTCGTGGGATGGGAAGTCTTCGAAGTCCACCTAAGGGCTCTTTAGGAGTAGCATGGGGTGGGGTATTTAGGTTATAAAGGAATAGGATCCAAGACAGAAGAAGACATACCCTGGAGAGAGTCTGGAAAATGGGAACTTTCATGCCTTTTTCGGCCCTCGAACCTTGCTCTGTGTCAGGCACACATACCCAGCCCAGAGAGGAAGAAAGGCAGCTGTGAGTATGTTGGGTAGAGAAGCTTCGAGAACCCTGGACACGCAGCAGCAGTTTCTTACTCTGGAGAGATACCCATCTGAAGGTCAAGAGCATGCCTCAGGGCAGCTACCCAACAGCATTCCCCAAAGCCAGCAGCCGAACCGAGGTGGGTTTGTGGGAGGTGACTGTGTGCCCACACGTTCTGCCTTTCTCCTTGCTTATACCTACCACATCCTCCTCCTCCTTCTTTCCCTCCCCCCTCCTCCTCCACCTCTAACTTTCTCTTTGAGAAAAGTTGAGGCTTATGCAGAAACCATCTGCCCACAGGGGATTCTTTGTGTGATTTCCCTAAAGGAGTTCTTGATGTAGCCCAGGCTAGCCACTAACTCATGATTTTCCTGCTTCAGCTTCCTGAGTGCTAGGGTTCCATTGCACCTGGTGTTGGCATATTATCTAAAGCCTCCCCCATAACCACCTCTGAGCAAGAGGAGGCTGTGCGAGGGGTCTAAAGAGCCTTGCCCACGCACCAGGCCGCCTCTGTTTCCTCTAGTGAAATCTTCGGGAATGGGGAGGGGGGGTCTTCAGGTCAGGAATCCCAGTCCCCCTGCCCACAGAGGAGTTCTGGGTAGGGGAGAGCTGACAGCCTGGGAACCGGTCTGCCAACCAGTTCAACCAGAGAATGGTTTCAACTCAGGTAGTTCAAAGGGAGCAGGGATGCCCAGCCTGCTCTGGGAGCAGCGGGCCCTTAACCCTTTCTCTGTAGTGCCCTGACAACATCCGGGAGGCGGCCCATGTTGGAGAGGGGTTTAAGCTCCTTGGAAGATAAAATGGGTGTGGGTGGCTTTGGCGATCATTTCAGAGTGCAACCAGACACTGGGGGGGGGGAGGAAACTGAGGAGGGAGGCTCCCGTGCTCCCCCATCCCAGTTGTCCCTCGAGATTCGGTCCTCTAGTGTGGTGATCCCAGGAGGATCCTGGCTTCTGGGTGGATGCAGGGGCACTGGGATTGGATTTCTGGGCTAATGAATATTCATCAGTTTGAGCCAGCCTCTGCTGCTGTTTACTTAGCTGGGAGGGGCCGGGTTTCAGGTTCACCTTGACTCCAGGAGCGGCTGCCCGCGAAGCAAGCTGGTACCTGCTTCTGCACCTGTTTCCCTCACACCTGCCCTGCAGCTGCTCCTACCCACCTCTCCAGGCTGAGTCTGGCCAGCACCCTGGAGACACCCTCGGCTCCTCCAATCTCACCTGCCTGGGCAGCTCCTCCAGTCAGCTCCTCTAGGGAAAGTCTCACCTCCAGCCCAGAGCAGTCCGGATTACAGGTACAGGCAGCAGGGACTGGTGGGTGGGGAGACTCTGACGCAGGTCCCGACCAGGGTTCCCACTACTGCCTTCGTGGTAGATGAGCCCCGCAGACTCTGTCTTCATCCAGTCTCACCCCACTGGCCCCTGGGAGAATGCCCAGGCCTCCAACAAAATTCGCGTTGAGAAAGTTTCACTATTAAACTCTTGTGTTCAAGATCGTTCCCTCCGGCCCGCAACCTGGAACATGTATGTGTCTGGCCGTCTGGTAAAAATATCTCCCGCTAGCTGCCCAGTCTTCTTCAGGGTAGCCAAAGGCCTTCGGGGGTCCTGCAAAATAAGGGGAGCAGGTTCTACCATGCAGAACCTATACCCTCCTTCCCCTGCCCCTCCACCTCTCACGCAGTCAATGGTTAGCTTGTCCCGTTCAGAAGGAGCTTGGCCCACTCTGGGTAAAGCCCTTCAGATAGTGCTCTAGTTGGGGTGACAGGACTTGTCTTGGGTGCTTATGTGCATGCAATGGGGCTAGCCACCTGAGGCAGGAGGTGGCAAGTTGTCCTAACAAGGCCTTTCATGGGCCCTGAAGCTACACAAACAGCAGAGGTGGAGCTGGCATCCTTGGGGCCTGATTTTCCTCATCCCACGATTGCAAGACCCAGGGCAAGGGCCCAGCCCTTAACCTGACATCTCAGGGTCCTGGGTAAGCAGACAGCTGATCTCACCCAGTGCTAGATCTGTGCGTCTATCACCCGGTCCCCTTGACTTTCCAGGATCATGCACGGGCATGTGACTGGAAGCATTTTAACATTTTCCTCTTTACAACTCTGGCTGCCTTTTTCTTTCTTTTTCTTTTTGTTTGTTTATTTCTTTTTTGCTGTTGTTTGTTAGCTCATTTTTAAGACAGGGTCTCATTCTGGAGACCAGACTGAAGTAGAAACTTGTTGGGTAGATCAGGCTGACTTTTGGAGTCTCTGGACTGTCTTTCCTGAGTGTGGAGACTGCAAATGTGCATTTCCAAGCCTGGTTCCTATCGCCTGCTCTTTGTTGTGTTTTTTTTTCCTTTTGTTTTTAGACAGTTTCTTTTCTTTTTTATTTTTTGTTTTTTTTTCTCCTTTTTTTTTGTTTTTTAAGACAGGATTTCTCTGTGTAGCCTTGGATGTCTTGGAACTCACTCTGTAGACCAAGCTAACCTCAAATTTACAGACTCACCTGCTTCTGCCTCCTGAGTGCTGGGATTAAAGGCACGCGCCACTACTGCCCCGCTAGACAAGAATATCTTTATGTAGTCCTGACTTCTGGAGCTCCCAATGTAGAGTGGGCTAACCTTAAACTCACAGAGCTCCTCCTGTCTCTGCCTCCTGATTGCTAGGATTAAAAGTGGGTGCCACCATGCTGGACCAGATTCTACATTGTCTTTTACATGCACTAAAGACTCTCCAGGTTGCATTATGCAAAACAGAGAATAGTCCATCAATTTATCTGTTTTACAGATTCAGATTTCCATGTGTTAGGCTTGCCTCAAGGGGCAAACACTTATTCGGGTGTTTAGGTGTCCTGGGCAGAGAGGACAGGAAGGCCAGAAAACGTATCCTCAAGAGTCCAGGGTACAAGTCCAGGACACAGGGCACCAAGGCAGGCATTAACATAACAGTCTGCCGAGCATTTCCTCGTGACCTGAGCCTCCTTCAAGGCAAAGCTCCGGAAATGCCACCCTGATATAGAGTACTCGTTGAAATGGGTACATTTTAACTGGTATCAGCAGAAGCCTCTCTCCCGCATAGAGCAAGGAAATCAGGTGCCCACGTCTCTGGCAGCTCCAGATGGGCAGTGGTGGGTCAACAAGGCAGCTACTGAGCGGGCACCCTGTCCCTCCTTCCTTGCCCTCCCACAGCTCCTTCCAGTAACCCGCTCTGGAACGCTAAGTTCTGTGCAAGGCTGTGCTAAGCCCAGGAGGGGCACGCTGCCAAGGCAAACCTCTCAGGCTGTCCCTCTATGCACTCAGCTCTTCAGGTGCCTGGAAGTACCCATCCGGCCCTCGTCCCCGCTCCCCCTGCACCCCCATGCTCTAAGTGGAGCTGTACATGATCTCTAACTTCAGTCACTTAGACCCAACTGAAGGGATAGAGTCAGCAATATGGGTCTGCTTTGTGAACAAAAGAATGGGAAAGAGTATCCTGGGCTGGGGTGGTGGGGCGGTGGGGAGATGTATCTAGAGGGGCAGAAGACACCACACAAGGGACAGCAGCAAGAGGTGTCCAGCTTGTTTCCAGCCTAGGCCAGGCAGGGTCTTGCTCTTCCTGAATCTGACATGCTCCCCTCACCCCAAATACCCATATGCATTATGGAAATTAGAAAGCCAGAAGGGGAGAAAGCAGTATCCTATATTTCTTCTACTTAAAAAAATCTGCTGGTGCTCGATTCGGATTTTTTCTTTCTGATGATTTTAGACAATGTAACGAAGTCCATCAAGATTTGGGGGTTTTAGTGCTATGGATTAAACACAGAGTTTTGGGCATATTAGGCAAAGGATCTACCACCTAGCTATGCTCCCAGTCCCCCTCTATCACCAGCTTTTTAAAAATTACATTTCTGGTGCCTTTAATTCCAGCACTTGGGAGGCAGAGGCAGGCAGATCTAAGTGAGTTCGAGGCCAGCCTGGTCTACAGAGCGGGTTCCAGGACAGCTGGGGCGACACAGAGAAATCCTGTCTGAAAAACAAAAACAAACAAAAAAATGTTTTGGGTGTACCTAACGGGTGTATGCCATGGTTCATTTGTGGAAGTCAGCGGACTTCTGAGCATCAATTCTCCTCTTCTACCACATAGGCCCTAGAGATGGAACTCGGGTCATCTGGTTTGGTGGCAGGTGCATTGCCTGTGGCCCATCTCACAAGTCCCTCCATCGGCTTTTAACAGAGGTGACAAATGCAGGTCTGGGCCGCCCGGCCATCTCGCTTCCTGGCATCTGTTAGCTTCTGCCCCTGCTTCCCCAGGGTTGTCCCGGTGTATGCCCAGGGTCCTAAGACCAGACCTCCAGCCTCTCTGGGCCCAGAGACGCCCTTGACTACGTCGTTCAGCTCCCTCACAGAATTAATTCCTCCAGGCTCCTGTCCCCTCCATACTGCAGACAGCCGTGGCCAGAGAGCTTCATTCCCAGGCCTTCTTCTAGCTCACATGCACCTTTGTGGAAATTAATAAAAGGTCAGGTCTGGGCAGAGGAGGCTCCATGTCAGGGCACACAGCTTGTGAGCTGTGACGCTTGGATTTCAACCCAAATCCCACCTGAGAGCCTTCTAGAAGGGTCCGTACAGAACAACCCGCGATCATGGCACCCGCCAGGCTCCACCTGACTGCCTTGCAAATTTTTAACTCTCCTTCAAACACCCGTCCTGTGGCAGCTTGCTGGGGAAAAAGAACAGTCTGGTAATGATTAGTCCATCTCCTGAGTTTTACTCCGCAAAGCTGATGTAACCATATAGACAGGCCGTCATGGTGGAGCTGAGAGTCAGACCTGGATGGGACGAATAAGGACCCCGAGGCCCAGAGAAGTAACTTGGCCGAACTTTCCTCTACTCCTTCAGGAGGCTTAGGCAGACCTTCCCAAGACTGCGGCTCCCAGGCCTCTCCTCAGGAAAGGCCCATGCTCGTCACTATTGGGAATGACAAACGACTAGATCTATCACAAATTCTATTTAATTTTGTCCTGAGTTCCAAGCAAAGCACAGGGTGTTTCTGCAAGCGTGGCCTGTCAGTGGTCTGCCAGCACCGGGCAGAGATGAGAAGGACTTGGTCATGGTGTCACAGACCAAGATATGTGTGACTAGGTAAGGGGTTTCCCTAGCCTGTAGCCTGAAGGCTTGGAAGGAAGGACCTCAGAGCTCTCTCTACAGCTTTGTGAGGCAGTGGGGTAGGGTTGTCTCACTGTCCCATGGCCTGGCTCAATGTCTTTCCCATTAATGGCTGCCCTTGAGGCTCTTTTCCCAACCCTTCAGTCCCTGCCCTCAATCCTTCACTTTTTTTTTTTTTTTTTTTTTTTTTTTTTTTTGAGACAGGGCCTCATTATGTAGCCCAGGTTGGTCTCCAATTCCCAACCCTCCCAGCTCAGCCTCTGTGCTACAGTTCTAGGCGTTAACCAGCACACCCGACAGTTCTTGAAACAGCTCATTACTGTGAACGAGCCCTGGTCCAAGTGCCCATCCCCTCCACCCAGTGACCTTTGTCTCTCCCATTTGGTCCCGCAGAAAGCCCTGCCTGGGCCCCGGGACCGCCATGACTGAAGTCGGTTGGTGGAAGCTGACTTTCCTCCGGAAGAAGAAGTCCACCCCCAAAGTGCTCTATGAAATCCCTGACTCCTACGCCCAAACGGAGGGAGGAGCGGAGCCCCCGAGCCCTGACGCTGGGGGTCCTCACAGCGACTTTAACACCCGCCTGGAGAAGATTGTGGACAAGAACACCAAAGGCAAGCACGTCAAAGTCTCCAACTCAGGCCGCTTTAAGGAAAAGAAAAAAGTCCGGGCCATGTTGGCAGAGAACCCCAACCTCTTTGACGACAGGGAGGACAAAGGACAATGAAGGCAGCCGGGGAGGACACTAGCGCCTCCTTGCCCCCTGCCACTGGTGGGGTCTGAGGCAGGAGCTTGCCACGCTGGCCTCTTTGGTCATAGCTAATGCCATGGTGGCAGGTGATGCCTGCTGGCAGGAGCACCTGGCTCTTAGGTTTGTATTTATGTGCCCCAGATTTACAAAGGGCCTGGGAGATCCCAGGGCCCTCCTCCCCATGATCGCATACAAAGGCACTCCGGTCTAGGATGAAAAATGGCCGCCTAGAAGTACAGCTGTCCTTGGCAAAGCAGCTTGGCTCACAGGGAGGCGGCGCGACAGAGTAGACAGGGAGCCCGACAGACTCCACCCACTCCCTGGGCACAGGGTCAAGGGTGAATTTGGAACGCCGCTCCCTCTACTTTCTCTACCTGTGACTTGTTCCCCCGGACCAATCCTAGAAGAGCAGAGTTTCCAGAAGTCACGTGATAAGCGGTTTCCTTGGTGCCAGAGGCGGAGCTGTTGAGCTTGAGATCGCCTCTGAATTCAAGGAGTAAACCTGGAACTTCGCTCCACCTGAGTGGTGCGGCAAAAGATACGAGCACTCCCTGGGGTGCTACAGAAGGCCAAATCAGAAATCCCTGAGTTATTGCCTTGACCAGCACGTGTGTGGGTGCTGAATTACATACCCCCCAAAGAGAAGCCTCACTGGTCCAAGGGTCCAAACTAGAGGAATGATTGGGTTTCCTCTACTCCTTCCCCAATAGTATTTAAGATGGATCCGCCCCAGAAGTCAATCCTGGAGCCTTGAATTTTGTTGAAAAAGTCGTGGTAGGTTTTACTTAGTAATAAACAGTGCTGAGAACACAGGGGTATCTATGCTCTTATCTCACATGTCTGGGGATGGCCACGTCCCTACTTTCGTGTGGGCTCTTCAAACTTCAGGAAGGGACCCCAAGTGTGACAGTGTAGAAGCTGTCTGTCAGTAATTCCACCATCAGGCTAGGCTTCATATGGCAGGGGAGAAAGGAAAGAGACAGACACCCCCTGGACAACTGCGAAGTTGTGGGGGCTCTAAGACAGTGGGTTAGAAAGAACTTCGGCAACAGGCCCCAAAACTCTGTAGTTCTCAGTGGTTCAGTTTGGGACCAAGATTTAAATTCTGGTGCCGCCAATTAGTAGCCTGGTGAGCCTGGGGACATTTTATAGAGAGACTTATCTGTAAAGCCAGGTGTGAGGGCAAATCCCTGTAATCTCAGCTCTTGCTGAGGCAGGGGGATTGCAGTTCAAAGGTCAACCTGGGGTGTACTGAAAGGCCCCATCTCAGGAAACACAACAAAACCTCCTCAGAGTCTCAGGTGGTTCCCTTCCTCTTCCTTCTCTTACAGAATGCCACCATCCCCACTGCTGTAGTTAAAGAAGCAGGGGAGAGTACTCACCCTGTAACGGCAAGTCTAGTTCTTACCCAAGCCACAGGGCCTGAGAACTGAAGAAAAAAAAATCAGTCAAATCCCTGGAGCTCACGGTGGGAAAGACCAAGGTGGCCACTCAGCTATGTGGTTCAACAGCTTCGAGGTCAGTGCCTCAAAGTCTGCAGGGCCACCCCACCCTAGGGAGCTGTTGCTGAGGAAGTCTATTGCCAAAACAAACAGACCTATACAAGGAGACCTTTGTCAGGTGCCTCGCCCAGGCCAGGGGAACTCAGAGGATAAGGGAGGCAGAGCAGGAGTTGAACAGAAAAGAGACTGAGGGGCCCTGCCTTTACCTCAGCCTTTTGCACCCCCCTCCTCCCCAGAACTTTCTAGGTCTGTTACTCAGTTCATAAAGCCTCCCACAAAGGGCTGAGATGCCCCCCATTCTTGCAACCTTGCTGTTAGCTTACCACACACACTGCTCACACAGGCTGTTTCCCTAGTCCTCCCTACCCCCATCACGGAGAGCCGAGTGCTGCTGTCAGCTCCATCTTCTGGGGGAGTTACTGGAGGATGAGAGAGGCTAGTTAAGTTACCAGCCCTTGGCCAGGCACTTGGTTAAAAGGAGAATTGGTCTGTCTGTGTGACCCATGATGCCCCACACCCCAGCGCCTTCCATTCTTGAACCTCTTCTATTATGTGCTGGGGTGGCAGAGGCAGGAACAGTTACCATCTGCAGAATGTGATGGGAGATGAGACAGGACAGGGTTTAGGTCTTAGGCCAAGGGAGGTGACTGCTGCCAAGCGGAATATGAAAGCTCTGGAACCCATAGGAGAGCCAACCTGTGAGCCTAGAGTCTGGGTACCCTCTAAGAGCCATCTCACAGCAGCCATTCTGAGATTACCTAATTCCAGACAGGAAATGAAGATGGGTACTGGGTATAGACTCGTGTTTGGTTTTGCTTTTTTGAGGCAGGCGCTCACAGTGCAGCCCAAGTTGACTTGGAACTCCCCATGTAGCCCAGGCTGACCTCAAACTCATTACAATCCTCCTGTTCTAGCCTCCCAAGAGTTGGGATTACAGGCATGAACCATACCATTTGGTTTATGCCCCCCACCACACACACACCAGACACAATGCTGAGGGTAGAATTTACACATGCTAGACAAACACTCTACTGCTGAACTTCCTTCCGTGGGGTCCCTGGTCTCTGACCTTCACATGCCCTAAAATGATCTCTGCAGAAATCTTCCAGGGAGACAGTACATGTCACCCTAAGCTGGAGGCCCAGTTGGCTAGAGAGACCCAGCTGCCCCAGGGAGTCCCAAGCAAGGCAGCTGCAAGCTTGCAGGAGCTGCTAGGAGGAGGAGGAGGAACCGAGAGTGCAAACACGTGCAGGAGCCGGGAGAGGCCATGGTTATCAACCACAGTTTCACTGGGAAGTCGCCCAAGCAGAGGAAGGGGGGGCGGGCAGAAGAGGCCGCCTGGAACTGGCCTCCACTGTCCTGTAAGGGTCAACTCTAGCCAGTGGGCGCCCCCTGCTGGACCCAATCTGTCTGGCCAGAAGCTAGGAGGGAGGAAAGTCTTGTCCATTCGCTCTCCAGCTTCCCTGTCTGCTGAGGTTCCTCCTCCTGGGACCGACAAAACAAAGTCAGGTCAAGCACTAATGTCACACATGGCCGGAAGTTTTTATTACACACTTGTATGTTGGAAATGACAGCTGAGATCACGCTAAAAACTGGGGACACACACACAACCTCCTAAAAGAGGTGGGGTACAGCAAGGTGTTCTTCTCAACAACACATGTGCATGTGCATGTAAGTCCATGGCACAACAGCAAAAGGGGTGAGGGAGGGGGGTACCTGGTGGGCGGCCACAGGGTCAGTGTCCTTCGGGACCCAGGGTTAAGTAGGGGGACCAACACAGAAGAGGACTGACTTGGGGGGAACTCTTGTCAGTGACAGAGACTGAAGCACACACCCACAAAGTCAAAAGAAGTACAGCGTCCAGAGTAACAAGTTCATGGCCAACCAGAACAAACAGTGGTTCTCTGATCCTGGCTGAGCCATAGAAAACACGGATTGGCCCAGGCTCCTTTCCGTGGCCGGTGAACCATGCATGTCGGCAGCCTGATGATTCCGTTGCTGGAAACAGAGTCATAATAGCTGCTACCCGCAA
This sequence comes from Myodes glareolus, assembly GCF_982192425.1. Classification (NCBI taxonomy): domain Eukaryota; kingdom Metazoa; phylum Chordata; class Mammalia; order Rodentia; family Cricetidae; genus Myodes; species Myodes glareolus. Next base: position 25,809,656 of record NC_142034.1, on the reverse strand, counting down.
GATGGGCTTTTCCAAAACCCACAAGCAAAGCCAAGGGAGATAATTATGAGATTCTTGGCCATTCGTGACTCTCTATGACACGACCATGCTCTGCTCCAGCCAGCTGAGTTCGAAGGACTGGGGTGGGGTGGGGGGAGTCCTGGGGAGACTTGGATATAAAGGACGGATAGGAAAGGAAATGGACTTAGTTTAAAAACAGGGACTGGAGCTGGGCCTGGTGGCACAAGCCTGTAATCACTGCTCCTCAAAAGACTGCGGCAAGAGGAATTTAAGGCCAAGACTTGACTGGGGTACACACACAGTGAGCTCAAGGCCAGCCTAGGCAACTTAGTCTCCAAATAAAAGGTTAAAAAAATATTGAGACTATAGCTCAGTGATAGTGTTACCTAGCATGAGCAAGATCCTAGGTTTAAGCCCCCCAACACAGAGAGAAAGGCAGACCTGGCTCCCAGTCCTTCACCCTCTCTTAGAAGCTCTACCCCACTCTCTTTCGGCTGATTTCAGACGATTCCCCAACATTCTGAGTCCAGAATCAAGGTGCAAGTCTCTCATACACCCAGTCTTCCTCCCCGTGGTGGGTCATGGGTCCCAGGGGTGCGGCTCCTGCTGTCAGGCCTCTCCGGAAGACAATGCGATCATGCAGGCGGTTGGTTTGGCCTTGCCAGAACTCTATCACCTGGGGGTACAGGATGTAGCCACCCCTATGGGGAAGAAGCAGAGCTTTATTGTGCCCTCCTCCCCTCTGATCCCAAGCTCCCTTGAGGGAAGTTCCTGGGATGAGCCGGCGAAGGATTCCCGGAGAAGGAGATCTGCCCCCAGTCCCTTTTTGGATGTCCATCAGGCACAGGTATCACTTACCAGTATTCCGGCTTCGGCACCTCTTGTTCCTGGTAGAGCTGCCCCAATTCCTCATTTTTCTTTCTCAGATACTGTTCAGGGAAGACAGAGTAAGAGTCAGGCATGGGCGATGATCCACTTAAGGACTTACGAACATAGGTTTTGGGGCAGGACCTCGGCCAGGTACGGGGGACAGAGGGGATGGAGGGGTTCTGGGGCAGTGGTCAACAGGAGAATCAGACAGAGGAGGCCTGTTTTCAATCTTCCCACTCTTCTCCCCAGGGACAGCATCATCTTTTTTTTCTCTGCTAGATTGACAGGGCCCTGGCATCTCCTGGAGACAGTCCCTGGGGATGTGCCCAGAGCCTCAGGAATCAAGAGGATCATGCTGAAGCCCCACTTACCTCTCGATCGGGGATCACAGAACTTTGCCGACTGACCACAGCCCCAATCTGGCTGCTCTTGGGGCGGGAATGGAAGTAGTTCTCAGCCTCCTTCTCAGGCAGCTTCTTCACAGGACCCTCCACACGTACCTGCATGTGGATGACCCTGGCTAGTGATGATGGGTCCTACCAATCCCTCTTACCGGCACACGCCCTGTCTCTTGCTGTTTTCTCTATCTGCTGCCCCACCACTCAGCTCCAACCAGACCGTCTGAGAGTTGTGTGAGAGGTAGCGTACCCAGGCCTAGGCAGAATAATGTGCCTGGTCTGGGGACCTTCCTTCCCTGCAATCATTTATAAATTGACCCCTGCCCACACAGTCCACAGGAAGTTGTTTTGAAGATGCTCACTCACCTGCCGGTTCAGGGGCTCCCAGTAGAAGACAAGAGAGGCAAAGGGATTCGAGTCCTGAAACAAGAGGGAAACCATAGAAATCATTGAAAACAATGCTCCCTGCACAGAGGAGGAAGGCAGGAGATGGAGGAGATTTTCAACAGATGCATTCAATGTTCCTTCTCATTTAAACTCTCAAAGGCGAGCCTCCTGTTTCAGGTCTGAAGACAGGCTCTCAGGGCAGAGTGGCGCATGGTGCAGTTCCCACAGCTGGTGCTAGAGCTGGGTTTAAGTCGGCTTAACTCCGGTGTGAGGCTTGGCCTCTCCAGTCACCAGAGTTGTGGCGTTAGATACGTTTGTTATTGTTTGTTTTATGCTCCTTGTTGTTTTTGAGACAGGGTCCTACTCAGTGGCCTGTGGCAATCCTCCTGCCTCAGCCTCCACACCCAGCTCACTCATAGAGCTTTGGGGGGTGCTGTGGAATGTACCTCAGGGTGGCATGACTAAATGCAGATGAAACACCAACCCCTGCACCCCTTAGAACAGGTGCTGGGGACAAAACAGATTAAATAAAAAGCAGCAACGTCTACTCCACAGAGATTACTGTGGAGCAAATATCAATCGTGTGACCGCATTGTCACACGTCAGAGGCTGAAAAGAAATGACAAAGTAAAGCTGTAAGGTGCCCTACGGGCAAACAGTGCCATGTGCCAGGGGCTGAGTCAGTGTTGGGTAAGAAAGGCTTCCCTAATGAGGGACCATGTGGCTGAGACCCACAGGAATGGCAGCTGATTGGGTAGCGATGATGGAGGTGGGTGTGGGTTCATTCACTCAGAGTACAAAGGTCCTGAAGCAAAGAGGGAACCTGGGCAGAGAAAGGAGGGAGCAGGGAGTGGTAAGAAGACCACGTAAACAGGGTGGAGGCTAGCCCTGCCAGCCCTGGGAAGGACTGAGCCTGACCCCTCACCAGCTCTTTTCCCTTTCGGCTCTCGTAGTTAGTGAAGAAGCGGAAGCCATCCTTGCCAAAGCCCTTCAGCAGCAGCATGCGGGCAGAGGGTTTTCCATCTCTAGGGCACACAGCAGAGCATCAGGTCAGAAACCATTCCAGCGTTCTCACCCCTGAGCAACCCCTTCAGCCACACCCCTAAGGGAGGCAAATATCAATTGTGTAATCTCATAAACAAATACATAGCCACAAACTGGGGGGAAGAAAGGGGGGCAGAGAGTCAAGCTGTGGGGTCCAATGCCATCAAACAATGCCCTGGAATTTTGCTGGAGGTACAAGTGTGATACCACTGTCTGGGGCTCCTTGTGGATCAAGCAGTGTCTCCCTAAGGGATGTATGGCATACAGCATCCCTGACAGCCACTTGCTCTTGAACTTCTAGCCTCCAGAAGTGTAACTTCTAGCCTGAGCTACACAGTCTATGGCACCTTACTGTAACAATGTTGAAAAGCAAGTGAGACTGGAAGAGAAAGGACCAACACCAAAGCGTGGAGCCAACTGATCACTCAAAAAGAGGCAGTGATGGACGGACCTCTGCTCAGAGCTCAGAGTGATAACCCAGAGGGTGGTGTCAAAGCCCTGCCTCAAAGTCTGGTGCTTTAGTGATAAGGGACAAGAGCAACTGAGTAGGAGGCTAACAGAGATCTCTCGCCGGGTGGTGCTGGTGCACGCCTTTGATCCCAGCATCGGGAGGCAGAGGCAGGAAATAATCTCTTAGTCCGAGGCCAGCCTGGTCTACACAGAGAAACTCTGTCTCAAAAAAAAAAAAACAAAACAAAACAAAACAAAACAAAACAACAGAGAGAGACAGAGACAGACAGACAGATCTCTCAAAGGGTAGGACTGATTGGCAAATCCTATGCCGGGTTTCAGGAGAGGGAAAGGGCCTCGGGAGCAGCCTCAGGAGATGAAGGGCGACAGGGCTTGGGCAGATATGAGCATGAGGGAAGTCAAGGGACATGAGTCGTGAGTGGATACATCAAGGATCAAGACGTATAAGGAGCTGCATTTTATCGCTGAAGAGCATTTAGTGAGCTGGCTTTTTGGATTACCAGCTAAGGACTGGTTTCCTGGGGCCCAGAGAAGATCAGTAACTCAACTGGGGTTCTTTTAGTAGAACTGCAGACGGTCAGTTGAATGCACTTTGTTTAGGCCTTCCTAAGTCTCAACCATCTGGACCCACCCACACAGGGGCCCATGGCTGTGCCTACCTGGTGCAGGTAGCCAGACACATAGCATTGGCTTCCCCTATGTCCGGACACTGAACAGCCTCCTCAAACCAGGAAGCAAACTGCTTCATGGGGTCCAGAGAGGTCAGATGAGACTCCTCAAATGCCTAGAAAGAGAGACTGACTCATTTAGTGAACACATAATGCTCATTTTGTGCCTGGTATGGACTGAAGTACTTTTCAAGTGAAAATGCATTTAGTTTTCTAAACAACCCTGAAACAACCCGGGCATTGGGAGTGCATGCCTTTAATCCCAGTACTCAGGAGGCAGAGAAAGGGGGAATCTCTGTGAGTTCAAGGTCAGCCTGGTCTACAGAGCGAGTTCCATCCTGGACAGGCTTCAAAGCTGCAGAGAAATGCTGTCTTGAAACCCAGGAGGTACTGAGGGAGGTAAACACTAAGCTAACAGGTTAGCCTCGAACACCTTGCGTAGCACCCTGAACTTTGGAGCCACCACGCCTAGCTTATTTGGTGCTAGGGACAAAATCCAGATCCTTTGTGCACGCACACTAGGCGAGAACTCTACCAACTGAGCTACAGACACACTCTCCACCCCTTTATTATTTTATGGCGTGTTTTGTGACTTGTTCTGTTTTGTCTTTGTTTTTCGAGACAGGGTTTTTCTGTGTTACTGTCCCAGCTGTTCTGGAATGAGCGATTGTAGACCAGGCTGGCCTGACTCATAGAGATCCACCTGCGTCTGCCTCATGTGTGCTGGGATTAAAGGCGAGTGCCACCACGGGCCGGGGTTTTGGGACCGTATAGGCACTTCACAAATGCCTGAATACAGGTTGGTGAGATGGCTCAGCCAGTAAAGGAATCTGCCACCAAGCCTGACGACTTGGTGACCTACATGATGGGGGGAGAAAAAACAATTCTTGAAAAACTGTTCTCTGGCCTATATACCACACACACACTAAATGAATAAAAACGTAAAAATTAGAAAAACTCTAAACCCACAGACTTTTGTAAAGTCGATATTATCACTTTACGGATTAGTAAACTGAGGCCCAGAGAGGATAAATTGCCCAAAGTGATATGGTGGGAAAAAAAAAAAAGCTGGGTTCCAACCCAGGTGAGTTCTGAAGTCAGTACCCTTCACGACCGCCTATGACACATCTTTATCCCATGTTTTCCTCCCTAGCTGTCTCTGAAACACCCTTCTCCCATCAGAGTGATCCCTAAATCCTGTTGCCCCATGAGTGGCCCCTGAAGCCTCAAGGCGCTCGTCCAACCCCTTGGAAGATGACTCAGGAACACCCCCTTTTCGTGCCCCGGCGACGTCAGCGGCTGCACCTCTCGGTCCCCGCGGTAACTCTTGCGCATCGGTCCCAGGTCCATGACAGCACCCCGACTGCACAGGTGACGGAGGTAGCCTGGCCACTTCGAAGGTCGCCTGAACGTCACGCTGACGCTCAGCAGCCCGTACGTCATGTAGGCAGCCGCCCACGTGACCCGGCGTCGCCTAGTCCTGGGTTCCTCAGGGTTCGGAACCAATTGCTTAGCCTGGGTGTCTAGCCTGGGAAGAATTTGCTAGTAGCCCAGACAAGCTAACAAGTTCTAAATTCTCGGAGCCAAGGTGCCAGGACAGCCAATAGCTGTCCAGGATCAGAGCTTGGAGACCGACGCGGAGAACTCATTGGTTTGAGTTTCCTGAAGCGAGACCAATTAGAACGAGAACAGAGGAAGTCAGCAGCCAATGGAATGCGCCTCCAGGGACGGGACCAGAGAGACAAGGAAATGCTGTCACCGCCGTTAACACGCACGTGGAGGTTTATTAAAGGGATAGGGACCGCTGCAGCCGAGGCGGGGGCGGGGCGAAGTCTGGGGAGCTGGAGAGGAGTGGTCTGCATTAAGTGGCTGGGTTATTGAGAACTGAGTAGGAACTAGGACAGGAAGCACCTCCTGGAAGCGGAGGTTGGTAGACAAGGCTTTAGGGCCGGACTCTGAAGCAAGGTGATGGGGACATGGAGAAAAAAAGGGTAGTCTGGTTGAGGGAGAAGATTGTGGCTTGAGAGTAGCAAAGGTAGAAACGGATTGTGGACCACATAGGACAGGTGTTGAGGGCCGTGAGGTGGTACTCTGGGGACTGGGAAGATGCTCTGGTGTCATGGGGAAGACCGCGAAGTGAGAAGGGAGGCAGCTAATAGAAAGGAGAGGGAAAATTGCGATTAGGCTACCCCTGACCGGAGTGGTATTCCCCTATGCCTTGGAATCCACTCCTGCCTCGTTTCCCTTAGGGGTGGGCTGGGCTCAGCGCATCCTATCCCTGAGCAATGGATAAAACATACTAACCACTCCCCTAACAGATGGAAGGGCTGCCCCTCTCCCAGGCCTCTTGCATTTTGGTTATTTTCCCTTTTTCACATTTTTTTTTCCTTCCTAGGTAGTGGGAAGGCATAGTTCATGGTCGAAGCCAGCAATAGCCAGCTGAGGATACAGGGGACCGGAGCCTGCAAAATGATTTCAGGCTGTAGATGTAGGACTGAGAAGCAGGTGTGGTGGAGATGACTGTAGCCCTGGTGTCTGCCAGCATCTGGAATGGGGACCACAGGAGCAAGCCATCTAGACAGGCACCTAGACCTGTGTCAGGTAAGGAACTTCTTGGCGGGCTTATGTCTGCGGCGGGACCCTGTCATCCTATGTTCAGAGCTTGAACCAATGGAATCTGCTGCACAGAAACAAGACGAAGCTTGCTGGGCATAGTGGTGCGTGTCTATAGGTAATCTGCGCACTCAGTTGAAGGCCAACCTTGGCTACATAGCAAGTGTGAGGCTAGCCTGGACCCCATAAGATCCTGTCTCGAAAAAGACAAAGCTCAGCTGTATGAGTCTGTGGGTTCTCCACTGGTTGGCATTTTGGGGGCTATCATTGTTTCTCCCATGAACATGATGAAGACAGTTTTCCGGCCCTTGCAGTTGGCCTAAGTAGTCATTAGTGTACTTTGGACAGCTCCACTTTGGGCTACACGTCCATTGGAGCTAGAGTTTTATAGGCTAAGACTGTAAAGTCGAGAACGTGAGCTGCCTGTGGTGCCACACACCTGTGACTCCAGCACTTGGGAGACTGAAGTGAAAGGATCATGAGAGCCAACTTGGCTACATAGTGACCCCTGCCTTTAAAATAAGTCGCATAAAGCCTGTGGCGGTGGCGCATGCCTTTAATCCCAGCACTTGGAAGGCAGAGAGGCAGGCGTGTCTCTGTGAGTTCGAGGCCAGCCTGGTCTACAAAGCATCTCAAAAACCAAAAAAATCCCATGAGATGTGTATTTTTGTATCCTATCCATCCGATACCCTTTGCTATAGACTATCTTTGGGCCAGGCATTGAGTGAGGTCTTACTGTTGCCAAAGTGAAGGCAACAGCAAGGTTCCTGTCCACAGTGGGGCAGACCTATGAGCCAGAGAGAATTGCAGGTGGTAACATGTTTCTGTTAGTCAAAGGGAAGCAGAATCAAAGGGGACAACCAGTCCAGAAAGGCTTCATCGGAGGAACTGACAATAGATTTGTCTTAGGGAGTGTTTGCCAGATGGGCCTTAGAACAGGTGTCAGGAAGAGAAAAGGTGGCCGGAAGTAGAAGAAGATGTACCTGGAACCTTGGAGCGGTGCGATGCTGCTGGAGGCAGGGAGTGAGAAACAGGAGAGATGCACAGGCAGGGACTTGGGCTCCTTGCTGAAGACCCCTGTGAAGGTAGTGAATGAAGCCCACCCTTTAGACACAGCGACTCTCATTTTTTTTAATCATTGTGGAGCCAAGAGCCTAATTTTGTGGTAGGTGGTCTTTTGTTTGTTTGTTTAAGATCACTTGGTGGGGGTGTGTGGGGAGGTGGGGAGCAGGTATGGTAGAAGTGGTAGAATGTGCCTGTGAGCCAGCTACCTGGGAGGCTGAGGCCGAAGGATCGTGAGTTTGAGGCCAGCCTAGTCTACAAGGCTAGTTCCCGGACAGGCTCCAAAGCTACAGAGAAACCCTGTCTTGGAGAAAAAAAAAATGTCTCAAAAGGAAGACTTTAAGCCTGGTGGTGGTAGCGCACGTCTTTAATCCCAGCACTCTGGGGAGGCAGAGGCAGGCAGATCTCTGTGAGTGTAAGGCCAGCCTGGTCTACATAAAAGCCAGAAAAAAGGAAGAAAGACTTCATTAATGGCTGGATATGTAGCTCAGTGGCAAAATGCTTTCCTTCCACTACCATAAAAACAAATGCAAACTGGGAGGGGGGGATCCCTGGGTTTGACAGCCTCTCCCTTCCTTGTCGTTTATCTAGGAAGTTTGCTGTGGACTCCTCTATGTTTTCCCTTTGTCTCGAAGTTAACAAACAGGCCTGTGTTGTGCGTTTCTGCTTGGTGGGATTTGGGGTCTGAACCACAAAGCTGCCCTGCGGTTGTGTAACCAGCAGCAGAACAGCCGTGGCTGGCACTTCCTTTAGTCTTTTTTGGAACGGGCACTGCATTTTCGTATTGGTGCTTCATCCAACTTCTCAGTGTTCTTCTTTTCTTGAGAGAGGCCTAACTCAAGCCAAGCAATGTCTTGCAAAATTGTACTGCATTTCACAGAGAACTGCACTGCTCTCTCAGGATGAAACTGAGAAGTTTGGGGTGCAGGGGCTGTTTCTTGACTGTTTGCTTCCAAAGTTCCCCCCTCCCCTATTTTAAAAAGACAAGACAGTTTATCACTATGTAACTCTGACTATTCTGGAACTTGCTATCTTCCTATGTAAATCAGGCTGACTACCAACTCCTGCCTCTTGTCTCTTTAGTACTGGATTAAAGTCATGCATCACTTTATTTATTTTTTTAAACTACCTTTTCATTCAATTGTCTGATGAGATTATTGGTTCTTTCTTTCGTTTTCTTTTTTCCTTCAAGACTGAGTCTCACTATTTTGCTCTTGTTTCTTGTTGTCCTGAAACTCATTCTGTAGACCAGGCTGGTCTTGAACTCACAAAGATCCTCTTGCCTCTGCCTCCCAAGTGCTGGGATTAAAGGTGTGCACCACTATACCTAGTTGGTTTTTCTTTTTGCTTTTTTTTGGCTTTTACTTTTTGAGACTATATTTCTTTTTGTAACCCTGGCTATCCTGGAACTGCCCCTGTAGACTAGGCTGGCCTCAAACTCAGAGATTCTCTCCTGCCTCTGCCTCCCTTTAATCCTGAGTGCTGGGATTAAAGGTGTGTGCTTCCACTGCATGATGCTGATTTTTCTTTTTAATTTTAGCGATCGGATTTGTATTTTGGGACCTGGCTCTGGTGACTAAGTGGGCGACAAGGAAGGGAGGGTGAGGCCAGTGGCAGGAAGCATCTGGGAAGAAGTTTGGGGGAGCAAATGAATTTATCAGCAGAGCTGTCGAGGGCTTATGGGACACTTGTGTTTGGCCCGGATGGAAAATGGAAGCTGGAGCCTAGAAGGTCATGAGCCTCCAAAATGGCACTTAAAGCCGTATATAGACACTGTATAGGCACTGTATAGACAAGGTTGGTCCCAAACTCATGGCAGTCTCCTGACTCGGCCTCCCAAATGCTTGGAATACAAGCACGTCTTGTCACACTGGCTAGAGGTGATGTTCCTTTAAACGTTTAGATACTTGGGATTGAACCTAGGTAGGGCCTTGTTCATGCTAGGCAAGCTCTCTCCTGCTGAACTACATCCTTAACCATCTTTTACTTTTTATTCTGAGATTGGGTCTCACTGAGTTGCCAAGACTGACCTGAACTCACTTTGTAGCCCAGGCTAGCCGTCAATCCTCCTCATGCCCAGTCTTCCCAGTAGTTGCAATTCTGGCCTGCCTCCCAGGCCTGGCTCCGTTCCTTCTCCAGGCAGCTTTGTATTAAAGGGATGCTCATTGCTCTGGTAACAACGGCAGGCTGTTCTGCAGAGATGACAGAGATATGGTCAACCTTGGGCAGGGAGGCATTATGTAAGGATCGTGTGCAAAAGCCCCTGCCATTGTAGCCTTTACTTCTGCCTGGAGTAAAGGATGTTGAGATGGTGGTATCTGTTTATCTGAGATCTGCAGGTAGGCGTGTGTGTGTGTGTGTGTGTGTGTGTGTGTGTGTGTGTGTATGAATGCCTACCCCTACCATCAGCTAGAGAGTGTGAGGGTGTCCCTCACTATGACGTCCCTACATCACTAGTGGATAAGCTTCGGGCCAGTGCCCTGAGGGCTTCTTGGGCTGGTGAATGAAACCATCCTGTCTGTGGAGGACAATGTATAAGATGCATAGCCTGAGAGGAACCTGGAGTGGGCACTGCAGTGAGTACCTCCAAGACCTGTTGCTTGAGGGAGGATGGATGGAGCCCTTCTCACCCTGCAGCCTTCGAGACTAGGAATGAAGAAGCACAATGAGGCAGGGAACAGAATGGTGCCCAACGTGGGGACAAGCGCATTCACAGAAAGCCTGAGAGAGCCTGGGAGCAGAGTTTATCGTGGCTTCTGGTAGCAGCAATTTTTCAGGTTTGCTCTGCTTGCTAGAGGCAAGCACATTTCATTTAAGAGAGGCTTCCTGACTCGGCTTCAGCTGCAAAACCTTGAAGCTTTTTTAAGAGGTCCTGCCACAAAACACTTAAATGGTATTGATGAAAAGCTGACTGCATGTCTTTTGGTGGTGGCAGGGACCTTGAAACACCATAGAGTGGTGGCAATAAACATGACTCTGCCGTTACCTCTACCATGAAGCTGGAATCTCAGAAAGCTAAAGAATGGGCTGGATCCAGCCATCAAAGCCAGGGCTTTAATCCTAGCCATATTACTTGGCAAATTAAAGACTTGTGTGGTCAGAAAAAAAGAGATATATACAGTAAAGATAGATTCAGATGAAGAAAACCTCTAAATGGTTTTAGTGTGTTTAAAAATATATATAGGCTTGGGAGAAAAAAGAAAAAAAGTCCTTAAGGAAAGAGAGTAGTTGGGTGTGGTGGCGCACACCTTTAATCCCAGCACTTGGGAGTCAGAGACAGGCGGATCTCTGTGAGTTCAAGGATAGCCTGGTCTACAGAGTGAGTTCCAGGACAAAGATACACAGAGAGACCCTGTCTCAAAAAGCCAAAAATTAAAATTAAAAATAAAATAGAGGTTTAAGTAAAGCCATGTAAAGATGAAAAATACACAGAGAGTCTCAATTCTGTATGTTATTAGGTTCTCTTTGAATTGTTTGAATGCTGAGGAAGGAGCAAAAGCTGCTAAAAGATATTTGCTTATAAATGCTGCTGAATTAATTCAAGATAGCTATTTTGAAAATACCTTGACTTCAAAATTGACGTCAAAAGGTATGTTACCTTGGAGAAGAGGTTTTGCTTTTGTTTCCACAGGAAATGAGAAGCTGTGGATTCATTCTGAGTTAAGAAAAATCAGGTTTGATCAAGGAAGACCACCCGAGAAATCTCTGATAGGAGCAGATGCCCCAGATGTCTGAGTTCTATATCCAGATCTATATCTAGAACAGTTCAAAGACTGCTGCCTGAGATGATCAGCCTCACAGAATACTCCAGTCAGGACTTGATCATAATTATAAATTTTCTTTAGGTCCCCATAAGATTATCAGTGTCATTAACCAACAGGAAGTAGCCTGGAAAACTACGCCCACATTCCCAAAAAATGGGCTATGGATATTTTCCTTTGTTTAGAATGTTGGTTACAAGTTATTATGGATAATGAATGGTAAGGAGAAAAGATAAACAGAGGATATTAGATTTAGAGTTTTTGGTGTTTTTTTTTTTTAAAAAAAAGGGGGAGCAAGTACTGTGGGACAATGGTTTGTACCCTGTCAATTATATTTTAATAAAATGCTGATTGGCCAGTAGCCAGGCAGGACAACCAGGCAGGAAGTAGAGGCAGGGCAACGAGAACAGGAAAATTCTGGGAAGAGGGAAGCTCTTTCTGCAGTCGTGACCCAGCCACAGAAGAAGCGAGATGTGACTCCCTTGCCGAAAAAGGTACCAACCAAGCCACGTGGCTAACATAGACAAGAATAATGGGCTAATATAAGTTATAAGAGTTAATAAGAAGCCTGAGCTAATGGGCCAATCAGTTTATAGTTAATGCAGACCTCTGTGTGATTTCTTTGGGACTTAACAACTGCAGGAACTGGGCAGGACAGAAACCTCAGACAATAGCACAAGAGATCACCTCATGGCCCGATCTTAGCTAACTTGTTCAACTCTTCTAGAGCCGGTAGGTTAGGAAGAGAATAGGTTTGTTCCTTTGTTTTGTGATGCTAGGGTTAAACCCAGGCATTTCAGGCAAATACTCTACTGACTGAGTTACATTCCTAACCTAGGGAAAGACTCAATTTTTTATTATTTATTTATTTGCTTGTTTGTTTGTTTAACTGTTTTAGACAGGGTCTCGTGCAGCCTAGCCTAGCCTTGACCTCACTATGTAACCATGATTAGCCCTTAATTTCTGGCCTTCATTCCTCTGTTTCCTGAGTGCTGGGATTCCAGGCATGTGCCACCACACCTGGCTTGAAACTAAATTTAGACAGGTTAAAGTATGTGAGGCTTCAGAGGAAGGTGGGGGGCAAGGGTGCAGATTAATGACCAGGACCCCTTTCTATCATGTAAGAGAGCAGGAGGCTAGAGAAGCTTATTGTACATGGTGAACACATCAGCAGAGTGTGGATGACTGAACACCAGGAGGCAGACAGGGCACATGCTTCTGGGTTGTCAGCTGAGGCAAGGAAACTGGGCTAGAGACCATTCCTTTTATAGCAAAATAAATAAAATCTGCCTGCTTTCTGCCCATGTCCTGAAAACCTAAATGAGACTGAATTCGAAGGGCATGAAATAAGATATTTCGCAGAAGCCTGAAGAAATGGCTTAAGAGAGGTTAAGAGCACTGGCTGCTCATCCAGAGGCCCTGAGTTCAATTCCCAGCTCACAGCCATCTAAAATGAGATCTGATGCCCTCTTCTGGTGTGCAGGTAAGCATACATACAGAACAGTGTATATATAATAAATAAAATAAAATCTTTTTAAAAAAGATATTTGGCAGAGGTGGGCAGTGGTGGTGCACACCTTTTATCCCAGCACTCTGGAGGCAGAGGCAGGCGGAACTCTGTGAGAGTGAGTTCCAGGGCAGCCAAGGCGACACAGAGAAACCTTGGCTCTAAATAAATAAATAAATAAATACATAACCAACCAACCCTCCCCCCCACACACACACAAAAAGATATTTAGCAGAGGAAAGTTTAAGATAAACATAACATGCTTACTGCTCTTGGTCAGAAATATATGAAAAAATGTTCAGTGTGTTGAAAAAAAAAGGAGATGAATAAGTTTTAAATTGTGAATAGGGCAGATGCAGAGAAAGGAGAAAGCAATTGTTCCTTGAACTAGAGAAACTGATGATTTGAATGAGAATGGTCTCTATAAGCTCGTATATTTGAATGTTAGGGCCCCAGTTAGTGGAACTGTTTGGGAAGGATTGTGGGTGTGACCTCGTTGCGGGAGGTGTGACACTAGGGTGGGATTCAAAAGCCCACAGCCCACCTCAGGCCCAGTTGCAGATCAGGCAGATGAGGATGGCAAGCTCTTTGTTACTACTCCAAAGACGGACTTGTCTGCTTCCTGCTGTGATGATCATGAACAAATCCCTCTCAAAGCGTAAGCCAGCGCCCAGCTAAAAGCTTTCTTTTATAGGAATTGCTTTGATCATGGTGTCTCTTTACAGCAATAGAACAACTCAGACAATCTGTTACATTAACTAGAGAAACCTCTTTCTGCCATAGGGAAGGTGTCCTGGGGGCAAAAGCCTGACCACCGAAGGCTCCAACTTAGGAACTGTACGTTCATTTGAAAGGAGAACGCTTGAACTGGGAACGCTGCTTAGGAAGTGTTTACCCAGGTCGCCGACCTGCACAGAGTCCCGCGGCAGCTGTGGCAGAAGAGGGCCACATGGGATCTAGAGCATAGTTTAGCAGCCCTATCCATGTGGTTTCGCTGGCCTGCAAAATGCAAGGGCTATTGGGTCATGGCAACTTCCATCAGTGTTCCTGAAGGCACTGAAACCAGGCGCTGTGTGGTAGGGTTGGAAGGAGGCCCTGAGAAGCCGCTGTCTGAAGCTAGGAAGGTGAAGCCTACGATGCAGTGGGGACCCCAGGATACTGGAGATTCTAGGGCCATGGGACGTCTGCTGAGAAAAGCTGCAAAGAGAAGAGAAGTTATGTGTGATTTAGGCAGCAGAACTGGAGCGGCAGGGTACCTAAGACTGTTCAAACCTAGGTGATGCCACCAAGAGTCCCAGATGCCAGATATGGAGCTTCAGGGTTTTGTTTTGTTTGGCGGGGGGGTTCGAGACAGGGTTTCTCTGTGTGGCCCTGGCTGTCCTAGAACTCGCTCTGTAGACCAGGCTGACCTTGAGCAGAGATCCACCTGCCTCTGCCTCCTGAGTGCTGGGATTCAAGGTGGGCGCCACCATGGCCAGGCAAGCTTCAGGTTTTCTCTGCCTTAGTCTTGCTTCGGTCTGACATTTCCTTGTGCTTCATTCCTTGGCCTGGAACGAGGGCATTTGCAGTGTATGCTGGAAATGCGTCGCTCACTGTTTGCTTCACAGAGGCTCACAGTTAAGAGGTTTCCTGGGCTTCAGGAGAGACCATGTCGACATTTGGTGTGAAGACTGTTCAGACTGCAGAGACTTAGAGATGGATTAGATGCATTTTATATTATGGGGGCCAGAGGTGGGATGCTATAAAGCGATGTGTTTGAGCATAGTTGTTGAGGGTAGTAGTTAATCTTTGCTAACTTGGCTAGAGTTAGAATCATGTGAAGGTTCCCAGGGAGGTGTAATCAGAGAAGACCCGTCCTGGGCTGGGGTCCTAGGCTGACGAAAAAAGGGTGCAGGGAGGAAGCCAGCTGAGCAGTGGGGTTCATCTCTTTCTGCTTCCTAACCATAGATTCAGTGACCAGCATTCCACACACCCAGCTTCCCTATCCTGAGCCAAAATTAACCCTTGCTTAATATCAGGAAACAGTTGCAATGACAAGAAGAGCAGCTGATAGCAGACGTTGTAAAGATTGAAGGGGGAGTTGAAGGAAGGTTTGCTACTTAACAAAAAAAGGTGCTGGAGATAGAGCACTGGCTGGGGTTTGGTTCCCAACACCTGCCTGGTGGCTCACAACCATCCGGAACTGCAGTTTCAGGGATCCAATGCCCTGTTCTGGCTTTTGTGGGCACTGCATGCATGTGGTGCAGATACATATATGCAGATAAAAACACTCATGCACATAAAAATAAAACAAATGTTTTAAAAAAGAGGAGGCTGAGCAATGGTAGCATATGCCTTTAATCCCAACACTCAGGGTGTAGAGGCAGGAGGATCTCTGTGAGTTCAAGGCCAACCTGGTCTCCAGGACAGCCAGCGGCTGTTACACAAAGAAACCCTGTCTAGAAAAACCAAAAAGAAAGAAAACAGGAAAAAAAGCAAAATAAAACCCCCTATATGTGCCTAGAGACCCCACACTCAGGAGGCTGGGATTGGAGAATCCCAGGGCTCCTTTGAGTGCTACGTAGAAAGATTGTCTCAGAAAGTCAAAAGGAAACAAAACTAAGCAGTCTACTGTTCGGTTTGCCTTCAAGCAGTGGGTCTTTCCTACCCTTCTCCAGGAAGTAAGCCTGGAGTCTGCGCTGAAGAGCTGCAGTGTTGCCTATGAGGGGAGCCGAGAGGCAAGGACACAAGGGGGGGCTCTGGTACAGATGACCTAAGAAAGGAACTTGCAAAGGAGCAACCACGCTCGGGTTGTAGGGACCCCTAAACCTCTGAGCATGGCTGTACCTAGTCGTCAAGAGCCCCTTCAAGTATCTGGTGGAGGTCCCTTGCTCAGAGGAGAATCCTTTGCTCAGAGGAGAACAGGCACATCAGCCTTGGTCACTGTAGCTCTCAGATACAGGATGGCTTAAAGCCAGACAAGGGCCCTTTGCCGCTGAACCTTTGGCCTGTGCTTGCACAAGGCAAACATACTCAGGCCAGGGGTCACCTTCGGATGTTTTTACTTAGGAGACATCCACCTTGGTTTTTGAGACAGGTTCTCTTTCTTGGACCGATTAGGCTACACTGGGTTGGCTGATTAGCCTATCTCTAAATCTCTCAGGACTAGGATGATAAACATACCAACCAGGATTGGTTTTTTTTTAATGGTTTATTTTTAATTTATGTGCATTGATGTTTTGCCTATATGTATGTCTGCGTGAGGGTATGTCTAAACTGGAGTCACAGACAGTTGTGAGCTGCCATGTGGGTGCTGGGAATTGAACCGGGATCGTCTGGAAGAGCAACCAATATGAATTAACCACAGCCCTCCTGGGCTGGCTTTTTATGGAGAATCGAACTCAGGTCCTTATTGCTCACATAGCAAACACTTTACCCACTGAGTCATCTTCCCAGGTAGGAGCCTTTCTACTCCTTGATCTCATGCTAGGTAGGACATGTTCTCTTCCTTTTAAAACTCAGGCTTCCAGGGGCTAGAGAGATGGCCCAGTGGTTTAGCTTCTGCTGCTCTTCCAGAGGACATGGGTTCAGTTGGCATGTGGACTCCAGGGGATGCGATGCCTCTGGCCTCTGAGGACACCTACCCGCATGGGTACATGCTTTCATGCACACACACACCCCTACGGATAATTTAAATAATAAATTTTTAACAAACAAAACATTCCAGGCATCCTACAAGAGACAGGGGTAGAATGCCACAGCCTGTATATCTGCGTGTCTCCCCGAGAAGGGAACTCCCATACATCAGCCTGCTCCTTCTAGCTGTGAGGTGACATCATTTGTTTGTTTGTTTTTGTTTTTTCGAGGCAGGGTTTCTTAGTGTAGCATTGGCTACACTCAGTAGACCAGATTGGCCTCTCAAACTCACAGAGATTCACCTGCCTCTGTCTCCTGAATGCTGGGATTAAAGGCTTGCGCCACCATGCCCTGCTAACACCATCCTGTTCACAAAGGAGGCCAAGGGGTCAGCTAGAGGTAAAGCAGACCTTGAAGGCCCCAGGTAATCCTGTGCCTGAGGCAGTGTGTGGCAGAAAGTGGTCAGTTGGGGGGGGGATTTGCACTACCCAGCATTCAGAGCACAGCAAGACCTTCCTTCCCTAGCTGCCAGGGCTACACTGAGATGCAGGCTGATGGGCTAATAAGGCTTCTGTGCCAGGGTTGATCCAGCTGTTGGTCTAATAATGCCCAAAGGGCTTGAGAATAGGCAGCACGGGGCGCCCTCTGCTGGTAGAGAAGCGATTGAGGGCAGAGAGCCCAGACCCAGCTGTGACCCTTGTCCTTTTTACTTTGCAGCTATGTGGAGGTCGACTGGCTCTGGGGAAAAACTGTTGGCTGGTGCAGGTGCTGGTGACAAGGCTGGACTGCAAGGGAAAGGCCAGCACAGAAGTCTCGGCACTCAGAGCTGCGGTCCTGGCTGGTCTGAGGGTAAGCACAAAGTGACCAGCTGTCTAAGTGTCTGAGGCAGACTAGCTTCCTCCTTCAGCCTGGCTGTCATTCTTCAGGCTTACACACGAACGCATTTCAAATCTGAATAAATCACAACCCGTGACTTCTGTGTAGTTCAGTTAAGATGAAAAAGTCCTGAACACAACAGGCATGGCCAACCAGCTGTCCTCTCTGAGGGGCTGGGCCAGGGTACAACAGAGCAGAACCCAAAGCTAGTCAGGGTCTTCTCTCAGAGAAAAGCTGGGCCTCTAGCTGCTGACCCTGAAAAGCCTGCTTGGTCCTCCACGGTGGAAAGAGCTCTCACTCGATAGGAACTGTGTTTGGTGTAAACCCAACCTTGTAAGCCAAGGTTTTTTGTTTTTTTCCAAAGATTTATTATATATACAGTGTTCTGCCTGCAGGCCAGAAGAGGCCACCAGATCTCATTACAGATGGTTGTGAGCCACTATATGGTTGCTGGGAATTGAACTCAGGACCTTTGGAAAACCAGGTAGTGCTCTTAACCTCTGAGCCATCTCTCCAGCCCCAAGCCAAGGTTCTTAACTCCTCTGCTAGCTTTTTATGGACTAGGAGGCAACGGCCTTCCTCCAGGGCTGGAGCAGGATAGAGGAGTTAGTCCACCAGCTCAGGAAGTCCCTTCTAGGATTTGTCTCTGTGGCTGATGCAACACTGGTTAGTGGAGAAGAAAAACAGAGACATCTGCAATCATCTCTGCGCTCCAGAAGTCCCCAGAGGGGCTCCAAGCACTCCTCTCCTTTGGGGCCATGGTTTGGACTTGCTAGGGCTAGGAGGGTAAGTTGAGAGTGCGGGGCTCCCTCCTCAGGAGTCCCCTCTGTGGGACCTCTGAAGGAACAGACAAAGACAGCCCAACTGCCAAGAGCAGACTTTGCCTCGGGCAACTAAATTTATTAGCGAGAAAAATTTTTGTCAGCCCAGCACTGACCAACAAAATACATCGTTAATAAAGGATAACAAATCTGTCACTTAATTAATAAAACATCCTCAAGCAGTTACAACAAAAAATAAAGTTGGATTTTTGTTTAATTTAAAAGCCTCAAAAATAACAAGCAATATGTTTTTTTTAAAACATGTTGTAGACACAATCGTCTATTATACAATATACACTGTACACAATAGAGCTCAGGCAGGTAGGGTGACGAGATGAAAGGGTGTGGAGGGAGTCAGAATGGAAGGTGTTTCCATGTGTGAGTCCAGATCTGAATTGAAATGTGTCATTTAGAAAAGAATTGTTAGTGAGAAAAAAAAAACTCCTATGCTCAGTATTGCCCCCGAAACCCTAAACTGAACGCAGGTGAGGGGAGGCGGCTAGTAAAGAAAGGAAGAAGGGAGCAATTAAATAAAATGTCTTTAAAGCACACACATACACAGTGTTCATCATCTGAAGTCCGAGAATAAGGCAACGTTCTCCATAGAAAAAGGAGTGGGAGGAGTCCGCCGGCATCTGACCTTTCAAATAGGAAGTTGGAATGTCTGGAGGAGAGCCATGGCAGGGGCTGGGCAGTGGAGTGGAGGCAGCCTCCCAGCCCTCCGCAGAGGTGGGAGCCAGTGGGAGGCTGGGTACAGGGCCCCGGGGTGTCCCTAGCGGCCAGGGGAGGTAATTGAGGGGGACAAGAAGGCAGGGGATTGCGGGGCATGGCACAATGGGACTCCGGCAGTGTTGGGGCAGGGCATGGGTTAGGATAGGGGGCTCACTTTGCTCCTCGACGGAGTGAAATGCATGTTTTTCCTTTGGAAATAAGGGTCCCCACACGTCCTGGTTTAGAACGTCTCATTGGGCATGGCCAGTGTGCGCAGCCTGGGCAGGCCAGGAGCTTATGGTGAGAAGGGAAGGGCCTTTGGAAGGAGGAGAGCACAGGAGAGCCCCTCCCCGTGGGGACACAGCCACAGACAGGAGTGGGATGAGGGCCGCCCAGGGCAGTTGTGGGCACCTGTCCACCACAGACCCAGGCCAATTAGACAGGGATTCCATCTTCAGGGCCTCCTGCTTCAGCTGGCCTTACAAGTTCTTCGTGACTAGGTGGGTCTTGTAATGTTTGGTGAGGTGGTCACTCCTCATGAAGCGCTTCTGACACTGGGCGCACTCGAAACGCTTGTCCCCTGGAAGAGGAAATAACTGTTACCAAAGAGCCCATGTACAGACACTGCCACAGCCCCAGAAAGGAGAAGCACGTGTGAGAGCCCCTGGAAAAGCCGACCTGGCCTCATCGCCATACGCACGCCACTAACAGGGTCCTTCCTGTCATCTACTGATCTCATCTCTCTGCCCCAGCTGTCTCTTCTAATCCACCTCATTCCAATGAGTTCCTTGTTCCCTGCCCAGACTGTTCCTTTGAGCCTCCGTATACCTGCTTTATTCCGGACTGTGTGCCCTGGAGTTTAAACTTTGATCAACATAACATCCTCCTTGCAGGAAGACATGCTCACCCACCACGTCTGGACCACACTGTCAGGGTATTTATACTTCTGCCTCTGAGGGGGTCTGATCCAGCTAGAAGCTGTAACTTTGGGTCACATGTCCCCTGACTCCAGTCTCTGTCCAGCAAGGCATCATTCACTACAGCAGTATCTGCCGGTGTATCTTGTGGACCACTGGGCACGCCCAGGACAAGCCTAGGGCACCCTTCTATAGTGTGGTCTGTATTTGTTAGTACATTAAAGCACAGGACTGTGATAGCAACCTTGACACCAACCCTAGCTGCTATCAAGGCAGGCCTGCAGTAAGCCAGGCGTGTTGGAGCAGGCCTGTAATACCAGCATTCAGGAGACAGGAGAACTGCCATGAGTTTAAGGTAGACCTAGGATACACAACAAAATCTTGTCTCAAAAAAAAAAAAAAAAACAAAAACCTGGGTATGTTGATTTACACTGTAATCCCATTGCTTGGAAAGCTGAGGCAAGACAAGAGAGAGCACTGGCTTAGTTCACGAAGATTCAGGCCTGCCTGTCCCAAGTGCAGAGGGCTGAGTCAAAAGGAGTCAAGTCCTAAGACAAACTGGTACATAATAAGAAAGGGGGGGGGGCCTTGAACTGGAGCCCGCCTGCCCACCACAAGCGTCTCCACGGCCTTCCTGGGACTAACTGAAGTTAGCTGAAAACGCAAACCACAGGGCCTGGCAAACCTCTTCAGCGCTTGGTGGGATTTTCTGATTTATTTTACTTGTGACAGTCTCTCATGTTACCCAGGCTGGCTGTGAATTCCTGATCCTCCTGCCTCAGTCTCTCTACTGACAGGACGATAGAGCTGCCCAGCTCAGAGCTTGTTAAGCAGCTCTGCAGAAATGACAAAAGGTGATCAGGCTGTGGAGTGCAGCCACCCGACTCTGGGCGACAGCTCAGTGACTCGGAAGAGCTCCATGGCGGCCATGCAGGCCGGGGAAGCTCCTGAGCAGCCAGGGTGGTGGTGCACAAAGGGTAGCTGAAGGGCATGGGGAGACTGACCTGTGTGGGTTCGAGCATGTCGCTGGAGCTCGTCGCTCCGTGTGAACCTCTTCCCACAAAAGAACCAGTTGCAGACAAAGGGTCGCTCGCCAGTGTGCAGGCGGACATGGGCCCGAAGCAAGGATGTCTTCCGGAAAGTCTTTCCGCAGTCTGGGATGTGGCATACGTGCTTCTTCTTGCCCTGCTCCCCAGACCTGAGGGGGTTGGGTTGACAGTGGGGAGGAAATGGGAATAGGGAGGGGAGAGAACAAAGAGAAGCATAGGAGGAGTCAGGTCAGAGAGCTCAGCAGAGCTGGGAGGCAAGAGTTGGGAGCTGCCACCTATCCAGAGAGCAGCTGTGGATAGGGCGTATGTCAGGCTGTGGGTTTGGCCCCAGGTGTGGATTACCTCTTCTCCCCATCCTTGCAGTTGGGACACGTGCAGGCCATACGCCGCCTCTTCTCCCCAGGCTGGGCCTCTCCAGCGAGGGCCTGTTCCATCTGCAGCTGGATCTGGGTGGGGCTCAGCCCACTGATGGTCAAGTTGTTTCCAGAAACATTCTGCACTGTCAGCTGCTGCTGCCCTATGGAAGAGAGAAGGATGCGGTTCAGGAAAGGAAGCCCAGGCCAAACCTTCTTCCTCTGTCTCCTGCACAGGTTAAGGATGAGTCATGGTAGCTTATATTCTGGAGAGCAGTGAGAGCCAGGTCCTCTCCGAGATTCTAATGCTTCTGGCAGGAAACTCTCCCAAGAACTTTTTATTAATGAGCTTTGGGAAAATCACTCTAGGCTACCTTGTCCTCCCTTAGTGTCCCCTAAAACTGGACAAACCAAATGCATAAAATGCAAGATAGAAATTCAGTAGGGAGGAAGAAAGTCGTGACCTCAACCTGGACAGCTGCCCTACTCCCAGTGCAGAATAAAGACCGCCTCTGCTAGGCAGCTCAGCTCTCCCTCTTCCCTAAGTTTCTTCAAGACCTACTTACGTATTTTATACATATGGGTGTTTTGTATGCATGTTTATCTATATACCAGAAAAAGGCATCAGATGCTATGGGACTAGTTACAGACTGTGGGTGCTGGGATTTAAACCCAGGCTCTGGAAGAGCAGCCAGTGCTCTTAACCACAGAGCCATCTGTCCCCGTCCCTCCTATTTTCAAGACTGCATTCACAGCATTTGTCCTCATTGAGCTTGTGTGTGGCACAAGCTGGTCCTACTGTCCAGGACACCCTTCTCTGCCACTAAACCTCAGCACCAGCCTTTCTCTGTAAGAAGCCTTCCTTAGCAGGGAAATGGTGGCACACAACTTTGAGCTCAACACTTGGGAGCAAAGACATGAGTTCAAGTTCAGCCTGGTCTACAGTGTGAGTTTCATGACAGCCAGAGCTACACAGAGAAACCCTGTCTCGAAATGGCTCAGGATTCCCATATGCTGAATACAAAGCCCTGCTGCCAACACCCTGGCTGCAGGACTTTCCCTCACCGCCAGTGTTGGTGATGGTGACAGGCACACCCTGCACTTGGACTCCATTGATGTTGATGGTCTGCATGGCCTGAGCAGCTGCCGCCAACTGAGCAGCATTCAGGCTGATGATGCTCCCAGCAGGCGCAATCTTTGGCAGGGGTCGCTCTTTTCGGAGAATTGCAGCTGAATGCTTTTTACTGGCGCCACTCAGTTGGGGAGCCCGGGGTGCAGGGCTGTTACAAGTGGTGGTTGAGGTGCTTGCAGCTGTTGTTGGGGGGCTGTCCTGGACGAGGACTGTCTGTACCTCACCAGAAGGTGTACGAATATAAACCTGAGGGACCAGAGAGAGGAGAGTCCTGAGAGACATGGCACCAGCACCTCACACAGCCTTCCTTGTCCAAGAGAAAACTGGACACCTCCGTCATCCCATCCTTCAACCAGCCCAAACATGTACTCAGACAATACTGATGTTTAACAGGACACTAAACTGGCATAAACTGGTTACTGACCTGCAACCAAACGTTTAATTTGCTTGGTATGGAAAAATGTAACTACTGAATCTCAAAATTGGAAAACTTTAAAAAAGCACAACACCAGCATGGGCTACAAAGTGACCCCAGGCCAGCCTAACCTACATAGCAAAAATACACTGGGGGGGGGGGCCCTCAGTGTTTAGGAGCATCGGCTGCTCTTCCAGAGGACCCAGATTTCTCTTATCCACACGGCAGCTCACAATCATCCGTAACTCCAGTTCCAGAGGATCTGATGGCCTCTTCTGACCTGGGGCACCAGACACGCACAGAGTACACATACATACACACTGGCAAAACACTCACACACAGAAAAATAATACATCTAAAAACTTTCAGAGAGAAACAGGATATTTATCTTATCTGAAAATGTTATCACTCTTCAAAATACTAATAAAATACAAAGAGGAAGAAAATAATTTTTATCTCGTGTGTGTGGTATATGTGTGTGTATGTGTACACATGTGCTAAAGCACACTTGTGGAAGTCACAGGACAACCTTGGGTGTGAATCCTTGCCTTCCACCTGTGTGAGGTAGGGTCTCGTTCACGCCCAGATGCCCGGCTCACAGAGCTTCTGGGAGTTGTGTCTCCTCCCATGTGTGAGCACTGCAAGGGCAGCTACAAGCTACAGTGTCTGCTTTATGTGGCTTCTGGGGATACACACTCTGGTCCCCACACTTGCATAGCATGCATTTGAGCCTCTGAGTGGTGGGAGATGTCTCCAGACACACAGAAAAGTCATTATTAAATTCCATAGGTCTGTTAGGCATCGACACTGTAACCACCCCAGCAATGGGACAGCAGAATCCGGCACACATGCACTCTGTGACACTTCAGTGAAAGCTTGCATAGCCTGCACCCGCTCATGCGGGAAACATCACACGAACACAGAGTAACCAGCCTGTGGCCTTCGAGGCAGCAAGGCCATGACAGTAAAGTTAAAAAGGAAGTGGGGCTAGGGATATAGCTCTGGAGCAGAGCACTTAGGTCTAAGATCCACAAAGTCCTGAGTTTAATTCCCAGCCCCATGGAGGTGGGGGTGTGAGGAAGTGTCTCAGATAAGTGATGTGACAACCACGTTTAAGGTGGTGGGTCAAGTCCTTAAGAATTATTAACTGGAACACGCAGTGAAGCCTAAATAGAGCCTCCCAATTATACCAGCATTTCACTACTGATTTCACGAGTTTTGTTTTTTTTTAACCTTTATTTATATATTATGTATATTGTGCCTGCATGTACACCTGCAGGCCAGAAGAGGGCACCGTATCTCTTTACAGATGGTTGTGAGCCACCACGTGGTTGCTGGGAACTGAACTCAGGACCTCTGGAAGAGCAGCCAGTGCTCTTACTTGCTGAGTCATCTCTCCAGCTGCTTGGCATCTAAAGAAAAGACAGAGTTGAACAGCTGGCACAACTGCCAGCTGACTTAACAGCTGCAAAAGAGGGGAAGTAGAAGACGACAGCAGCAGATGCATAAAAGGAGCCTAACTGCTCCCACCTGTTACCTTTCTTGTTCTCAACAGTAGGCAACAGTCTGTCCTCGTGAACCTTCCTACTTTACTGTGGTTCTGACCTGAATTCTCATTCTTGCTGCTGTTGTATATAATTTTATGATAAAATATTTTATTACAAAAGTATTCATATCTACCCCATAGTCATGCCCAGAGCGACCCCATAATGAAAGAATACAACAGACAAGATATCCCTATTCCATCTGATTTCTACAGATCAGGACTACTTGACCTAAGACCCGAAGAGACCCCAGGGCAGAAGTCATTTCCTGCCCACCCAAATGATGGTGACTCCAACTTCCCAACAGATCTGGCGATGATCTGCCTCAGTTTCAAAAGCAAGCAGAAGGGTAAGCAGAGGAGAGGGAGGTGGGGCAGAGGGACTGTGGTACCTGGGTTGGCGCTGACTCCGTTGTCTGGATCTGAAAGTTCTGAGAGGGCTTCTGGGGAACGGTGGGGAGGGTTGCAGAGGCAGCCTGCACCACCCGCAGTGCCTGCTGGGGGATCTGCACCACCTGCTGTTGCTCAGCCTTGGGGGGCACCACTTGGACTTGCTGGACCACAGCTGGCTGGCCCCCACCAGGGCTTTGGACAATCAGCAGGTTATTTCCTGCCTGGATGATGTTGTCTGCTGTGGTCTCAATCAGCACCGTCTCCACCTGCTCAGCCACAGCCACTGATGGCTGCGAGACAGGAAGGCTCTTCTTCCTGACTTTTTTGGTAGTCTTAGACAGTGGGGTGGGGGGGCTCTCAGTGAGGAGCTGAGTGGGGGCCCCAGCATCACTGGTGTTCACCAGGTTGTTGACGGGCAGGGTAAGTGTTACGTTGCCGCCCCCACCTGTCAGCTTCACCACGTTGGCCCCACTCTGCACAGGGCTGGTAGTTGTATTTGACTTCTGGACAGGAGCTGGCTTGATGGGAACAGGCTTGTGGCTGGATGATGAGGGGGTGATGATGGCTTGGTTGGTGCCTGGGATGATCTGGATCTGGTTGGTGAGATTGGGCTGCATCTGGATGGTCTGGGAACTGTTCCCTTGAATCTGCGGCACTGCTTGGTACTGTATACTTGCATTTGATCGGCTCCCTTTGTTGATCACAGTGGGGTTCTGAATGGCAAACACCAACTGCCCTCCAGGATAGGAGGCACTCAGCTGAGAGCCCTGAATCTGAAGTATATTTCCTTTAGATGACAAGATGCCAAAGCTATTCTTGCTGGGACTGAGCGGAAGAGGGGCTGGTTTGATAGGGACCAGTTTCCGTGGGGCGGGCTGTGGGGGAGCAGGAGGTGTCACTGCAGCTTCAACAGCTGGTGGGCCAATTTTGCTACATGTCGCAGCAAGCAGGGCCAAGGGAGATGGCTGGGCGTCCTGCAAGAATCAGCAGAGGACAGGAGTGAGATGGGAAGACTGGCTAGACACCCTTCTGCCACAGTGATCCCACAGCTCCGAGAGCTCCTCCCCACCCCATTCCAGGCCATCACCATACCCCCTCCCCACCAGAAGTAGCTCTGGCCATGGCAGACCAACAGCATGAGATGTTTTCCTACTGGTCTTGTTGGCCTAGTGTTAGAGACAATCACACATCCCTGATCTCAGATGGGGTTTTATTTTTGGTCTTTTGAGACAAGGTTTCTCTGTAGCTTTGGAGCCTGTCCTGGAACTAGCTCTCGTAGACCACGCTTGCCTCTCTCTTCCGAGTGCTGGGATTAAAGGTGTGCCCGGCTCTCAGATGGTATTCTATGAACTAGCACAAAGCAGGCAAAGGAGAGGCAACGGGGAGGGAAGATGACACTGGGTAGGTGCTTCCTGGAGGTTGCTTCCTGACTAGAGAGGGGTAGATAACAGGGCCTGTTCTCTCAAGGGTGATAGGCTCAGACGGAATCCTGAGTTTCTGGTTTTGTTCTGGTGTGTGTGTTCTATACATGTATGTGTGTTTATGTGAAGGGGTGTGTAGCTATATTTGAGTCTGTACATGTGGAGACCAGAGGTTAATGTTAAATTCTTTTTTATTTTCTTTCTTTTTTTTGGGGGGGGGGGGTGTTTCGAGACAAGGTTTACTCTGCAGCTTTGGAGCCGGTCCTGGAAACTAGCTCTTGTAGACCAAGCTGGCCTCAAAATCACTGAGATCCACCTGCCTCTGCCTCCCTCTGGGATTAAAGGCATGTGCCACCACCACCCAGCTTTTCCCCCCTTTTTTTCTTTAAATATTTATTTATTTATTATGTATACAGTGTTCTATCTGCAAGCCAGAAGAGGGCATAGATGGTTGTGATTGCTGGGAAGTGAACCCAGGTCCTCTGGAAGAGCAGTCAGTGCTCTGACCCATCTCTCCAGCCCCCTAATGTTAAATTCTTACTCCGCTACTCTCAGCCTTGTCTTTATTATTTACTTTATGTATTTAAATGTTTTGCCTACATGTATGTTTGTGTATCACTCAAGTGCCGGATGGTCTCAGAGGCCAGAAAGGGTATCAGATCCCCTTTGACTGGAACATGGAGAGTTGTGAGCTGCCATATGAGTTCAAAAAGGAAATCAAACCTGAGTCCTCTGGAAGAGCAGCCAGTGCTCTTAACCACTGAGTATCTCTCCAGTTCTTTCACCTTATTCATTTTTTAAATTCTAAATGATTTATTTATTTTTATTTTACATACATTGGTGTTTTGTCTGCATATATGTCTGTGTGAGGATGTTGGATCCCCTGAACTGGAGTTGCTAACAGTTGAGTCGTGAGCTGTGGGTGCTGGGAACTGAACCCAGGTCCTCTGAAAAAAGAGTGCTCTTAATCGCTGAGCCATCTCTCTACCTCGCTGTATTTTTTGAGACAAGGTCTCCCACTGAATCTGAAACTCACTGAGCAAGACTAGGTGGCTGGTGGACTATAGGCATGAACTACCATGCCCAGCTTTTTACAGGGAACCTGGAACTGAGCTCAGGTACTCACACATGTGCAGCAGGGACTTACTAACAGCCTAGCCTCAAGAATGCCAAGTTTAATACTGCTCTCTCTGCACAGCTTTGACACCTCAGCCAAGTGGTTATGTCTCAGTTCAGAGAATGAGGATAAGTAGATCTTCCTGGGTGTTTGCAGGCAGAGTAAGGTGGACAATCCACCTCACTGCTCCGCCAGCCTCTGGCCCCTGCCCTCAGAGCCCACTGTGCACTTGCCTGGGTAGCAGCGGCAGCAGGCTGCAGGTAGTCACTAGGACTGACAGCAGCGGTGGCGGCCATGCTCATCTGTGGATCTGCAGGGAGAAAGATGGAGCAATAGGTAAGACACCTGAAGAGAACCCAAGGCTCCTTGCCTCAGCTTTTCATTTTGCCTCTCTTGCTGCTTCTCTGAGAAGTTAACAGCTTTTCCTACATGGGCCTAGTTCAAGCATCACAGCCTATGCTTGTCAGGGGTGACCATCTCTTTTGCTCACACTCATCTATCTGGGCCAGGCCTGCCTTCATCACATTGGGAGACTCCAGGACAGGACGGCTGTCTCCAGTCTGGCTACGGTGGGTCTGGAGCACCCCCTGCTGGACACTGGTGACTCTAAAGCTCTCCATTAGGGGTAAAGTCTTGTACTAACTGAAGCTACCAGCTCAATCCAGCTGAAGCTAGATGCAAACCAGTCTGGTAGTGAAGAAAGGCTAGACCAGCACTCCTGAGTAGGACACCCCTGTCCTTTTCTAAAAGCTGTATGCTCAGCCTTCACACAAAGACACAAGGGCCCCACGAATCAGTAGATGGCAGCTGGGTAATTCCTTTAAGTGAATTTATACCTTCACATTGGACAATTGCTATAACACCATAGGGAAGAATGAATACTGAGTAAATTCTATTGTGTATAGATAACTATACATATATATATATATGTATATATAGTATAACTATATATTATAGATATATAATATATATTCTATTGTATATATATATAGTTATATCTCTGACAGATTTTTTTCTCAATTTACTATATTTTCTCATTTTCCCACAATAATTAGAGTTGGCCTCCATAGCCACAGGTTCTATATTCACATATTCAACCAACATGCACCAAAAAATGCTGACTCTAATCTGCAGATGATTTAAAGTATATAGGTGTGTAGCTTATATGTAAATTCTATAAAAAAACTCTTAAACATTTATGAATTCTGGTATCTCCAGGGCTTCTGGAACCAATCCCCTGTATCTGGGGGACCACTGTATTCTCTTGTAATTTTTAAATTTTATTTTTACTTTACTTGAGACAGGGATCTTATACCACACCCCAGGTTGACCTGGAACTCATACCACAGCCTCTCACGGGCTGGGATTGCAGGTTTGTGCCACCAGGCCCAGCCACTTATTTTCAATAAGGGAGGAACTAATAAATGAAGTATCTACCTTGCACTTAAGTTTTATTTAAAAGGTAAACAAGCCAGGGGAGGTTGCACATGCCTTTAATCTGGGAGGTAGACAGGCAAGGCCAGCCCAGCTTCCAGGACAGGCTTCAAAGCTATAGAGAAACTCTATCTGGGGGTGGGGGCGGGAGGAAGGTAAACAAAACTGGAGGCTGGAGAGATGGCTCAGTGGTTAAGAGCACGGGCTGTTCTTCCAGAAGACCCAGGGTTGCCAGAAACCATGTGGTGGCTCATAATCCTCTGTAACTCCAGTTCTAAGAGATATGATGACATCTTCTTGCCTCCAGCGCATATTGTACACACTCATGTTGTGTAAAACATATGTGCAGGAAAAATAGATAGATAAAATTTTAAGTAAACAAAAGGTAAAACAAGAGGCTAGGTGTGGTGGCACACACCTTTAATCTTGGCACATGGGAGGTAGAGGCCAGCCTGGTCTACACAGTGAGTCCCAGGCCAGCGAAGGCTGCACACTAAGACCTTCTCCAAGAGCATGTGGTAAAGGACTGCCATCCCACAGGCAAAGCACTGGGGCAGAGTCAGCGGATCCCAGACATTTGGAAAGTAAATTCCAGGAAATAGAGAGACGGGGGAGATTGCTTAGAAGACTCAAGGGACAAAGGCTCAGTAACTGAGCCCAGGTTGGGAATCTAGTGAGGACAGAGGTCAGGGAGAAAACACAACCATTCATGTTTCTTCAGGCATCTAAGGGAACATGGTTCTCAGAGAAAGACTGGCTGGTCAGAAGGCAGCACAGTGCTATCAGTGGTCACATCCGTGAGAATGCTGCAGATGCTGCCAACTGTGAAGAGCCAGAGTACAGCTCTGGGCAGAGGACGTGTAGATCCTAGGACAGTACAGACACAGGTGACTGCAAAACCCTTGCACAGATAAAAGACAGATAAAAGCGTGCAGTTGCAAAGAGCAGCCCTGTGAGCCCGGCCCAGTTGCTCTTAAAGGTTCTGGGTGGAGACATGAATACAGAGCAGACACCCGACACGGAGATGAGCAGGATGGGGACACAGCTTTGGGTGGGTGTGAGCCTAGGGATCTCCAACCCAGACCGGGGCATCTCCGGCCTTCTCACTGTCCTGTGTTCCTCATGGTAACTGTCCTCTTCTCTTAGTTATGCATTTACTTACAGTCTTACACTAGTCTAGTCTTTGCCTCCTAAGTGCTAAGATTTAAGACATAGGTCACCATACCCAGATAACAAGAACTTTTTTCTTTTGGCTTTTTGAGACGTTTCTACATGTAGCCCTGGCTGTCCTGGAACTCCCTCTGTAGACCAGTTTGGCCTCAAACTCAAAGATCTTCCTGCTTCTGCTTCCCTAGTGCTGGGATTAAAGGTGTGTGCCACCACTGCCCAGCACAAAAACTATTATTTTTTTTCTGTTTTTGGTTTTTCAAGACAAAAGCTTTTATTTTAAAAAAAATCTAAAAAACTCAATCGTAGGACAAGAAAAATAGTATTTTCCATGTGTTATTCTACATGCTGGGTTCTATCTGGAGCACTGGCCCCATTCTAAGGGGCATTCCAACGAGGTTCTGACCAGGATACTTACTCTGTATATAAGTTTAAACCAAGCCACTTATGTGACTGTTCAAAAAGCCAGATTTCCGTTTAATTCAATGAAACCTTTAAAAGACAGAACCAAGGGCTGGAGAGATAGCTCAGAGGTTAAGAGCACTGACTGCTCTTCCAGAGGTCCTGAGTTCAATTCCCAGCAACCACATCACAACCATCTGTAATGAGATCTGGTGCCCTCTTCTGGCCTGCAGCATACATGCAGACAGAATACTGTATACATAATTAATAAATAAATCTTAACTAATAAATAAATCTTAGCAACAAAAAGACAGAAACAATTGCCTCTGAGGGTGAAGTCCCCTTTCTTTGAAATTGTTTAACCAGAGGCAAGATGTATATTCTGTTGAAGATGGGATGAAAAGTTGTGCTAAATTTCCAGTGTTTATCCTTTTGAGGTACAAGGGTGTGATCAGTGGAAGACTCTGCCTAGCATGTACAAGGCCCTTGGTTAATACCCAAAAAACAGTTAAAACAACGTTTTTCAGACCATGTTGTGTTGGTAAAAACACAAGTTGAAGCTGGGCGATGGTGACGCATGCCTTTAATCCCAGCACTTGGGAGGCAGAGGCAGGTGGAGCTCTGTGAATTCGAGTCCATCCTGGTCTACAGAGTGAGTTTCAGGACAGCCAGAGATAAACAGAGAAACACTGTCTTTGGGGGAAAAAAACACACGAGATGAGTCAGTTACTGGCAGGGCTGGGAAAGCAGGCAGTGGGTCTCCTAGGAGGCTCTCAAGGGCTCGTGTTCTTATCTTAACCCCTGGTGAATGACAGCCTTCCTGTTAGAAAACGCAGGGACACTGAAGCAGGGCAGAGTGCAAAGGAAGTGAAATGCAGATGGCCCAGCATGTCCTAGCCACTTCTCTCTCCCTCTGTAGTCACTGACCCTGGACTCAAACTGATTGGGCTCCCAGTGCTTATTCAGTTAAAACAATGGTTCTCAACTTAGGGGTCAAATGACCCTTTCACAGGGGCTGCATATCAGATAGCCTGCAAATCAAATATTTACATTATTATTAATTACAATAGCAAAATTAGTTATGAAGTAGCAATGAAAATAATGTTGTCGTTGAGGCTACCACAATAAGAGGAACTGTATTAAAGGGTCATAACGTTAAGAAGTGGAGACCCACGGAGTAAGAGGTTAAAGCAGAGCCTACGACATAGCTGCAGGCTGCTGGTGCTCCTGGTCGCACCATCTCAGTTTGGTTTCATCCCCCCCCCCCCCAGTTGGCACTTGAAATACTTCTTTGGTCTAAAACCACCACAAGTGTGTCTCTTATTATCACTGAGAGCTTTATGTAGCTCCTGGGCGGCAGACCTGGGCGATCAAAACAGAGAGCCATTTCTCTGCCACTCCAGAACTGGAAAGAGAGAGCTACAGAAAAGAGAAGCGCTTCCAGTTGGTGTGTGGGAAGGAAAGCGGTTAGGAGAAGAGCACACAAACATAACCATAGCTCTCTGAGCAGGCTCATTTAATTTGGAACTGTGTGTTTAAAATGTGTAATGTGGATGTAAGTCATGCTTAACTTCCCTCCATCCTATTCAAAGCACCCCTAAGTGGGGTGTGAAGCCGCAGAGGGACTCTTAGAATTCTGTAACTGATTCACACCATTTCCACCATGCTACACGTTTTGTTTTTGTGCTAGGGGTTGGACCAGGGCCTCACACGTGATGGGCAAATGCTCTGCCCCTGAGTCCTCCCCAGTATATCCAGCACTGTAACAGCAGTTTATAGTTGGTCACTGAAACCTACATTTACTTAGCAATACGGGCAACAGGGATTACTGCATATTCCTTTTTTATATTTATTTTGTATGTGTTTGTTCACATGCAGGCATGCACAGTGACATGTGAAAGTTAGAGAACAATGTGGGAGTCAGTTCTTTCCACCACGTAGATTCTGGGGACTGAACCTTGGTCATCAGGCATCGCAGCAACCACCTTATCCACATATCACACACCCTTACCAAATATTCTTGAAAGAAAAAAGTGCACAACTCTCAATGACATCATTTGATCTCATCATTAATTCATTTCAGCTAGAACTTCCCAAGTCTCTAGGTTGCCGTCTGACATGATCAATGATGCAAGCAGTGACCATACGCCTCAGTCCTAAGGAAAAGCCCTGAGGGTTGAACAAGGCAGCAAGGAAGAAGGAGTAGAGGGTGCAGAGGGACCATAACAGAACCCCAAGACTGACAGAAAACCACCGAGCTTCTAGACTTTCACCAACGGTCACCACCCTCCTTGGCCAAACTTGGTCCCCTCCAGGCCACCATCCACACCCAGGTCACCACAGACCTCTTTGCGCAGACCTCTCTTGTTGGTCGCCTCCCCCTGCAAATTCCCGCAGGCTCCTCTTCCTTGCCACCACTCAAATACTGGCATTCTTCAACAAGTGTCCCTTCTCACCCAAGACCCCTTCAGTGCGGGGCTGTGTCAATTCACAGTGCTTCAGACACCTTCGCAGAGGCTGACACTCCCAGGTCTGGGCCGGCCCCGCCCTCTTTGGGCCTTCACAGGGCCAGCCAGACACTCCCAACCTGAGCATTCCCTCGGGGCTTTCTCCTCCCCAGTTTCCACAGGCCTGCTTTTCCCTGCTTATCTTCACTGTCCTTCCCTTACTGAGGGCTTTTCTGTGTTTCAAACAAATGCTTGCACCTTTAACCAGCTTTCATTTTCCTCCCTAGCAAAATTTATGGCCAGCCATTTTGTAACAGGTATATCATGTCCTTGGAGTCCTCTTTGGACTGCGATGAAGTCCTCTGCTAGCATTCGACACCCACGGCTGTGATCGTGGGTCTAAGGTATGGGATGCGTGCAAGGACTGGCTCTGCAGTAAGCTGTGTCTGCACTGAATTGCTGATCTCAGATCTGCTTCCCAGCACAGGGACAGCTGTGGTCCCTGGGTGAGCATACAGGAATCTTTGGAATGTAGCTTCTTTCTGGCCGTCCTAATTCTAACCTCGGCAGCACCCTCCTGACAGATAACTAGCTCCTCACGATTCCCCCCTCTGTAGAAATGTCCTTCCTACTCACTGGTCCCATGGCCCTGGTCCTTGCTTAAAGCACCCTCACTCAGCCTGAACTCCCACCCACAGCCTCCAGAGCAGCTTCCAGCCTCCAGCTCCCTTTATCCAGCTGGTACACTCCTGGAAGACTACCTTTGTAAACCTAGAATCCTATCCAGCCACTCCCCGGGCTACACCCTTCCATAGTTTCCAAAAGCTCTTTTGATAAGTTTAGAGAAACCAAGCACTGAGCCTCCTCCCTGCCCCTCCCTCCTCTCTCATCTTTCTCTTCCTGGGAGCCTGAAGTCTGAGCTCTCCCTTTGGCCATTTATAATCTCTAGTGGTCTCTCACTTACTCTCTAGAAGCAGATGACCTTGCTGGGTGCCAGTGAACACTCCCTGGAGCACCCTTGGCAACGCTGGCCTCACCACAGGGTAGGGAGCGGAGCTCTGCCCTGGGGGCGGGGGTGTCTTTCTCTGGCAGACTGGCTTGGGACTGTTGGACTGCATGATCTAACAGGAAGGACCCTAGAGCCTGGTTATCAAGCTGTCCTAGGCTAGAAGGGCTCAAAGTCCACAACCAGACCCTAGGCTATAGGGTTTTTTTTTTTTTTTTTTTTTTAAACTTTGCAGCTATGGCTTCCTTGGCCCTCCACTATGGCATTTCCCCAGCAGGAATTTCACTCTGTGCAAACAGCCCTTCTGGTGGCTATTTTGGTCAGTATGACTGGGCCAGAAGCCAGTAAAGCAGTTTCTAAGGCCAGGCTTTCCCAGTTGCCTAGCCTGAAAGAATTCAGAGCTGGTGAGGGAAAAGCAAACCATGGCTGATTTTAAAGAACAAAACTGGCCCTCCAGGGAAACTGGTGAATCAGCATGGATGAAGAAGGGTGGAGTGAGCAAGCTGGGCTGTGACAGACTCCAAACTGCCTGGACAACTGAACACCCAGCAACCACAATACAGAAAGATGACTCCGTTCTTTGCAGAACAACTCTGGGAAGAGTTGCTAAGGCCACAGGCCAATGGAGAGAACAGAGATCTTCTCCACCCTCAGCTATGACCCCAAGCAAGCCATGACCCTGAGACTTACAAACGACTTTATCAAGAAAGTTACAGTTCCTTAATGAGCTGGGATTCTTAACCTCTCCTCAGTCACCCGTTCAGACAGTTCCTTCTATGGTTCAACCTCATTTTTTTTTTTTTTTTTGGAGACAGGGTTTCTCTGTAGCTTTGGAGCCTGTTCTGGAACTAACTCTTGTAGACCAGGCTGGTCTTGAACTCACAGAGATCCGCCTGCCTCTGTCTCCCAAGTGCTGGGATTAAAGGCGTGCACCACCACCACCCAGCCAACTTCATTTTTTTCACATTTCAATCATATTTTATTTGTATAAGCATGTGTACTTATTTGTGCATAGCTACATACATGCCATGACTAACATGTGGAGGTTCTCTCTTCCATCATGGGAGTCCTGGGGATTAAACTCGGGTTGTCAGACTAATCCTGACATAACAGGCACTGGGCAAACACCTCCAAGCACTGAGCTAACCTGCAGGCCTCCAACTTAACTTTTCAGTGCTACATAGTGTATGAAAGAATACTCATAGTTACGTTTTCTACTATACTACTTAGTATATGAAGGAATACTCATAGTTACGTTTTCTACTTTTAGTACAGTATTTAGTAAGTTACATGATAGTAAGCATTTTATTAAAAAATACTTTTGTGAGCTGGGCAGTAGTGGTGCACGCCTTTAGTCCCAGCACTCAGGAGGCAGAGGCAGGTGGATCTCCATGTGTTTGAGGCCAGCCTGGTCTACATAGAGCACCCCAGGACAGGCTCCACAGACACAGAGAAACCGTCTCAAAAAACAAAAATAAATAAATAAATAAATAAAGCAAACCTTTGTGGTAAATGATTTTGTCCAACTCTCAGCAAACCTAAGAGGTCTCTGTTTTTGAGACAAGATGTATTCATGTAGTCCGTTGGCCTCACATTCACTACAGAACAAAGGATGACCTTGAATTCCTGAGTCTCCTGTCTCCACCTCTGGAATGCTATGAATACAGATATGTATCATTATGCCTAGTTTTCTTTTATTTCTTTCTGTTTGGGTGAAAAGCTTCACCTCAGTCCCGGGCACCCCTATATCTAAAGAGTCTGGAATGTTTGGGTGGAAAGTTCCATCCCAAGCCCCTCCTCTGGGAGTTGCCTCAGTCCAGACTCCACCTCCAAGAAAACCCACCAAACAGTGACCCCTCCCCAGAGAGGCTCAAGACTACTCCCATAGGGTATTTAAATTGTTTCCCAGAGAACAAACATGTGGTTTCCTAGTTTTCCTTCCCCCACCTCCTCTCTGAGGGCCTGGAAGCCAGGAGCGCTAGTATCCATTAAACCTGGGCTTTGTCTAATTTGGTTTGATTTATTCTGATCTGGATTATTGCATCAATGGAGAGGTTTATTGGGGCGCAAAAACTTTTCACTTTTTTGTTTGTTTGTTTGTTTGTTTTCAAGACAGGGTTTCTCTGTGTAGCCTTGGCTGTCCTGGAACTCGCAGTGAGAGATTGACCCCGCCTCTGCCTCCCAAATGCTGGGATTAAAGGTGTGCACCACCACTACCCAGCACGCCAGGATTTCAAACCCATTCATGCTAGACAAGCATTCTTTCCATTCATTCTAGAGCGCCCCCATCAGGCGGTAGCAGCACATGCCTTTAATCCCAGCACCTGAGAGGCAGAGGCAGGTGGATCTCTGTGAGTTAGAGGCCAGCCTGGTCTGCAAGAGCCAGTTCCAGGACAGACTCCAAAGCTACAGAGAAACCCTGTCTCAAAACGAAAGAAAGGAAGAAAGGAAGGAAGGAAGGAAGGAAGGGAAGGAGAGAGGGAGGGAAGGAGGGAGGAAGGAAGGAAGGAAGGAAGGAAGGAAAGAAAGAACACCCCGCACACACTATAACATTTAGAAGGTTGGGTATATTAAAATGCATGTTTGACTTCCAATCTTTTCAGTTCACTACAAATTTATCCAACAAATAGCCTAAGTCGAGGAGGGTCTGTTCTTGCTGATCCTAATTACTCCCAATAATCATTCTTGAACTTGGCTCCAACCACATTGTACCACCCTCATGCTACTCAAATTGCTAATGCTACCAGACCTCATGTTACTGAATCTAACTGCTAACTCCTGGACCTGAGTCCTCATCTTCTGGGATCTAACAACTAACTGTTCTTGCTCCTGGAAACACTCTTTGGTTGATTCCCAAGACAGCTATTTCTAAGTTTCTGATGGTCCTCCCCTTTCAAATTTTCAGCAGCTAGGCCATCCAGATTTCAGAACTTGTATTCTTTCTGTCTATACCTATTTTCTGAGCAATTTCATTTACTCTCATGGCTTTCAAAACCAATGCCACATAGATACTATATAATGATGGCGGCCTGAGTTTGTCTGCAGACTTTGCCCCCTCTGAGCTCCTGATACCTTCACTTGGACATATTAGAGGGTGTCTTGACTCTAGCCAGCACTATACTGTGTGTCTGAGAGCTTCCAATTCCATGCTTCCTGCAAACATTCCCCACCGCAGTGAATGCTAACTCCGTCCCTCCAGCTGCTCAGCCTTAAAGCCTTGAAATTATCCTTTTATTTTTCTCACATGTGAGAGTAAACGCTTCTAACTTCTGAACACATTCCAAATATCACTGCTCTGCCATCATCTTGACCCATGTGTGTACCTAGCCAACCCGGAAGGCCACTGAGCTGTCCTTTCAACCTTGACCCTGTCAGTCTGTTTTCAACGCAAGACATAAACATAACCACATCACTCTTCTATTCAGAGGCCCTCACCAGCATCCCATCAGAGTCAAAGTGCCAACCATCACACACAGGCGTGTGGCCTGACTGCCTACCCTTCCTCCCTCACTGCTTTCCTCATGCTGTCTTCCCCTAAGGTCCTGGGGCTCGCTCCCACATCCGCTTGAGTTTACCCTCCTCCCCTCACTCTAGACGGAACTGGTTCAACCCCTTCCACTCTTTTAGGGCTTCATGAAGTCACTTTCTCACCAAGACATCCCTGAACATCCTATGTAAACTGCCTCTCCCACACATTTTTCCTACCTCCCTCTCTTCTGTTTTTATCCTTGGACTTATCACTTTCCAACAAGTACTTATTAGTTACTTAATTACTATCTCATTAAGAATGCAAATTTGCCTGGTGGTGGTGGCGCACGCCTTTAATCTTAGCACTTCGGGGGCAGATCTCTCTGAGTTTGAGGTCAGCCTGGTCTACAGAGCTAGTTCCAGGACAGCTAGGGCTACACAGAGAAACCCTGTCTCAGAAAACAAACAAAACCAAAAAATAACCAAAGGGGGAGCCAGCAGTGGTGGCACACGCCTTTAATCCCAGCACTCTGGAGGCAGAGGCAGGCGGATCTTTGGGTTTGAGGCTAGCCTGGTATACAAAACAAGTTCCAGAACAGCCAAGGCTACACAGAAAAACCACATCTTGAAAGAAAAAAAAAAAAAAAAAAAAAAACAGAAGAAGAACCAGAGGGCTCTTGGTTCAGTTTCACCAAGACGTGGTTCAGTTTCACCAAGCTGGGGTTCCATCCCCAGTACCCAATAAAACAAATGTGGTGGTGCCTGTGTGAGCTGGAACTGGTCAAACACTTCAGTGCAAGCAACTCAACTGCACAGCCGGCACTACAGCTCCAGGCTACGCTTCAATACCTTTCCAGTTAGCACACACACGGGGGACATTAGCTAGGACTGTGAGAGCATCTGAATGTGAACACTCCAGGTTTGTCCTGTGCAGAATTCTTTTCCGCCACACCTGACTGCTGTCACTCCGAGTTAGCTTGCTGCCTGGGCATCAATGTGGGGGCAACAGGGAATGATGGGAACATTTCAGCATGGTGGAAGCGTCCCAGGAACCATGTAAAGCTTTTCTGCTTAAGAATACTGGGACTCTGCGTTGAAGAGATGACTCAGATGGTTAAGAGCACTGGCTGCTCTTCCAGAGGTCCTGAGTTCAAGTTCCAGTAACCACATGGTAGATCACAATCATCTACAATGAAATCTGGTTCCTTCTTATGGCAAGCAGGCATACATACAGGCAGAACACTGTATGATAATAAGTAAATCTTAAGAAAAAATACTGGGACTCAGAATTCTGTTGTACAAACAGGAGAAATAAAAGCAAGTGTTGCCCCCACACACCAGGAATCTCCTTATGCATGAACATGTTGCCCTCTCTGCATGTGAGTCACTCTCTGGAGCTCTCCCGGCTTCTGAAATGAGTAGTGACTTCATTTCCCTGGAGAAGGGAAGGAGGCTGTTTGCTGCTTGCTCTTCTGAAGCCTGGGAAATGTCTTCATCTGATTTTGGTTTTTCATTCTCTAATTTCCAAAATTAAATATAAACCAGAGGCAGAAATATTTCACTTCCAATCACATGATCCTGCTAACTGTCTCAGAAGCCACTAAGGGATTTTACAAACTCCCACGAGAGGTAACAACCCCAGTGAGGAAGTTTGGAGAGACATTTAGAAACGTGCAGTGCCTGCTGACTCTTCCTGAGCCACTGTCGCCCTGTGGCTGAGATGAATGACACCTCAAGGGTCTAAATCACCACACAGAGGCAAAGTGGCACCTCAGAGGACTTAGCCTTGGCCACCCAAGTTAAACCTCTGCACTACATGCAGCAGCTGACTCCAATGGCCGAGATTACAAGCATGCTTGTGTTGAAGGGACAGCCTTGATATATCAACACTACCTGGAGCTCTCTCCGGGCCACAGTGAGGAAAGGCGCAGTGACTGGTGACACTGACGCGCGCTCCCCATCATGTACTGAGAGGTCTGGCTGCCCCGAGACCCTGGGGCCAACTCGGAGCTTGCTCCGGTGCTGGTTTTGTGCTTTCCTTCAGGATCCCAGCAGAAACATTTCACCATTTGTCAACTGGAACAAATCCACCATGACCCCAATCCCATTCCTCTTTAGCCCGACATACTTTCACCCTCTTTTTCCTTCCCACCAGGCTCCAAAAGGTTTCCGATGGACTGTGAAACCCCTCTGCCCTGCGGCCCTCAGAACATCTGTTGGTTATGGAGCTCACAGCATAAGAGACAGACCTGCAACTACAGCTGAGAAACAAAGACCTGAGCACTGGCTGTGGAGGGAAAAGGAGAAGGAACTACAGGAGGTAGATGAGTCCCGCAGGAGTACTCATGGGAAAAGCCACTAACAGCCTGTGTGATACCACATTTCTCAACCTGGAAAAACACTTATTTGCCCACCCTCTGGGTAAAATTCCCTTGTTTTCATTTTTTATTTATTTTTTAATTAATTAATTAATTTATTTATTTATTATGTATACAATATTCTTTCTGCGTGTATGCCTGAAGGCCAGAAGAGGGCACTAGACCTCATTACAGATGGTTGTGAGCCACCATGTGGTTGCTGGGAATTGAACTCAGGACCTTTAGAAGAGCAGGCAATGCTCTTAACTGCTGAGCTATCTCTCCAGCCCTCATTTTTTATTTTTTTAAGACAAGGTCTTGCTTGCTATAAAGCCCAGGCTAGCCTGCAACTCACTAAGTAGCCTCAGGTGAACTCAAACTCTCAATCTTCCGGTCTCAGCCTGTGTGGTAGGATTAGGTGCATCACCACACCGAGCCTAGGTTCTGGGTTTAGAAAAGCTGGGAAGCAGCTCACAAATTCTTCAAGTCACCCAAAAAGACAGTTCAGACACGTCACCCAATAAATGTACAAGGAAGTAGATGACCTTCTCCAAACAGATGACTCCAAGTTCACAGCCCACAATACTGCAAATGAGGCAACGTAATCCCATCAACTCAGACGTGCTTACTTTTGAATACTCCAAACAACCTTTACAACGACCTCTCTGCCTCTCTCACTCTGGTCATTATCTACTTGACCCAAAATAATCACTACTATTTTCAGTGTCTGGAAGCAGAGTTTCCAGGTGTAGATGAAACAGAGATAGAATAAAGGTAACTTATTTTAAAATGGCCCATTTCTAGCACGGAAACGGGGGAGTCAGGGTCTAGAAAACTGCTGAGCCCACATCAATGCCAGCAGAGTCTACTGGTTGGCTGCAAGAAGCTTTAAAAGTCATTAGAAGGGCCAGAGTTGGGCAATACTTGCTTAAAGTAAGCTTGCCACATACCCATGGTCAAGGACTCGTCACTGCTTAGCACAAGAGACTATAACTTCTCCAAAACACTGAACTACCACAATAACTAAGATGTTCAAGACCCAAATACTAACTTCCCTACCTGCTGGAAAGGCTTGGGCTTTTTCACCCAAACATCTGCCATAATCTTTTTACTGCTTATCTCCTCTTTGACAGGCTTCCGCAGGCCCAAACTTTTTAATATTTATTTGGTTGGCTCGCTCGTGCTCTCTCTCTCTCTCCCTCTCTCCCTCTGAGGGTGAAGACAGACAAGGCAGTGTGGAAGTTGTTTCTCTCCTTCCTCTAGGTGGGACCCAAGGATTGAACTCAGATAGCCAGACTTGGCAGCAAGTGTCTTTACCCACTGAACCATCTCTGACCCAGGCCCAAACTTTAAATCAAATCTAGGGAGAGCCAGCCTATGTGATGCTCAGGGATGCCAAACTCTTCCTCTCAGAACCAGCTGGGTGCCCAGGGAAAGATACGGTTATGAGTAAACCCTAGATAGTTGTCTTTGGCAACAATCTTTGTCTTTAGCATCTAGCTCAGGGCTCATAATGGTGTCAGAGCAGCTTATGTTCCCTGTTGCTGTTGCTGTTAACCAAAGAGGGAAGTCTCTGTAGAATCAAGTAGAAGAACTAGAATTAGAAAACCCAGCAACTACCTCAGCCAAAGATAATTCATACTAACAGGGCCTGATGTTTGTTTGGTCACTGGCCTATAATTCCAGAACTTGGGAGGCTGAGGCGTGAGGATCTCAAATTCAAGGCCTACACAGATTAAAATACGAATACAAGCCAGCCAGGGTTTCAGAGTGAGGTCATGTTTCAACACCCCACCCCCCCAAAAAGAAGCCACTGGAACACTGACATCAGCCCCACTGACTGGTTTCGACTGCTCCTTTCACTATCATCAAGAATTTAAATGAAAAAAAGACACTGATGACCCCATCACTCCAGACAATGGATTCCTTTTGGATGGTAATGGGAATTGCTACTATGGTCTGGGCTCCATCGTTCCCTCTGCTAACTCACTGTGTGCTGGCTAACACCCTAACCGTTCTAGCCTTAAAAATCCTATCCAAGGCAGCTCTGGGCTCAGTGGGAGGAGGAAGGAGGTGCTTGTCTAGCGTTTGTGAGGATCTAGATTCAGTCTCCAGCATAACAGGGGGTAGAGTCAACTCAGGGCTTTGCCATCCTCTGTAATGCCCAGTGCCTGGCAGGGCACAGCATAACAGCTGTAGACAGCGCATACCAGTCCACACTGCAACATCAATCGCCTTTCTACAATGAAATCTGTGTAAGGGGGACCTGGGGCCAATTCCTGGCTCACGGATCACTGGCCTTTCTCCACGAAGCAACAAATAAATGATCCAGTAACCTCCTAAAAAAGGAAGAGTTCAGGAGAAAAGCCAAACGGCGTCAAGTTAATTATGAAACAATTAAACATGACAGACTATTGGAATCAAAACCAAGGAATGTAGTGAGGACAGGTTTCTCAATTGCCCAAGGCAGAAGAAACACTTCCTTTTGTACTAAAATTAGAAAGGCACTGGGAAAGAAACCTAAGAAGGACGGGAGGAAGCTGAGGACCATTAAGTCAACAACGAGGATGAACGAAGAAAGCGAGTATCTATTTTATTTCTTAGGTCATCTCTTAAGAACGATTGCGCCTACGCTTTTCCTTGGCATTTCAGTGCATTTTTGCCCCCGCGCGGGGCATCGGGCAATAATCTGGGAGCTCGGTCAACAAGTTCTCAAACTTCTCAGAATTCCAAGTTTGCAGCTACCCAGCCGCAGGCTCAAGGGCAAGGTACAAACAGTAAGATTCGGTTTTCACTCGGCAGTCATCTGCCTAGGGAGTGTGTGGCACCGTCTGGGACTGCGGGGCAGCAGACTGCAGCCTAGGTCAGTCTGATGGGCACCACCTGGCTCTCAAGCGTTGCCTGCCCGCAGAAAGAGCCCGAGCGGGTATCGGCCGCCTGCGTGGAGCAGACTCGGACACACTCTGACGGCCCCGCGCCACCTAGCTAAGGGGGCGAAGGGGGGGGGGGTTCCAAAATCGCCTAGCTGCCCGCGCCGCCAGCCAGGCCCGGAAGCGCCTCTCGCCCGCCCGGGGCTCCGAGGGGCGGGGAGTCTAACGCCCCCTTCCGGGTGCCTCCGCCCGGCCGGCCAGCCGCGCTCCTCCTCCGGGCGGGAATCCTTCCTCCCCCGCCCCTCCCGTAGCCGGGCCCCGGCGCCAGGCCCAGTCCCAGGGGGGCACC
Source organism: Myodes glareolus (assembly GCF_982192425.1). Lineage (NCBI taxonomy): Eukaryota > Metazoa > Chordata > Mammalia > Rodentia > Cricetidae > Myodes > Myodes glareolus. Next base: position 25,767,012 of record NC_142034.1, on the reverse strand, counting down.
CCCGATTCCGGCTCCCCCTCCCCGAGGCCTCTGCCCGTCTTCCCAACCCTTGAGGGCCGGGAAGACCCCACCGGCAAAGGCCAGGACCCACCGCTCATTACGACATCTTCCTCCCTGGCCTCCGCCGTCTCCGCCGCCACCGAGAGCCTGACACCGCCCGCCTAGCACCCGCCAATCCCGGAGCCCGCCACCGCCCGAGCGACGGCAGCGCTCACCAATAAGCGCTCGGTACATTGGGGACCGACAGCATTTTCAACCAATCATTGGGAAGCACCTAGAGTGACGTTGATTTGGCCAATAGAGCTGCGAAACGACACTGATAGACGGCGGTAGTCACCAACCGGAAGTCAACTGATAAATGAATGACGTGTCCATTAGCCAACTGGCAGGAGGCAAAGTCCCGCCTGCTAGGAGGTTGATGGACAGCAACAGGAAGCGGGATGGGGCGGGGCTTAGATGAGAAGTGCTTCTGTATTGGTCGTGGTTGACCTTCCACCCACTTCTAACCCAGAAGATGAGTGATAGATCTGCCCTGAAGCCAATCAGAAGTGTTTAGTGTGAGGCCGAGAAATGCCCCATAAAGAGCTTATACATCATTGTAGGTACAGTCTGGCATGGAGAGGGCTAGGGTAACTGTCGGTGCTCGGCCCCATATGAGCGCATAGCCTTCCCCTCAGCCCTCGGCCCCTCGCCCGCTGTCGCCCTGGCGAGGGTTGGTTAACTGATCATGAGATTATCATTTCAAGACCCTGTTCATCTTCACCAGTGTATCGCAGAGCCGCCCTGATCCTCGCGGCTCCAGACGGGCGCATCGGAATTGACTAAGCCATTTCCAAAAGCAGAATCCCAGGGTCGTCCCTAGTCACATTTGCTCCTTCTCGAGCATGCCTAGAATCTGCATTTTAACCTGCACCTCTGGTGGGCAGAATTGCACACTGGAATCTTAGCGACCCTGCTTGATCGTTGCCTCATTTCCTCCCGAAGGAGGTAGGCATCGCAGGTAGGTTTATCTTTCTCTCCCAAGCCCTCCTCTGCGTGCGACTTAACTTGGGCAGGCAGCATGGCATCGAGAGGAAATTTCACCGTGGGCCGGAAGCTACACACCCACCTACACTGGAACCTTAAACTCCTGTTAAAGCCAGATTGCTCACACCTGCTTGGAAGGCTGGCGTAAAAAACGAGTTCCAGGACAGCCAGGACTGTTGCACAGAGAAACTCTGAATTGAAAACAACAAAAAACTAGCATACGAGAGTATATAATAAAGCTTACAAAATCAACACTTGAGCGACTTATTATAGGAAGATACAATATAAATTGCTGGACCTTTTGTGATGCTGAGGATGAATCCCAAACACTTAGAATAAACTTTATCATTGAGGTATACCCCCAAGTCTCAATACATTTTCTCTTAACTTCTATCTTCCTTTTCCTTTCTTCTTCCTATCACTAAGAAGGAGAGGTTTGCTGAGATAAAATGATACAAAATTGCTTAGAACGAGGTACTTTTGAATTACCTCTGTGGTTAGCTTTTGAAAAACAAAACATTAGATGCTGTCACTGCGGTAGCTAAAATCCTTCACTGGGGGCTGGAAAGATGTCACTTGCTGCTCAAGCATGAGAGAGACCTGAGTTCAAATCCCCAGAGCCCATGTAAAAGGAGTCCAGCTTCTGAAACTCCATCATTCAGTGTGAGGTTTGCGCACAGACTGGAGGGCGGCGGGAGTTGGCTAGCGCCACTCTAGCTCCAGGCTTTCGGAGACACAGCAGCAGAGCAAGACATCCAATGTCCGGCTCTGGCCTTCATGTGCACATGTATGTCCATGTATGTTCCTTCACTGGGACTCTATGCCACTTACAAGGTCAAAGCTTTCAACTTAAGCCAGGTCCTTCACAGTTGCACCACCACGCCCCACACCCTCCACACCTTTGCTTCTCAGGGAAAGGAGTCACTGTCCCTAAACACATCGGTCTCTTCTTGACTAGTTCCCTTTCCTCTTCCGTAAACCTTTCCTTTGTAAGAGCCCTGATCAAAATCTGTTCTCTTCATCTCTGCCCAGCTGAGCTTTGTCTTGTTCATGCTGCCCTGGCTGGACTGTTGCTGGGACAAAGAAAGGGCTTCCCTCTCAGACTCTTCTACTTCAGTTTGTTTGTGTCTGTGCTAGGGCTCGAGGCCAGAGGCCATCTTCCTCTGGCTCCACCCTCCCTCCTGACAGCCCTAAGAGGCTAAGCGGAAGGACTAAGCTCCTATACAAGCCGATCAGGAAATGGATTCAGAGTTCTAGAATGACTGCATACACTTACATCTGCGTAAGACTTGTTTAACCCATACATTCTGTTCCCAGGCCAGTTTCCAGTTTGGCTTGCTTCATTGTGTAGCCAGGGACTCCACCTGGGCTCAGTGACTCAGCTGCATTAGGGTGCAGGGGTTTTGGTGGGGAGGTGGGGTTGACTATCCTGCGGGTGGCTGTCAGACCTCTTCTATGACAGAAAGAGGCCCTGTCAGGAAGAGTAAGTAAAGAATGTGGGTGGGGGACATGAGAAAACCTAGGATTCACCAGTGACTGGTGGGTTGTTTTCTTTTTTTGAGACAGGATTTCTCTGTGTAGCTTTGGAGCCTGACCTGGAACTCATGTTGTAGACCAGGCTGGCCTCGAACTCACAGAGATTCTCCTGCCTCTGTCTCCCAAGCGCTGGGATTAAAGGCGTGTGCTACCATCACCTGGTTTGGTTGGTGTTTTCTTTTTGAGACAGGGTCTCAAGTAACCCAGCCTTGCCTGAAATTCATGATCCTCCTGCCTCCACCTCCCAAGTGCTGGGATTCTAGGCATGGACCACCAGACCCAACCTGCACCAGTTGTTTTGAACTGAGTGATTGCCGGTCAGCTTTTGGTTTGGTTTGGTTTGGTTTGTCTCTTGTGATACTGGGGATTGAATCTAGGGCCTCCTGCATGCTAAACCAACTCTCCACTGAACCATACCAACGGAGTCTTTGAAATTCATTCACGAGCCCCTCAGACTACCACACAAATTATTTTCTCACAGACCTCTTTTTCCAAGTTGTCCCCTCTCTTCCATATGAGGGAAGAAGAGGCTAGGCTCCAAAGTGCCTGATTTCTCCCTGACCACATTGACTTTTGCCATGCTGGGGATCAAACACAGAGCCTTGCACTTGCTAGACGAGTGCTCTACCCCTCGGCTACAACTTCAGTCCCCTGAGCATTCTTCAGATTCAGCAGAAAGCCTTTCACCAGTTCTGAGGTCGGGCTCCTGTCCTGTCCTAGGAAGTCAGTCCCTAGGATGGAACCAGGCGTTTGTATGAAGAAGATCCTCAGATAATTCATGTGTAAGCTAGACCCAAAGGCACTCCTTCGCCAAAGACCCTCGGCCCACCCACTCCTGCCCTTCCATCCCTGACTATCTCTAGTCCCGCCCTACCTGCAGTGGCATTTGAAGAGCAAAGATGGCTGGGTAGTTCCAGTTGGGTCTTCTCGCATCACCCAGGGCTCCATCGTGTCTCCGGTGGGTCTGGAGGCAAGTTCTGTCATTGCTGGTCTCCTTCGTGCTGCCGGCTACTTTCAGTCTCTTCCTAGTCCAAGTTGTCACTGTCCCCATTTCTAGTGTGCAAAGTTACTTGCTCTCCACCACTCACAGTCCCCTGCTTATCTCGTTCCCCGCTGCACACCCTCCACGCCCAGCCCGGTGCCTGATGGCAGGTGCACAGGTGTTGGCTCTCCTTGACACTTCTCACAGTCTTACCCACTGCCCCCACTGCCCGTTCAAGTTCAGCTTCCTCTACTTCCACTTCACTCCTTTCCTGGCCGTGGCTTCCTGTTAAGCCCCCTCCATACTTTGCTGCTTCCCAACCCTCCTCATCTGTTTCTGTTTGTGGCCGTCCTTGTCTCTCCAGAGTCTCCGAGAATGCTGAACACACTGAAGGAGACACATGGAGTCATGGTCTCTGTCCCCAGGAAGCTGCAGATAGCTTCAGGAGCATCTTATAGAAAGAGCCATAAGGCTCAACAATGCTCTGGGCTTATAGTCTAGAAGCATAGGACAGCCTTGGGGCCCATACTGGCTCACACTCCCTTCTATGACCCCAACTTGACAGGATAATTCTTCAAACAATTACAGCCACCTCAGCCTTCTAAAGATGCTGGCATTTGCCTTAAGGATCTCCCCATGACCTCTCCCTTTTCCTCCTCTGGTTTTCTATTTTTTCATCCTCTCTCTACTTATGGGTAAGACTTTCCCAGCCTGTCTTGCTTCCCTGATACACAAACCCTGACAGTGGCTTGATGGGAAAACTCTTGGTTTGAGTGAACCATGGTTCTTTTTTTTTTTTTTCTCCTCTAGGTTTTTCCATGATTTCTGGGTCTCAGCCACTCCAATCTTCCGGTAACGTCAAAAGTAGACTCCCTGTTATGTCCTAGCTGTCCCTACTCTGCATCTCGGTGCATACACACAGCCATCACCTGCGCTTGTCACAAACCCAGGGATGCCACTCCAGTCCCGTGGCCTGATCCCCAGCTCCCTCTACTCTTTGGCCTTCCTGCCCAGGTTGATGGCTGCTGACCAACTGTCACAGAATCTCCCAGCAAAGACATTCCAGCCATCCCTCCCATAGGGTTCTTCCTTCTTGCCTGGTTCTTCCTCTTTGCTAGCCCTCCTGGGTGGGATCTGCAGGGCTTCCAGAAGAAAGGGCAGAAAGAAGCTGCTCTTAGGGCAGGGGTTGGTCCTCTGCAGCCTTCCTGTTGTCACCACCAGAGGGCACCCAAGACATTTCCAGAAGCCCGTGACCATGGTGTAACCTGACAACCAGGAGACCTAAGTAACCTGGTGGGTATACTGGATTGGCTATTGGCCAGCCTAGGCCCTGCTTCATCGCTGGGCTGTGAGAGTATTAGGGTCCCTACAAAAAAGACTCCATAAGAAGAGCCATTTGTCTCCTCAAGAAAGCACAGTCCCACCAACAGCCTCTCAGTGTCCCGGAGAGCAACTTCCTGTCTCAGGCTCCTCCTGGCCCTCTCTCAACCCTGACTGTATCTCCAGAGAGCTACTGCTGTTTCCCAGACTTCCCACAGCAGCCTGGAGGCGGCTCCAGCACAGAGAGGACTTTGACATTCACTGAGCAAGCATGGACATCTTTCTCGACCCCTCTCACCTTGGAGGTCTGGACTCTGTAACACCACACTGGAATAGCCTCCCGAGGGGTCCCCTGAGATGCTTGAGTAAAGAGAGTGGAGGGTCACAGAGGCCATTGGCAGAGCTCCTTCACCTGGAAGCAGGACCCAGCTGGCAGGGACTCGGGAAGTGGGCGACGGTGGTGATAACAATAACAATAATCATATTAATAATACCATCGGGGCCGCAAAGCGCCTGTGAAATACCCTCTAATGATCCCTTGGATTTATAGATCTCCTTCTCTTCAGAGCCATTGCCCAATTAACCCTCCCAGCTTCCCTAGAAGGGACAATTAACCCCATATTTTATGACCAGGGGAAACCGAGGCCCTGAGAAGGTGCTGGAGTTGGCTGAGGTCACAGTGCATTGGTGACAGAAGGACCATAGAGCAGCCCCCGTGTCCTTTTCTCTGTATCCACAGCCACATGTGCGCACACATGGACTCACTGCCCATCCCCGCTCTGCCTCGCCAGCATCTCAGTGCTTGGGAGAACTCAGGCTGTGGGCAACGGACAGTTGCCTGCAGTGATGAAAACAGAGGCCGCCTTAGTTAAAGAGGGCTTAGCCAGGGGCAGTGGCGGCTCCCACGACATGCTCGTTTCAGTCTGTCACGGTCCTAGTCAGGACCGTAAAGAAAAAGAAGGTAGGGTCTTGGAATGACCCACACAACATCTTCCTACCGGAAAAGAAAAAAGACACAAGGCTATGCTTTTTATGTGTGCATATGCGTGTGGTGGGTGCGCACTGGCACACATGCATGCATTTGCATGTGCGGATAAGAAGTTGACAGTTGTCTTCCTCAGTGACTCCGCCTCAGTTCTGACACAAAGTCTCTCACTGAACCTGGAACCTGGAGATTCAGCTAGACTGGGGCGAGCAAACCCAGGGACCCTTCCGTCTCCAGCTCCCAGCACCTGGATGGTTGCATGCCAGCGCACCCAGTTTTTGACGTGGGTGCTGGGGATCCGAACCCAGGTTCAGCAAGCACTTTATTCAACCAAGTCATTGCCCCATTCCCCAGTGATCCATCCTTAAGAGCAGCTGTCCACCCTAGCAGTTCCATTAATCTCTTCCATGCTACAGTACTGGAAGACAGCAAGGTCATTCCTAGCAAGGGAACAGATAGGGCAGGCCTTCCTTCCAGAGAAGAATGCCCCTTGAGAGCGCTGGAGAGAAGGCGGTTTAGCAGTTAGCAGGATAGTGGCTGCTCTCCCAGAGAACCCAGATTTGATTTCCAGCACCCACGTGGCAGCTCACAACTCTGCAACTCACGCGTGTGGTGTACGCGTGCGTGTGGTACAGGCAAGATACCAATGCACATAAAGTAAATATAATTTAAAAATTTAAAAATTGACCTCTTGAGCCAGGCAGTGGTGGCACACACCTTTTAAATCCAGCACTCGAGAGGTAGAGGCAGGCAGATCTCCATGAGTTTGAGGCCAGCCTAGTCTACAGAGTGAGTTCCAAGAAATCCTGTTGCAAAACTGGGCTTTTGAAGGACAAGAGCAATCATGTGGCCTACCTGGGACTGCTCCAAGAACAAGGAAGAGTGAGTGAGCAGGGCAGGGACACAGGCCTGGAGTTCAGCTTTAAGTTTTCATCTGAAAAGTGGAGAAGAAATAGGAAAATCTCCCGTGGTGGTTGGTGTCCTTCTAGCATCCCAGCACTCGGGTGACTGAGGCAGAAGGAGCATGGGTTTCAGGCTAGCCTGTACTACAAAAGGAGTCTGACATCAAAAATTAGAAAAGATGCTGGGTGTGGTGGTGCACACCTTTAATCCCAGCCCTTGGGAGGCAGAGGCTGTGAGTTCGAGGTCAGCCTGGTGTACAAAGTGAGTTCCAGCATAGCCAGGGCTCTATACAGGGAAACCCTGTCTCTAAAAACAAAACAAAAACAAACAAATTTAGAAAAGACAGAAAGGGTTGGGCCTGTTGCTCAGAGGCAAAGTGTTTCCTTCACATTCAAGGGTTTAATCCTCAGCTCCATGAGAACAAAAAATACAGAAAAAGCTTTTTGGTCTGACCCCAGGCCTGGGAAACAGGACCCTGCTGCTGTTTGCAGCAGAGAGAAGCAAGGTTGCCTAAGCTAAGAATCCGCTGTTATGAAAAGCAGTTCTGTCAGCCAGGGGCAGTGATGTAAGAGTGGCTGTCATTTGTCTGTGTCAAACTCTGGAGAGAGTTGGGCTTGGCCCCTGAGGTTGTTGGGGGTCTCTGTATTGAAAGATCAGCAGCGCCAGCCAAAGCAGTGGCCACTTTGCTTGGAGCCTTTAAATCGATGCTCCTGCCCTAGCCCCCACCCACCGGCCCACTCCTGCTCCAGGTTTCCACACACACACTCTCTCTCTCTCTCTCTCTCTGGCCTCTGACCCCTGCAGCCCCAGCCTGGGATGGGCCCTCCTCTGGTTCCTGGTTTCACCTCTGAAACTCCAGGGCTCCACACATTGCTGAGATTTTACTAGGGCTCCCAGCTGGGTCCCACCTTTGATCTGGCTTCAAAAAATCAAGAGCACCAAGAGGAGAGTAATTTTCCTCTGAGCTGCTGGGGAGGAAGGCAGGCTGGAGGCAGGTCCTGACCAGCCCGGCCCACTCTAGGGAGAAGCTGGTGGCAGGGGGAGGGGGCCATGGGAGCAAAGCCACCCTGCCTCCCTAAGCAGGAGGAAAGTTGCATCTTCTCCCCACCCTGGGCTTTTCCCCATTTGCACCCTGCTGAGCTGGGTTACTACTGAACCCCTGTCCTTTCTTTGCCTACCATTCCCTTGACCTGTCCCTGGTGAGTGGCCACTGACCACACAGGGTAGAGCCTGACAATAGGCAAGTCCACCCAAGCGGGTGGACACTTGAGACATGACTCAGGTTGCTGTCCCCACAACAGCGGGACTCTCTTAGAAGCCTGGACTCAGATAGGAAGAAAAGTTCAGCTGAGAAAAGGAGGGACCAGCCTCATGGTGCTCCCCCCACCTCACCCCCACAAACCCAGTGATGCAGGGTGCAAGCCCTGGCTCATGGTTTCCATCATCCTCAGACAGAGACCCCACCCTCTTCTGTTCAAAGGCTCCTGGGTCCTCACCTGTTGGAGAGATGCTCACCTGCCCTTTTAAGTGGCTGGCAGTGTGCATCCCCCAATCCCAGCTGAGATCCTGGGCTTCTCAATGCAGGTGGGGACGGAGTCTCGGTTCAGTTGCCCCCAGTACAGACAAGGCTCCACTATGGCCTCCTTAGAGGGGGAAAACATAGGGTCCATCCTAGGAGAATCCTGGTAGGCAAGTTTAACTGAATAGAGCTAAAGATAAAGTTATCTGGGCTTCGCACTTTCCAGGTGGGAGAACCCCTTCTCAGCATTTTGACTCTGGCACCCAGCACCAGGAATTTTGTACATTTTTGTGTCCCTAGTTTGCCATCTTCAACCTTCTTTCTTCTAAGGAGGGGCCTACATACACACTCTGAAAGTGCTGCCTAGCTGGGCAGTGGTGGCGCATGCCTTTAATCCCAGCACTCAGGAGGCAGAGGCAGGCAAATCTTCATGAGTTCGAGGCCAGCCTGGTCTATAAGAGCTGGTTCCAGGACAGGCTCCAAAGCTACACAGAAAAACCCTGTAAGGAAAAAACAAAAAAGCAAAACAAAACAAAACAAAACAAAAAACCAACCAACACACAAAAGAAAGTACTGCCTAAATCCTGGGACTTTTCTAGGATTGTCTAGGTGTGCGCTGCCTCACACACCATCTGGGCATGTGGGGGCCAGGGCCACAAACTGCCAGGTAAACATGAGCCCAGAAGCTTGGTTTACCTGCCTGCCTGGTTACAGGGAAGACCCCTTTGAAAGTGGCCCCTCTGTGCTCTCCTCCTCATCTTGCCCTAAGTGCCTCTCCCTGACCTGGAGGCAGAGAAGAGAGTCCAGGGAATGGAGGAAGTTGGGAGCCACCTAGTCTCCAGGGGGCGGGATCCCAAATAGAGCGATAGCCATCGTTCTGGCAGCTCCAACCTGTTCTATCAGGTGAGTAAGTTGGTTTTTCTTTTCTTTTCTTTTTTTTTTTTTTTCCTAGAGGAGAAAGGTGAAGGCCTTGGTGGGGAGCTGTTCTGACTCCTGAAGTGGCCTTGCAGCTCCTGGCCCCTCCAGGCCTTGTGCAAGATCTGTAAATCTCTCACCACCCACAGGCTGGGGGGTGGCACTGAGCCTCTGCTATAGACTTTCATGTCAGGGAGGTTTTATGCATGTGTTGCTCCTGGCAGGCTCCATGGCTCCTGCCTGGGGCCTCTCCCCAGCCAGTAAAAATCCAGCCCCATAAATCTTCGCTGCCCCTCTGGGGGCCAAGCTGAATCCCTCCCACTTCATACTCTTCCAGCAAGCCTCTCTTCCCCCACTCCAGATCCTGCAGAGCAGTGGTTGGGAACAGAGGCCCGAGGCCTTTGAGAAGTTACCCTCTCTGCCCAGCTCCTTTGGCATCTGCCACGGCTACACTGGCCTTAGAACCTGTGGATCAATGATCTATTTCCAACTACCAGCGTGGGAAGGGCTTCTGGGGGTCTCTAGTGGCGAGGTGCCAGCATCCACCTGAGCCTTCTGAGACAGGTGGCGTTCTGCCTGCCAAGCCCCCAGGTGCAGTTGAGGGTGGCAGACAGCCCAGAGACTATGCTGCTTTACCGGATCCAAGTAGGGAACCCAAAAGAGTGGGAAAGACAGCAACGGCGGCTGGGGATGGAGGCTCCGGTTGATGCTCTGACAGTCTCAGTGATGAAGCAGCTTGTGCTTTGTTTTGAGACCGTCTTTTTATGTAGCCCAGGCTGGCTTCTTGCAGCAATCCAATCTCAACCTCCCAAGTGCCAGGTTACAAGTGTGTGTACCACCGTTCTTAACTTCCCAGTCTGCTGGGGGAGACCGGATACTCACTCCGGATGGGGCAGGTGGCAAGTGCTGGGTTGATGCTGGCAGGCATGAGAGGAATGGGTTGTGCCCCAGAGTCGTGCTGGGGAAGGCTGAGGCAGTGAGGGGAACAGAGGGAGCAGGGCGTCTCCAGAGTTGGGAACACTGTGTTTAAAGGTTCCTGGGAAGAAGAAGCAGGCTGGACAGGAGAGGTAAAAAGGTGGTCCAGAAGGTAAGGGACTGGTACCTGGCTCCGCCCTTCCTGGAACTAGCAATGGAAAGGTAGGAGAGTGGTTTTCATGCTGAAGGCCAGGAGAGAGTCTGTGGAAAAGAAGGCTCCCCAGGGAAGGGACAGGAGGAAGATGTGGCCCTAAGGGCTCCCAAACCACCTGCCTGATAGGGCTCTCCTTGTCAGAAGGGAGAATGCCGGGAAAACCCAGCCTCTTGAGGTGGAAGTCATCCCACACCGCACCGCACCACTCCTGCTGAGTCCTGATCAGCTGACCTACATCCTGTTGCCTCACACTTGCACTGCACCTCAAGTCAGTGCAGATGGGGGTTGTGGCGGCGGTAGCTCGGTGGAGCCGGTGTCTGCCGTTTATTAGCGAGCACCTGCTGCAGGTGAGACACTGCTCCAGATTCCAGTCCCATTCGCCCTCAGGTCACAGGGGAGGCTGGGGCGCAGGGAGATGAAGTAGGAAACATATCCCACCGCGGGACGAGGGACGCCCAGCAGTCAGGGGACTCCAGAGCCTGTTTGGGGCTTCTGCCCTTCACAGGTTCTCCTAGCAAGGCTCCTGGGAAAGGGGGTTCCACTCCACCTCTTCTCACCTCCCACAGAAGCTGACAGGGGTGGCCCTGGGCAATGGAGAAGCCTGCCAAGCTGTCCTCGCTCAGCATCCAGGGTGCTTCCCACCGCTTCTGCGCTTCCGCTAGTGCCCAGCAACCACCAAGGACTGGGCAAGAGCAAAAGTGAAGCTGACTCAGCCGGTTTCCACCCCCGCCCAGGGAAACGGGGAGCAGCCTCGGCTGGACAACAACCAATTAGGCACTTTTTATTGCCCACGCTGTCATAATCCTCCGAGCTTGGCTGGGAGGAACAAGAGGAAATGGGATAGGATGGAATTCCAAGGTATCTACCAGTGTGTCCCAGCCACTCGCCTGCTTCCGGGCCTGGCAGCCCAGGTGCCATTCACAAGAAGGTCTCCGGAGAGCTGCGTTCTGGAGGGCCACAGGCCTTTGCATGTACTGTATGTAAGAGTCCTGCAGTGTCCAGGCTTCCTCTTGTCCTTTGTAATTCCAGGAAGAGAAATCATCTCAATTTATTTTCAGGATAGGGCTGGGATGGCTAGGATCATACAGTTTGAGAGGCCTCTAAACCAGGCAGTGGTGACGCACACCTTTAATCCTAGCACTGGGAGGCAGAGGCAAGTGGATCTCTGTGAGTTCGAGGCCAGCCTGGTGTACAGAGCAAGTTCCAAGGTAACCAGGGCTGTTATATGGAGAAATCCTGTTTTGGGGGTAGGTGGGGGGAGAGGCCTCTGATATTAGATATCCTGGATACATCCAGCATATTGGCCTAGGGAGTCAGAGGAGTACTGATTTTTCCCAAAAAGCAAGTGATGTTACATGTCTATGATCCCAATACTCTGAGCGTAGAGCCAGGAGATTAGAAGTTCAAGATCATCCTGACTGCACAGTGAGTTCTATGAAAGTTGGGCTTCATGAGATCCTAACACAGACACACACACACACACACACACACACACACACACACAAAGAGAGAGAGAGAGAGAGAGAGAGAGAGAGAGAGAGAGAATGAGAGAATACTGATTTTCAAAAAAAAAAAATACTGATTTTCTCATACCAACAGCTCCCAAGCAGTGGCGATTCACCCAGTGCTGGGAATCAAACATCAAACCCAGGGCCTTACACATACTAAGCAAGTGCTTTTCCTCTGAGCCACATCTTTAGACCTTAGTTTTCGGTTTCACTGTGTAGCCCCATAGTAGCCCATAGACTAGCTTAGAACTTGTGAGCCTCGGCCTTCCAAGTCCTGGATCACGGGCGTGTGCCACCACACACCTACAGGCTGCCCCTTGTCTTTGGGATTGGTTTGAGAACCCTGTGGCCAAGTCCATCAGTTCCAGGAGCTGTCAAAGGGAACTGTGAGCAACCCAGCCAACCTTGCAAGTTTGCAATGGGAGAGGACTTGAGTTAGACACAGCTCCGCTCCGGAAGCAGAGCAGAGTGGGGCAAGTGGCTCTGAGGTTCTCTGCTTCAGAAGACCTGGGTGAGTGTGGGAGTGGGGTTCTTCTAGAGTGACCTGAACTCAGACCAACAGAAGTGCTACTTTGTCATAGTTTATCATCGGGGTTGGGGCACAGGTAAACCTGTGGAGGCAATGGTCTGTCCCAGACTGTGGATTCCAAAGTCATCTGACGGAGGGGAGGGGACGAGGAGGTAAAAATGTACCTGGATGAGGGCTGGAGAGACGGCTTAGTAGTTAAGAGCACTGGTTGCTCTTCCAGAGGACTTGGGTTCAATTCCTACACCCACATGACAGCTCATAACTGTCTGTAACTCCAGTTCCAGGGGACTCAACACCCTCACACAGATATACATGAGGGCAAAACACCAATGCACATTAAAAAAAAAAGTCATTTAAGAAAATACGTGTCGGCTAAGCACAGGCCCACCTTCCCTATCACAAGTAGTCAAGGCTCTGATGAATTCAGAGTGGTCCACCAGCTGGTTTGATACATTGTCTCCCCTAGATAGTGGGGAGGTGGGCGTGGCTGGAGGCTGCTGTAAGGAAGGAGAGGTGCTGCCTTTCCAGCCAGCTCAGCCCTCAGTAAGGACAGGGTAGGGCTGACCAGTCTGGCACTTGGCATGGAGCCAGGGTCCTCAGGCAGCCTGGCAAGCTGGTGAGAGGAGAAGGCAACACAAGGGCTTCCCTCCCCCCCACCCCGCACCCAAGACAGGGTTTCTCTGTGTATTCCTGGCTGTCTTGGAACTCAGTCTGTAGACCAGGCCAGCCTCGAACTCAGAGATCCACTTGCCTCTGCCTCCCAAGTGTTGCATGCAAAGTGCACCTTCACTGCCCAGTGAGGGGTATTTTTTTCTTAATTTTTAAGATTGGGCAGTACCCTCTCCCATTCCTAAGTTTTAGGCCTTCAAAGAAAAAATAAATAAGACTTTTTTTTTTTTCTTTTCTGAGACAGGGTTTATCTGTAGCTTTGGAACTGGAAGTAGCTCTTGTAAACCAGGCTGGCCTCAAACTCACAGAGATCTGCCTGCCTCTGCTGGGACTACAGGCGTGTGGCTGTGACAGCACCACCCTGAGAAAAAGTAACAGCTAGGGCTGTTACACAGAGAAACCTTGTCTCAAAAAACAAATAAACAAACAAAAGCTTTGTGGAGCAGGAAGTTTTTTTTGTTTGTTTGTTTTTGGTTTTTTTGTTTTTTTTTTTTGAGACAGGGTCTCTTTATGTAGTCTTGACTGTCTTGGAACTGTCTATGTAGACGAGGCCAGCCTCAAACTCATGGAAAGACCCTACCCCTTCCTCCTGAGTACTGGGATTAAAGATGTACACCACCATGCCTAGCTTTATTCTTATTTTTGAGCCAGGGGTTCATATATAGTCCAGGCTAGCCCTAGACTTGATACATGGCTGAGGATAACATTGGTGCACAGGCTGATCCAAGCCTGATCCCATAGTGGAAGAAGGTAACCATCTCTTCCCAAATGTTTTAAATTTTTCATTTTATTAGCCTCTGTGTGCATGTGTATATGCATGTATTGCATGTATGTGTGTTGTGTTTGTGCCACTGTGTGTGTTGTGTGTGTATGCAAATGTGTATGTTGTATGTATGTGCACCTCTGTGTGTGTGTTGTGTGTATGCATGTGTGTGTGGTGTGTGTATGTATGTGTGTATGTATGTGTGTGTTGTATGTGCACCTCTGTGTGGTGTGCGGTGTGTGTGTGTGTGTGTGTGCCTCTGTGTGTGTGTTTGGGCACCTGACTGTCACCACACCCATGTGGAGGTCAGAAGACAGCTTTGAAGAGTCAGGTTCTCTCCTTCAGTTGTGGGATCCAGGGGTCAAACTCGGGGCATTAGGCTCATGCACTGGGTGTTTTTGCCAGCTAAGCCACCATGAGGGCCTGTCTTTTAAAGTTCATTTTATTATATTATTTTATTTTATTTTTTTTGTGGTCCTGAGAACTGAGCCCAAGATCTCCTACACGTTATTCAAACATACTACATTGAACTACAGTCACAGCTTTCTCATGCTACCCTCCGTGCATGAGTGCATGGACTCTTGGCTTACATGGGTTCTTAGGATTCAGACTCAAGGCTTCCTGCTTACAAAGGAAGCTCTCTTACCTGCTGAGACGCTGGCCATGCGCGTGGGGGTCAGAGATCAATGGTGGCTTCTACCTCAGTCATTCTCCACCTTACTTTTTCTGAGACAAGCTCTCTCACTGAACCTGGAGCCCATCGTTTCGGCCAGTCGGCTGCACAGGGTGCTCCAGGGATCCTCCTACCTCCCCTGCGCTGGCTTTTCAGGCTGGAGCTGTGGGTATCCACGCTTGTGTGGCCAACACTTGCTCTCAGCCTGCCTTTTCCATTCCATGCTCACTGAGTTGCCCAGGCCCGCCTTCCCTCGCATACCTTTGGAGTGCTGTTTCTATCACCGAGTGAAGAAGTGACCATGTTTCCTTCCCTTGGGCTTCCTGTTGGCTTCCTGGCCGGAAGGCAGGGTCCTGGGCTCAGGCTCTAGGATGGTCTATGGAGATCCTTGCAGGGATCAGGTCAGATACAGGGGTGGGGTTCCTGACCACAGAGATCCCTCAGTCTGAGGTGAGGACTCCAGCACATCCCTGATTCATCAGCGGAGAAACCAGAACAGGGCAGACAGTGGCTGAGGAGAATGTTTGAGGGAAAAAAAACACAGGGAAGAAACAAAGACACTTCCTTCAGGAGAGTTTCCCAGGGGAAACTATGGAGAGGAGAGGCTTGTGAATGCACCTTACTCCAAATGATGACAGAATCCAAAAAAGACACTGCCTGAGACTTCTGATCTAGATTCCAAATCATCCCTCTTCCTAGTCATGGGCTTCTGTGTTGGGACAAGGGACATTAGGGGAGGAAGTGTAAAAGAGAAGGAGGAAGGAAGGAACTGCAAGGAGGTTCCTGTCATATTGGTGAAGATCCTCCCTTGCCCAGGGATGACCCAAAGTCACTTAAATAGGAGCAAGAGAGAGGCAAGTTGAGCAGGTCGTAGTCTGGGTCTGGCCACAGTAAGTCAGGGAGCCGGGCAGTCTGATCCCATGAGTCAAATCCCTGAATCTCTGGGGAATCTCTTAAAGACTCCAAGTGTCCAGCCTCAAAGCCACTGACAGGTACAGATCTGCCCCTTCTCTGACCTCTTCTTTTCCCTGCCCTTTGGATGCCCTCTGACCTCTGACCTTGAAGCCGGAGGGACCCATTCTTTCCATAAAACAGAGTGGAATCTCCTCCCCGACTCTAGAGATTTGGGGTAGGCCCCAGTAAGAGACAGCGTTAAGCACCTATGTGGATGGGTGCAAGGCAGAGGGAGCCAGAAGAAACCAGGGGTCTGGGAAACTCCCCTGCAGTGGATAGAAAGCATGGCTTCCCTTGGAGCTCCTCCCCCAGCTATCCAGAGAGTCACCTTTCACCAGAAAGTCAGGAGCAGGTTTGTGAGATTCAGGGAGAAAGTGAAGGTAGAGAAAAGTGGAAATTAACACAGGTTCCCTAGAGATTCCTTCACTTGGTGCTAAGTAGGATATAAATTAGAAGGAAGGACCCAAGGGTGGGGTCTTTCATATGTAGGTCATCATCACCACCTTGCCCCCTCCTTTGAGTAGACCCAAGCCAGGACTATCCAGAGGGGTTCCTCAGGGACTTTTCAAGTGAAGACAGTTGAACTGTGCAACTTCTGGAAGGATCTTCTGAACCAGGACCCGAGGCATCAAGTCTCCAGATGCACGATTAAGGGGTGAGCCTCCCCAGCAGTACTGAGGGTCCTTGATGAACAGGGTAGACCTGGCTGTCTCTTCCGCAGGGGAGAGGAGAAGGGGGGACCTCCTGGGCTCCGAGACAGGCAGGCCAAAAGAACTGGCTCTGAAGGCCCACACTAGGAAGGCCTGGAGCCTGTCTGAGCCCCAGTCTCAGGCAGGAGGGAAGAGGGTGGCAAGGGGGAAGGATGTCTCTTCCGCTTGGTAGATTAGTGACTCTGAGACAGGAGAGGGCCTGTCACCAGCCCATAAATAAAGCAGTCAGCGTCTCTCCTTCCATCTGTGTTTATCTGTCTGGCCTTGAGTTTCCGGTAGAGGAGATGTCTAGCAGCCCCAGCATCAAACGCCAGGCGCTGGAAGGAGGGCTGGCCTCCCTCCCTCCCTCCCTCCCCTCCCCTCCCCTCCTTCTGCACCTTCGGTTCTGTTTCTGTACAGCCCTTCCTTGAAGAAGCGTCTCTCGGCTTAAACACTGGCTTCAGGAGGTTTCTGGGCCCTGGGGGTGAAGGGATGCCACCAGGAATGGGTGACCTAGAATCTCTGCCATCTCTTCTCACTGGTGCTCAGCCTCCCTGAACTCAGGAGAAGTTGCTCTGCTGTGTGCCCCTGCAGGGAAATGCCAGACAGGAATCAACTGGGTGCCAGCAGGCCTGAGTGCAAGGCAAATCTATGGAGACTGTGTGTGTCACGTCCCACCCCAAATGACCACTCTTTCTATAACCCCACCTCGACTCTCTGCCTCCCTGGGTTCTCAGACCCCGGGACATGTCTCAGAATTCTCCAAGGTGTAGTTCCTCGGGCCACCGGTCCCGACCTCATTGGAAAATGGAGGGGAGGTGCTCACTTGGTTAAGTGCAGGTTCCTGAACCCCAGAGACCTACTGAATCAAGAGGGACTTGGAGACTCAGGCTCTGATGAGCACCCCAGTGCATACTGGCATCATTTAAGCTCAGAAGGGCCAGTTGCCCTCCATGAGGGCAGCCACACTTCCCACCACCTAGTGCACTGCAAGGTGTATAGGACAAAGTAGATGTTTACTAAACATCCATTTAAAAAAGATTTAGCTAGTTTTATCTATGTGTATATGTGCCTGTGTGTTCATGCATGCATGCATGCATGAGGGTGCCTGAGGAGGCCAGAAGAGGACATTGGATCCTCCAGAGCTGGATGACATGTGTCTTGGGAACTCATCTTGGGTCCTCTGGCAAGAGCAAACGCTCTTAACTGCTGAGTCAATCTCTGGTCCCTGGTTTAGCTTTTAGAAATAAGGTCTTACAATATCATCCAAGGCTTCAAAGTCATGGTCCTTTTGCTTCAATCTCTACCTAGTGCAAGTAAATGTATTTCCAGGCAAAGTCAAGTCTCTCCACTCACACCCCAGCTTTTCTAAGAACCCCCAAACCTATCAAAGACTTCCAAGTTCTTGCTTTCTGATCTGTGCTAGAGCCAGAATGTGCCAGTCACCCAGGTCACGTGTCTGTCTATCAACAGAAGATGGGAAGATGGAGTTCATAGAAACTCTCTGGTGGTAGAGATTTGGGGTACTAAGGCAAGCTAATAGGGGGAACCCTCGGTGAAACAGGCAGGACTCCTCAGCCCCTTTGGGAGTCCACAAAGGACCACCTCCTTTGCTCTCTCAGGGAATGATGGGGTACAGGGACCCTATGCTTGAGGCAGAGGCCAGAGTGAAAATCTTCAAGGAAGGCACTGAAACTTTGTGAAAGAGGAGTCAGAAGAGTCAAAGGTCAAGTGAGCATGGTTGTTGCCCAACTGGGGCCTGTGGCTTTGAAATTTCCCAAAGGACTAGCATCCCAGCCAAAGCCTCACAGACAAGTGGCTTTTCCTTCTAAACCCGGGTTCCCTTGAGTGTTTGGATGGCTATTCCCGCCAAGGAGGAAAAGAGAGCTTTTCCTGCGAGCGGTCCTCTTCTTGGGTCGGAGCCACTTAGGGTTATGCATTTTGTTTGCATTGCATCTACATTAATTTGCTTGGGCTGGATCAACAAATGTAAATGAATATAAAGTGGCGAGTTTAGGTAGGGAGTCTCCCTGAGGCGAGGAAGAGAAGCCGTGGAGGCGGGGAACCCTGGGAGATGCCTGCAGCTGGAATAGGTCCTCAGTCTCCAGGGCAGATAGGACAGTGTGCAGACAGCACCAGGAGTCCTGGCAACATAGGCCCCTGGAGGCCTGGGGTGGGGGCTGGGAAGCAAAGGACCTAAGCACTCTGGGGGTGGTGTAGGAGGACGAACAGGATTCTCAGGTCCCATGGGACAGCAGGGAGCCTGGGAGCCAAGCCCAGGAATGCACCTACATGGCAGATGGTAAATACTTGCCTGGAGGCCCTAGAGAGGGAGATGAGGGAGGCAAGAGGCTAAGAGAAGGAAGAGGAGGAGGAAGGGGGGACAGATTCCAGGACAGAATTTCCTGAAGAAGGAAGGGACAGCGTTACTCCTTGACGGGAGAGAAAGATGGCAAGAAGCTGCCCCCTTAGCAGTGGCAGAGGCTGGCAAAGGGGAGTTGGGAGGGAAGCTGTTAGAGTCAGTGAAGGACCTGGGAAAGGCAGAAAGGCATGCCTTCAGGGTCCTGTGGAGCAGCTCCCATGGAACCTGCTTGGGACAGGCGGG
Organism: Myodes glareolus; assembly: GCF_982192425.1. Classification (NCBI taxonomy): domain Eukaryota; kingdom Metazoa; phylum Chordata; class Mammalia; order Rodentia; family Cricetidae; genus Myodes; species Myodes glareolus. The sequence continues at coordinate 25,748,307 of NC_142034.1, read as the reverse complement.
GGAGGGAAAAGTCCTGATCTGATGATGGAGACATAGTCCTATCCTGGTGAGAACGCTAGCATTTGGAAAAGGCACAGCCTGCATCTTTGGGAGGGCCAGAGTGGAATGGGACAGATAGGTGCTCCGAGTCACCTATCAGAAAACTAGGGAGTGCTTTACCCAGAGGGGCCTTGACGTACAGGAGTAACCAGAATTCACAGGGGTAGTGAGAGAAGGCTTCCAGCAGACAGTCTGAACACCTAACCGAGCAAACAAGACAAGAGTCTTATTTCTGTGTTATGAGTGCTTTGCCTCCATGTATGTTTGCACACCAAGTGTGTGCCTGGTCCCCAAAGATGCCGGAAGAAGTTGCTGGATCCCCTGAGACTGTAGTTATAGACAGTCACGAGCTATCAATCATGTGGGGGCTGGGGCTTGGCCCCTGAGCCATCGGAAGAGCTGCAGGTGCTCTTTATTATCCGCCAAGCCATCTGTAGGCCAGGCCGGTCAAAACTGTGATGCTCCTGTCTCAGTCTCCAGAGCACTGCAATTACAGGTTTGAGTCACCACAGACAGCTTGAGCATGGTTCTGAAAATAAAGATAGGACTTGGGAGGCAAGGGGGCTCATCCTCTGGGGGGGGGGCGCAGAAGCTCAAGGAACCTCTTGGCAGCAATGCTGGAAGGTGGTGATCCCAGAGAGGACGCCCCGAGAGATGTCCACTTGGCCTTTAGAGAAACGGGCTGGGAGAAGAAAAGCAGTGTGCTCAAGATCACCCAGCAGCTAACCACAAAGCGGAAGCCGGAAACCAGACTTCAAGACCAACCTTGCTTTTCCCCCTGCAGCTGGCATACGCTTTGATAACCTTGGGCTGTTGTCAGAAGGTTCCAGGCACGGGAAAGTACCTTAATCTCTTAAGGCCTCTTTTTCCCCATCTGTACTTTGGGCTTTCATCTAAAGAAGGGAAAATCCTTTTCAGGAAGCCATGGTGCTGGCAGGATTTGCTTAGGGATGGATGGGAAGATGGAAGGATGGAAGGATGGATGGATGGATGGATGGATGGATGGATGGATGGATGGATGGATGGATGGACGGACAATGGGAAAGCCAGCAGGGCCCAGAGAGAAAGGAGGATTTCTCCCAAAAGATCTTGATCTGAGGGAAAAAAGAGAAAGCAAATTTGCATGTGATTTACATGTCAATTGTGTGAATTCCAGGCCACGTGCTCTGGAATCTCCCTGGCTCCTGCTTCCTCTGCTGTGGTTTCCCCACCTGCTTGAGAACCTCCTAGTTGCCAGTTGTGTGGCCGTAGCTGGAGAAAGTGGGTTCATAAATTGGCCACTGGCTTCCCCAAGACCAAAGAAATTTCCTTAGGTCCCTCCTGGGCCTGGGTCCACGGCCTTCCTCACTTCCTAGCTAGGCGACCAGAAAGTCTCCCCAGGCCTGGTAGGAAGCTCTGGGCTGGTTCTCGGACTGGCCTGGTGCTCCACAGGCCAAGGCCTCCTAGGAGGCCTCCTACTGCCCTGCCTTTCCCTAGCCGAGACTTCTTGGGAGAACAACCCAGCGGGAGTCCCGCGAGGCCCTGCCCTGGCCGCCCCCAGGGCCGGTGAGGTGAGAGTGGACCCTGCACCCCAACCCGCCGCGCCCTCTGCAAGGCCGGGGTGTTCGGCTGCAGTGGGCCGGCAAAGAGCTGTCCCCTCCCACTGGAGCCAAATAATTGCCTCCTGCTTTGTTGTGTGGTGTCTGGGGCCCGGGGCCTCTCATTTGTGGGGACGTGCTGTGGCGAGAGCCTCCCTGCGTAATTACCCTCCTCCCCATCGCCGCCGCCGCCGCCACTGAGCCTCCTGCGTCCGCTGGGCCTTACTCACCCCCGCCTGGCCGGCCTGCAGCTCCCCCGCGGCCCAGACGCAGGGAACTCCCTCCCTGTCCAAGCTGTCCTTTCCCGACAGAGAACGTCTCTGCACCCTCAACCCCTGCCACACCACACACACACACACACACACAAACACCACAGAGTCTGGGGAGACTAATCTAATAAGAGTATTTCTAATACTAATACTAATAAAAGTATTTCTAATCTGAATACAGTCCCCACTCCGACCTCCATCCACCAGGACTGACATAGAAATTGGGTCCAGGGCACGCGCCTTGCCTTGCGCAACATCTGAGCAGCAGTTCCACCTGTCGGGACCTGTTCCCAGTTAAGGCTGGAGATCCCTACGACCCTGAGACTTAGGCGAACACACCCCAACCAAACTCCCGCCAGCCTCCTTCTCCCTTTGTTCCAGCCACCTGTTTGCTCTAAAGGAAAGAGAGGGGAAAAAGAGAAAGAGTGCCTGCTGGTGAGCTCACACACACACACACACACACACACACACACACACACACACACACACACCTGCCCGGGAGGTGGGGGACACTGAGGGGCTCTCAAAAAACAAAAAGACAGCTCCAACAAAGAAAGGGCCATGCAAAGGAGCCGAAGGGGATACAGTTTAGGCGGAGAGGCCCCCAAAACACGGAGACAAATGCACCGAGAAATGGAGATTTAAGGGAAGAAATAGATCAACAAAGTAACTCTTCTTCTTGTCGTGTTTTTTTAAATATTGAATCTCCTTGGCGAATGAACCACTGAAACTGAATGAAGGGGGAAGGGATAGCAAGAAGCACCAGTCTGAGTAAAGCCAAACTTGTTTGTTTCCTAGAGGGTCTCACTCTGTATCTGTGACTGGCCTAGAACTCACAGAGTTCCACCTGCTTCCCAAGTGCTGGGATTCAAGGTGTGCACCTCCACATCCAGCTAGCTAGGACTCTTAGATTATGAAGAGACTGTCGCAAATCAATCGAGAACTGAAGGGGGACTGGACCTCTCTTTTGGGACCAGAACGGCTATCAGACATCAGTGATGGAGATACAGGATGGACGTCTGCAATCACTTTCCCAGCACAGGGACCATTTCTTCATCCACAGAGTATTTGTGAGCACCGCATGCCCGACTCATTTGGTGCTTATGATCCAACTAGGGAGCCAAAGGTCCTTGGAATACTGAAGAGGGCTGTGGACTCCTGTGGAGCAGGCTCACATGAGGGCAAATCCTTCCAGTGTGTTCTAGGGATGATTTAAGATGTTCAGGGAGTTGGAATTTGTCAGGAAACTAGAGGAGTCCCCATCCATCCAGTGAAAATAAATTTGCCATGGAGGCATTCAGAGTTCAAAGTCTGAAGAGGGTGATCCTTCCTAAGGTCACCCGGAACGGGCAGGGTGTCCGTGTCTGGATAGCCGTGAGTTCTGGGGTGCCAGGTAGGAAAAACATGTATTTTGAATATTTGAGATTTGGAGCAGCTGCCTGCAGTACGTTCCTGCAAGGGCAATAGGGTTTTTGGCCCTGGAAACTCAGCAAACGCGTGTTCTCCCTGCTCCTGGGTCTCTAGGCTGGTTAGTCCTTATAGCATCCTGACTTTTTTTCCCCTCAGCCACTCCATGGACTTTTCTACACCCTGGTTATCAGGAAGTCAGGTTCAAAGCCATCTCCCTCTGTTCAGGGGAAGAAAGCCACGCTCTAGTCCTTTTCCTGGGTGGAGGGAAGACAAGCAGGGATGTCATTAGATGAGGTGGGGACCTGTGGCTCCCTGACAAACACCCCTGCACCTCTCCCCGCACCTCTCCCTGCACCTCTCCCCGCCACCTCTTCTAGGCCCTGGAGCAGAAGAGGGAGATGAAAGGGACAGAGCTGACAATGGAGGAGGGAGAAGAGGGTGACACCCAGACTGGACTGATGGAGGATTTGGGGAGCAGATAGAGGAGGTGGGGCAGGGGATAGCAGGGCTGCTGTTTGATCTCATTGGTCATTTTAACATCAAGGCATCCACTGGCTTCCAGCAGAGTAGGAGAGATAGTGTGTCTATGCTGAGGACTGGGGGAAAGTGTAGAGTGTAATACAGGGTCCTATAAAACCTGTACAGCACTGACACCTCATCAGACAGTGGTGGCGCACACCTTTAATCCCAGCATTCGGGAGGCAGAAGCAGGCGGATCTCTGCCAGCCTGGTCTACAGAGCCAAGTTCCAGGACAGCCAAGGCTCTTATGCAGAGAAGCCCTGTCTGGGGGGGAGGGGGACAACAGCAAACAAACAAACAAAAAAATGAACAGCTTCCCTTTCCCTCTTCATAACACACACACACACACACACACACACACACAGAGTCCTCTGGGGCTAGAGATAGAACTCAGCGGTGTGCTTGCCTCCTGTGCACAAGGCCCTGGGTTTGATCCCCAGCAATCCATAAACTAGGCATGGCAGGCAGTGCAAGCCTATAATAAACCCAGCACTAGAGAGGTAGATGGAGGCAGGAGGACCAGAAGTGTAAGGTCATCCTCAGCTATGCAAAGGTTGAGGCCAGCCAGCTACCTGGGCTGCACGTCTCAGCTTGAGAGATGTCTCAGTGGTTAAAAAGTCCTCGGCTGTTGTCACAGAGGACTCCAGTTCGGTTCCCAGCATCCACACAGCCCTCTCAACCGTCTGTAACCTGTAACTCGAGTTCCGGGGGATCTAACACTATCGTCTGGACTCAGTGAGCATCGATCGGGCACATGGTACATACTCACACATTTAGGCAAACACACACATACTTTTTTAAAATTAAGTTTTTGTTCTTTTCTTTTTTATTTTTTTTAAATTGTATCTTATGTACATCAGTATTTTGCCTGCACGAGTGTTTGTGTGAGGGGTCAGATCCCCTGGAACTGGAGCTACAGACAGCTGTGAGCTGCCATATGGGTGCTGGGAAATGAACCCAGGTCCTCAGGAAGAGCAGTCAGTGCTCTTAACCACGCAGCCATGTCTCCAGTCATCCCCCATACCTTTTTTTTTTTTAATTAAAAGAAATAAAGAGAAAAGAGGGAGAAGGAGAACGGGGAGGCAGGAGGACGGAGGAAGAAGAAATTGTTGTTCTTGATTGGCAATACAGCTCAATGGAAAAGGAAAAATTCATACTTGACTTGGGCCTTGAATTTGATCCCTGACACCTGCCCCTCAATTTCCTCCCATTTGGCCTCACGGAAAGTGATGGGAGGAAGAGTCCCTCTGAAGAATCCCATCTTGGCTGGACCTGTGAAAATCTTCTGATGTAAATGTCTGTGGATCCATAGCATGTGAGAAGTGTCATACCTGCGTGACCAGTGTCAAGCTGAGGGACTGGAGGTGTAACTTGGCGGTCGGACATATGTTCAGCGTGCTTAGAACCTTGGCTTCCATGCCCCTACCAAACACATACACACAACAGGAGAGGCTTTTGCCAATTGGACACACCCAGGTAGTAACCACCGCTCCACTCAAGGAGCGCTCCCAAGGCCTCAGAGCACCTTGGTGGCCCCTCAGGTTACTTAAGCCCCCAAGAAGAGGAGCCTGTCTTCCAACTTCAAAGAATAGGTTAGGATTTGCTTCTTTACGACTTTTTGATCTTTACGTAACTGGAATCCAGCACATGCTTACCTGGCATCCTGCACTCTGTACGGTTGTGAGGTAAACTTTATGCTTGACTTTCACCCGTCTGTGACGTGAAGCCTAGGATCTCCAGATTACCAATCCCCCCCCCCAACACACACGCACACATAAACACACACACACACACACAAACACAGACACATATACACCTTGGAGTCTCAAACTAAGGTTTCCTCTGAGGTTCTGTTTCTCAGAGCTTGTAGCTAGCACTTTGCTGGTCCTAGACTCCCAGATCCCAAACAGGGTGAACACAGGATATCTAGTATTCCTGGGGCTACTATCCAAGATGAGATCTGGGAACTGCTGGTCCCAGACCACACCCCTCCAAAAGGGACTCCAGAGGAAGTCCCCGACCTGGGCGGGGTTAATTAGATGGCGCTTTGAGATCTCAGGATGAAAGGACTGCCTAGGGCCATTGTCCTTGGCCTCCTGTCCAGCTTTGCGGGGGAGGGGAAGGAGCAGCCTGTCCCTTCAGGCCCCAGGCGGCATGGGGCATCAGCCTATTGGGAGTGGCATTGCCAAGCTCTGGGGAGGACTTCTGCTTCTGAGATGCGTCTACCCACAGAGGCAAGGAGTCCAAGACTGAAATATTGAGGACTGGGGAGTCAGGGGCACACTCCCCTTGGGGTCTGCCTCTCTGCCTTCTGGGCAGCGCCCAGACAGCCCGGCTCTGGTGCCGTGTGTGGTTTCAGGATAAGCTGCCGATGCCACCCAGAGCGCCCTGCTGACAGACAAGGATCTCAACCGCTTTCAAAGACGCCCTTTCATCTGCCAGGGCTAATTACACCTGCAGAGCTGAGGAGAGGGCACTGGAGCCAGCCCCTCCCTCTTCCCCCGGCCCAGCTCCCAAGCCCCCTGCCTCAGGAACCCTTCCCCGCCCTCCACTCTGCCTGTTCCAAAACCCTGGCCATACCTGACAATTAAGAGACGCCTCTAGTGACAAGTGGCCCTGAATTCTAGGAAGGAGCATCTATATAGTGGGCCTCTGTGTGTGTGTGTGTGTGTGTGTGTGTGTGTGTGTGTGTGTGTGTGTAAACATGTGAGGGTTACTGAGATGGTCTGGCAAGCAGAGGTCTGGGGTCCTCCGGAGTGTGGACAGTCAAATCTACGATGGAGGCAGGTTAATGACAGCTGGAGCTGGCAACTTGTGGATGGATGTGGGAAATTTTCAGGATATCGAGTTTGGGCCAGTCCCCAGAGTAATTCATGCTACGCTTTTCCTTCCTCCTGATACGCCAACAGTCCACTAGTGACCAAAACACTCAGGGCCCCAGGTCGGCCTATCTTTCATCCCAATGCCCAGGGCTGTAGCGTGAGATTGGAGAAAGTGTGGATGTAGGCACAGGAAGGAGGGGGAAACCTCAGAATTGTGTGTGTCTCTGGGGTGACAAGGCCCAGTGCTACCATGAGATTATGAATTTAAGTGACACAGTAAAGGAAGTATGCTGGGTCTACCCAGGGCATGCAAGGGGCCAGTCACGTCCAGAGTATGTGTCTGTGTTGGGGTCTGGATGGGCCTCTCGATGCGTGGCGATCTGGAGTCGGTGGCCCAGTGAGCGGGTAATGTGCCCGTGGGTGATGGCTGAGGATGTACATGTGCAACCGCTCTGTCTCGTGTGTTTGTGTATGTGAGGAACCGTCAGTGGGGATGCACTTCCATGCCTATAGCTATGCTAGAAGGTCTCCAGAACGGGCATATCTAGTTCCCAATCAGGGACTTCTTTCCCAGGCCCATCGCTTCAAAGTGGAGAGAGAAAATAGCAGACGAGGCTTTCGCCTTTCCAGGCAGGGCAAGTGGGGGGCAGTGGGTACCAAAAGCATCCTCCATTCGCTCCCTGGTTCAAGACAACTGGGTTGCCATAGAGATGACAGGACCAGATGACGGTATTGTTAAGCGGCCATTTATCTGTAAATGAGAAGGATGATTCTGGATGTTCCGTGTTCATTGTGCGTGAAGGCCTTCATTCAGTTCATCCAAGGTCCTACCCAGAACTAAGAAGTTCTCTGGGTCTCTACCGTCAGTCAAGGCTAATCCTGTGTGCTTTCTGTCCCCAATCTGGGTGTTGCTGATATGATGCCTTCTCCATAGCCCTTCCCTTCACTCTCTCAGTCTCTTCTCCTGTAGCTTTATTTCTAGGAAAGGCCATTGCCCTGGCTCTGGACACCTAGGTACCTTCTCAAATGTTTTCAGGTCCTCTTTGGGGGCTGGGGCCTGGGCGATTCACTTGCAGCACAATGAGATGGGGTCTGACGGCCCCGCTGAGGTCACTGGCCACTGAAGTACGTCAGTGGTGGGTGTGTGTGTTCCAGGCGGTCACAACCTCCCTTTCATCCTTTGTTCCTGCCAGCCCGGCCCATTCCCACCGCAGATTCTGATTTCCAGCGTGGCGTGTCCGATGAGCAGGCATCTTCGCCCGCCCGGACAGATCCCTCTCCTGGCCCTGCCCTCTGCTCATCTCCTCCCAGCCACTTTCATTGGGGCAACTGCTGTCAGCTTTGCTCTTGCTTTTTTTTTTTTTTTTTTTTTTCCTTGCCAAGCCTCTGATGGCCACCCAAAGAACTGCGGTTAAATACAAGAAAGAACTTTTGTAGGGGTTGCCATGGGCCCTCCTTTCCAAAGTGCTGGTCAGTGGGTGGGGAAGGGAAGGAGGCACAGTGCTGGGGTGTCCACAGAGGTGGACAAGATGACTTTTGTTTCCCACCTGCCCCAGATGCCATCCCTCAGTCTGTGTTCACAATAATGGCTGGCCTCTCAGGACCTGTAGCCTGGGCCCAAACATTTTTTTCTACTTGCACTGGCTGGGTGTTGGGTTTCTTTATGACTAGAGAGGTAGTTTGTATTAGACTCCCAGCTGTCAGCCTCATACCTGGCAGGGATGTGCATCCTGTATCCTGGCTACCAGCCTCTCCCAGACATTCTATGTCCTCCTCAACCTGGGCTCATCTTCACGCCAATCTCCAAGAATTCTGTGGCTTGAGGTCTCTCCTCCACACATCTCCTGACCTGCTCCTAGTCCTGATGATGGGGGGACTTTTGAACAGAGAGCCCATTGTTGGCCCCTTTCCCGTCAGAGTCTGCCAGTTCTCCTGAGGGAACGCCAGTGTCCAGTCTTGCTTGGGTGAGCCAGGTGTTCTCTAAGAACAGGCCTGCATCTTTCCCCTGACCAAGATAGGGAATTCCAAGGATGGAAACTTTGACATTTCCCTCCAATGCTCAGGATTCCTATGGGGCCAGCACAGGGCTGGGGTCTGTGAGCAGAGACCGGAGGTACGCGCGGCGGATGAGAAAGAGCTGGCCAGAAGTGAGGAATGTATCTCCTGAGCTCTGTCCCCGGGGATCAGATAGAGAAGAGAAGGAGTTCTGGAAGTTTCCTGGGATGGGGAGGAAAAGAACGAGGGGCCGGTGGGGGATTCATTGGAAAAGCAGAACCAAGGCTAGGATTGGGGACATTCCCCCTTGCAAGGGCAGATGACCGGAGATGGAGGAGCCTGGACCACCTGACTTCATTTTCTGGATCCCTGCTTGCCTAGCAGTAGGGTTTGGATCCACTGACACACAAACCACACAGAGTCTTAACGATGCCAGCAGAAGTCCCCAGGCATCCTTGGGTCCTGGCCATTGGGCTCTAATCCTGCCATTAATTACTTGGCTGAGTGATATCTGGCAGACTGTCCCTCCATGTCTCCTGCTCCTGACCCCACTTCTCCACACCGTGAACAGGTGCCCGAGGACGAGATAACCACCTGGAAACCCATCTGGTCAGAGCCAGTGGTGTCCAGCTTGGACCTACTTCTTGGTCAGTGAAGAAAGAGGTGGAGGGAGACACGGTGACTGCAGCATCTCCTACCCTTCAGTAAGGCCACACCCTTCGGCTAGCTCTGTGCAGGGGGTTCCCAGAATCCCCTCTCATACCCTGCCTACTTCCCAGATTTCTCCACATCCGCCCGCACCTCTCAGCCCTGTACAGTAGCAAGGGAAACTCTCAGAGGGAAAGAGGAGCCCAGCGCTCCTGATGAGCAATAATTTGTTTTATGACAGAAAAGGAAATTGTCTTCAGTTTCACAAGAGCAAAACGAATTCGTTTGAAGTAGTTTGCCCTGAGGCAGGCAGGAGAAGGTTTCTCTCTGGAGGAGCTTGTCTTCCTTCTCCTTCTCTCCCCCTCACTCCCCTTTTAATTACTGCAGCTTCCAAGCTGTTGGCATGAATTGATGCCAGGCTGTCAGATGCCAACTGCCTTGGGATCTCACCTCTTGGGTGTGGATGAGGGGATGGAGCCACGGGAACAAGGTGGGGTGGCTCTCGGTTCAGCCTCTGCCATGCCTGAAGCCTTCCCTGGTACCATGGGGAGAGAGGGAGAGGCTGCATGCCAGGGCCCAGGAGAGCAGCTGGCCCCAGAGCCTTGGGGGACCCCAATGTTTTAATACCTTGAAGGAGCCTGCTGAAGCCTGAGCTTTCCTGTGTGGACTGTTTATACCAAATGCTTGGTCTTCTTTCTTCATCCTCTGAGGCGGCAGCCTGGAAGCTTAAGTCCCTGGGAGCCTCTGAGCAAGAGACCACCGGGTCACGGCCACTGACTGGTGTCAGGGGTTAAGGATGGGACTTGGGTGAAACTCAGTTGGTAGAGTGGCTGTTCAGCAGGCATGAAGTCATGGGTTGAATCCCCAACACTGCATAAAACTGGACACTGTGATGCATGCTTATAATCTCAGCCACCGGGAATGGAGGATGGAGGATCAGGAATTCAAGGCTAACCTTAGCCAATTTTAAATTTTAAATTCAAGGCAGTCTGGGCTGCAAAAGATCTTGTCTCAGGTTGAAAAAAAAAAGAGCCAGGTTTGATGGCGTGTGCACTCAACATAACAATAATCCTAGCCAAACCCCCCCCAAAAAAAACAAATAAAAAAACACCACCAACAAACAAAAAACAATCCTAGCATTTAAGAGGCAGAGACAAGTGGATCTCTGAGCTCTTCAAAACACCATACACCAAAAGAAGGAGGAAGAGGAGAGGAGAGGAAGGAAGGAAGGAAGGAAGGAAGGAAGAAAGGGAACGAATAAAAAAAATTCAAAGATGCATTGGAAGGTCTGAAGAAATAGCTCAATGTTTAGTGGTAGCACACTTGCCTAGAATGTGCAAGGCCCTGGGTTCAAACCTTAGTACTGAAAAAAAAATCATTTGGCGGTAGGCAGGATAGAGAGGCCACTTTCATGGAACGAACATCTGTGAACTAATGAAGAAGTCCAGAACTGCCTGGCACGGTGCCACACACCTTTGATCCTAGCACTTGGGAGGCAGAGGCAAGCAGATCTCTGAGTTCAAGACCAGCCTGGTCTACAGAGCAAGTTCCAGGACAGCCAGGGATATACTGAGAAACCCTGTCTCAAACAATAAATAAATGAGTTTTAAAAATGTGAGTAAGTAAGTAAATAAATAAATAAATGAAGTCCAGGGCTGTCTGAGCATGGTAGCACATGCCTTTAATTCAGTACTCAAGAGGCAGAGGGAGACTGGTCTATGAGTTCAAGGTCAGCCTGTTCTACATAAAGAGGTTCAGGCCAGTCAGAGTTTAGTAAGAAATAAGAAGGGGCCTGGAGAGATGGCTCAGCAGTTAAAAGCACTGGCTGCTCTTTCAGAGGACTTGGGTTCAATTCCTAGCCCCCACAAGGCAGCTCACAACTGTCTGTTCCAGAGGATCTGATACCTTCATAGCCATGCCCATAAAATAAAGTTAAATAAATTATTAAAAAGAAAAAAAGATGTCCAAAGGCTGGAGAAATTACTCAGTGGTTAAGAGCACTCTCTGTTCTTCCAAAGGACCTGAGTTCCATTCCCAGCACCCACATGATGGCTTCTAACCCTCAGTAACTCCGGTCCTCTCTTAGCCTCCTTGGTCATTGTGCAGACAAACATGTGGGTAAAACACTGGTACACATGAAAATAAAAAAATAAAGATGTTCAGGGCTGGGCACATAGCTCAGTGGCAAAGCATTCATCCAGCAGGTACATTATGTACCAAGCCTGAGTATTGCATGCATGTGCACACGCGCCACACGCACAGAGAGAGAGAGAGAGAAAGAGAAAGCATGGTGGTTCGTACATCTATAATCTCAACACTCAAGGTCTAGGCAACCTGGGATGTTTAGGTAGAACCTGTCTCAAAAATAAAAAAATAAAAGTTCAATGCCGCAGAAAATCAAGAGGACTCTCCAGCTATCCTCTTTCTTTCCTGCCTCCCAACCCCCCCCTCTTCAGTCATCCACTGGACACTCTTAGAGAGTGGGGCCCTATTCAGAGCCCTGTGAGCAGAGCTGTGAGCAAGCTGCCTGCCCCCAGCTCATCTCCTCGGGAGCTCGGTGCCAGCCACGGGGACGGAGAAGGCGTTTAATAAGATTTGTGGCAGGAGTGACTAAATGCCCTTTTGAATCAGAGATGATACCACAACCGTTGGGCTGATGGGAGAAAAGAACCACTTGTTCAACCCCTTCCTGGCATTTTCCCCATCTTCTCTCTACTCTGGCTAGAGGGTGTGGAGGGCAGGTGAGTGTGGCAGAGCGGGCAGGTACCAGGCTCTAAGACTGCCAACCTGGCACCACTGCTTGGCGAAGGGCACCCTCTTAAGACAACAAACCGGTCTCTCTAATTCAGCACTTCCTGTCTGTTTTGATAGTATCACCTGTCTGTCGTTGGCGCCCACAGGTAGGTCCAGGGGTTGAGCAGACCTCTGTAGCTCTGGAGCCCGGTTAGCCAGATAAGGACGCTCTCTCTCCACAGTACGTTTCTAGCTGTTCCCAAAGGCAGAGGCAAGACCTGATGCTCCGGTGAAGACGAGGTACCTGAGTTCCTTTGACACTGCCCCACAGGGAAGGCCTAGCTGGGCTCTCGTTGCCCCAGGTCCTCAGAGCCACAATTCCTTCTCTCTGTGACTCGGTTTTCCCGAGACTGAAGAATAGGCCGGACTCCGGCTAGGAACCACCAAACTTCATTTCCCAATGTGGCTGGGAAGTTCTTTGGTATGTCTAACTTCAGTATGTTTTACTAGCTTTTGAGAAATGGCTTGGACTTTGGGGGTATTTTGTTACCCAGGTCTCATCTGGCTCCAATTCCTGACTCAGTTCTGTAGGTTAAGCTTCTTCAGTACTTTGAAGCTACTGGGGACCCATCAGATCAACTCTCCACAACAGTGTGAATGTGTCCATCATGGTAGACATTAAGATGGCTGCCCCGTGGGTGGTAGGACCCGGGCAGATTCCAGACAGGCCCCCACCCCGGCCAGAGGGGCAGCCTGTGCCACCCCCAGAGCTCCAGGTAATAACCTAGGGGCCACGCCAGGCTCGCCAGCACCTGAGCCACCGGCAGCAGATAATGACTGGGGAGCTGGGCAGGCAGAGCCAACCCCTCAATCAGGAAGCAAATTAAAAAGGGGAGGAATCTCCCAGACAGACCACAACAATGAGGCCGGCCCCCTTTGCAGGGCATTGCCCGCTCTCTCCTCCCTGGCCCATTCTGCCTGCCATCTCTTGATACCCAACTCCTCTTTAATTGATCTAGCATTGGACCCAGCTCGGGGGGCTGTGAGTGGATGCAGGTCAGCGGCTTTGCCTTACTGCTGAGGATGGTGGCCTCTTACAAAGCCTTGTATGTCAAACTGGCTGGGACTGGGCACCACATGGGATGGAAGAGACTGTGCTGTAGCAACTGGAAGCAAAACCCCTGTGGGTGGCTGTAACCAAAAGATTCGGAGAGACCACCCATCTCTGGCTTGGCCCTCCCTTACGCCATGGAAAGGAGGTCACTAAATCCTAAGCAACTCATAGCGATTACTTACGTATTCAATATCCGTCACCAAGACACCAGGGAGATCCCATGCTAGCAGAAAACACTCCAGTCCCTCAGTTAGCTCAGCCATCAGACAGCTCTGGACTTTAGGCTTAGAGACAGGAGAAGGCTTCACAGAAGCAAGGGTTGGGGGTGGGAGGGATAGAAGAGGGGTGGGAGAGAAGGTTGGGGGGGATGGGCATGAGTTGGGTTTCAAAGCTTCCATGTAGGCTCATCCAACAGGGCTCTAGAGAAAATGGGGAAGAGCATTTCATACATGGGGCAATGCAGAGTGTAGAAGCATCTCCAGGGGCTGCAGAGGTGGCTCAGTGGTTAAGAGCACTGACTGCTCAAGCCGGGCGGTGGTGGCTCACGCCTTTAATCCCAGCGCTTGGGAGGCAGAGGCAGGCAGGGCTCTGCGAGTTCAAGGCCAGCCTGGTCTATAAGAGCTAGTTCCAGGACTGGCTCCAAAGCTACAGAGAAACCCTGCCTGGAAAATCAAAACAAAACAGAAGGAGCACTGACTGCTCTTCCAGAGGACCAGGGTCCAATTCCCAGCACCCACATGGCAACTCACAACTGTCTGTAACTCCAGTTCCAGAGGATCCAACATCCTCACACAGACATACATGCAGGCAAAACATCAATGCCATAAAATAAAAATAAATTAAAAAAAAAAAGAAGCATGTAGTCAATAAACATGGAACATGTGTTTCCTGTGGCTGGGCACTGGAGAGTCAGAGGGAACAGGGCTGGAAAAATAGCCTGGGGGCAGATGGGGAAATGGTTCTTAAATTCTAGGCCAAAGAGCATGGGTTTTCTCTTGTAGGTAATGGGGAGATATTGAAGGTTGTGGAGCTGCAGCATGACATGATCAGGGTTTAGGCTCCTCTAGGAGAAGAGTTTTAACTTATCCAGAGGGGGAAATGATTTTAGCTCTGCCTCTGTCTTTTTCCATGGCTGCAACCTAGCCAGCCTTGATTCCAAGGCCCCGTTTGCTCCGCTATTGGCCGTAATAAGACTGAAAACATGGAAGGTTTCAACCTCCTTCAATTCTCAGCCAACCCGCTCTGTCCCTGCGTGCCTCTGACTCCTTCCACCTCCACCCTGTGATATTAGCCTGCTAATAGGAGACTAGGGAAGCTATTTTTCCACCCTCATGATAGATCTTTGGGGTTTAGAACCCATGCTGTGTCCACACCTGTTCTAGACATCTGGCTTAACTGCCACCTTCTCTAACTGGAGGGCTTTTAGAAGCTTGGGTGACAAGGAGACCTTTCTTTTTCTTCTGGCCATGGCTTCTCCACTGCCCTCACTAAGAAAGGCCCTGGAAGGAGGCCTGTGTGGTAAGAGGAGTTAGTTCTTGCCCCCAAGGAGCTGCAACCAGCAGGGGAGATAAGACAGCAGCCCCGTGGAAACAGAGCATGAGGCAATTCAGCTCGGGAAATTCCAGGAGCAGGCCACTGATGTTCGGATAAGAGCAGATTCCTAGAGAAGCCAACTCAGAGCCTGGAGCTCAGAGGGAGGATGGTCCACTCTCCCCAGGCAGGAATGGCTGGCTGCAGCAGACACAGCCTGAGCCACAGAGCAAGGACCAGGTGTGCTGAGGAGCAGCCGTGGATCCAGCCAGCTGGGGCCATGGGTTCTCATAGGAGTCAGAGGAAAGCAAAGCCTCCAAAAGTTTGAAGGCCAAACAGTAGAGACTGGTATCACAATAGCACGGGGGGGGGGGGGGTTAGGGTGGGCAACTGGCTGAGTTCGTGAGCAGGAAGGGAGTGGCGTTTTAGGATGATGAATCTGTTTTTGGTCTTCAGGACAGATTAGGTGAAAGGCAAAGAGGTGGCAGAAAACCCATAGGAGGGGTTAGGGTGGTAGCCCAGGGTTTGAGCGCTTGATCAGACCTGTCCTCAGCATGGGGAGAGAGGGAGAGAGAGGGAGAGAGAGGGAGAGAGAGAGAAGGAGAGGGAGAGAGAGGTCCTATAAGCAACCTAGAACCCCATCTGGTAACTAAAGTTCCTCTGGCAGCAAGTTGGCACTTCCCTAAAATTTCTCAGGACCCTGCCCAGTTCCTCTTCATTTATTCATTTAACAAATAACAACTAAATACAAAATGCCAGGCACTGACGGCTTTCTTCACCGTGTCTCAGCCATCTGAGACCGGGTGAGAACACAAGGACTTTCACCCCCACACACCTGGGGGACTTCAGCATATACCCCATTACCCCCCAGCTAATCCAGTAGCTCCTCCTTTGGGACAGGCATGCAAAGGATGTTGGAGGCATGCAGGCAGGCAGTAGGGAGGTTTGAGGGCAGGAGACTGTCAGAGGGCGGGAAAGAAGAAGGGACCCCTGAACGCAGGGAGAAGCTGGGCTTGTGGGTCATGGGGGCTGGAGAATAAGAAGAGAGGGGAGAGGAGTTAGAGAGAGGCCTCTGGGGCTGATGATGGGGGTGAAGGGAGGGAGGGAGAGAGGGAGGGACAAATTAGAGAGCTGGAGAAGGAAGCAGGGTCTTAGCAGGTGGGGTGGAGGGAGGGGAACAGGAGGCAAGCTCAGAGGAAATGGGCCCCGGCTCTGGAGACAAGAGTCTGGGTGTCTGAGCTACCTAGGAGCCACCTGGAAGGTGTAGGCAGCCGCGGCAACATCAAACTTGAGGTGGAGGTTTGGCTTCAGCCGCGAGCTGGGGCTGGCTCCGGTGGGAACTGAAAGCCGGTTCCAGGGATCTGAATCTACCATTAACCATGCTGGTCTTCAGCTTCCTCTAGCTCTTTCCCTGTTCTTCCCTTAAGACCAGAATGGGACGGAGGGTCAGGACTGACTGACTCGGGGGAGGGGGGGGGATTATCAGTGCCTGGCTCAGTAGCTCGAAGCCCCGTGGAGCCCATCCTACCTCATCCCATTGGTGCTGGGAAAACACATTGTTGGGAGATGAGGACAGAGGTGGAAAGGCAGAGGAGCCCTGACCATCAGGATCCTGGCAGGCTGGCTTCACACCTCTGCTCCTGGTTCACTGGCCCTGGGGGAAGATCTACAGGCCCTGCAAGTCCAGGTCCAGAGCTGTGTCCCTTTGCCTTTCTCAAATTCCCCCAGCCCCAGATTCTCCTGTCTTCTGGACTGGACCTGCTACCTAAGCATATGGAACCGATTGAAAGAATTTGTATGCTCACCTTATAATTTATGCAAATCAACTCTGTAATTAACTATAATTTGGAGGCATCCTTTGGTATTTCAGACATTTATCCATGAGGAAATGCCCTGGTGATAATACTCCTGTATTAACATTATTTACTCCACCTGTGTGGTCTCCTGAGTGCCGTCCCCCTCGCTGGGGTTTTCTGGGCTGGAAGGTGGGGAGGGACAGGGAAGCCCCTCCTTGGAGCCAGCTTGGAAGCCCCTCCTTGGAACACAGAGTCCCCTCTGTGCTGGCCCTGTCCTCTTAATTTTGCAGAGGACTGAAGGTGCAGCTTTGCCTCCCAAGTCCCCCATCACCTTATTCTCTCTTGCTTGATGGGTGGCTTCCTGCCACCTCAGTTTTCTCATCTCTGAAATGGGGAGAGGAAGAACCTGTTGGGGCCTTTACTCGATAATTACTGAAAAGCTAATGAAAAGACTGGGAATCCCCAGTCTGGAGATTGCTGGGAGGAGATGGAGGAGGAGTTAGGGTGAGGGTTCCCTGGCTCACCTGTGGGAGGGAGGTAGCAAGCTAGCCTTGAGATACTGGGTTCCCTGTGGGGGTGGGGTATGCTGAAGCACCTGTCCTCAGCGTTGAGGGCCCCATGCCTGGGGATGGGGCATGTCCTATGATAAGGCTCCAGGCTGCTCTTGTGTGGGTCAGAAGACCCAGCTTCAGAAGCCTTCATGACCACAGCTTTCGGTTTCACCTCTGCTCTTCTTCCTGGCCCTGTGTTTCTGCGCTCCAGGACATACTCCATCAGCCAGCGGGGCATCCTAAATTAGGCTCCTCTAATTGGAGAACATCTGGATTCACCTCGAGGCCCTTGCTGGCTTTCCAGTCTCCAGTCTCTTTGCTTTCCTATGGGTCAGGGCCCACTGTCTGTTGAAGTCCATGGAGGGCTTCAGCTCTAGTCTTAGGAGACCCTTTGTCCATCCCAAGCCACCCAGTTCGTGCTTGATGAGAAAGAGAGGCCTCTGTCTCCATTTGAGGATGAGAGGTCCCAAGCTCAAAAAGGTTTACATTGGCTCCTCCTGGGGGCTCCAAGTTGGGATTTGAACAAAACAGATTTAAAGTGCTGCAGGGTGGGGGTGGGGTGGGGGTAGGAGAGCGGGCTCCTAGAGGTAAGCAAGATTTGTCAGAGTAACCAGAGCTACTCTGGCTAGGAGCAGTTTAGGGAAAGCCTGGCATTGGAGCTGTGTGTGTATGTGTGTGTTTCGGGTCTTAAAAAAATGGAACTTCTTTTCTTTCCCACCAAGTCCAAGTCAATGGAAGAAAAACCTCAAAATCTCAGGGAGGCGGGGTGGGGGTTGGGGGGCTGGGGAGAGGCTGGCATTCAGAGAGTCCCAACCCCACCAGTGTTTTCCCCAGCAATGGACTCATTTCCTCCGTTCCCTCTCCCACTGCCCACCCTGGACCCTGGAGAAGGAAGTCCTGTGCGGCGCTCTGTCCCCACCCCCAGCTGCCCCTTCCAGCTGTAGTCCTCCCTTCCTGGCAGCCCTCACTCTCAGCTCTCACCCACTCCCACTCCCCCCATGAGAATCAGGCCACTGCTTCCTGGATTATCCTAAAAGCTTCTGAGGCCGGGAGGACTTGGCAGCATCCTGCCTGTTCTCCCAGCTCCCTCTCTGGCTCTCACTGTCGCCTCCTCTATAAAGCCCAGCTCTCCCGACACCCCACTTGCCCACCCTTGCTGCTGCCAGCTCTGGGCTCCATGGACTGGTAAGAAAGACTCTTCCCTGTCTAGCATAGGGGACCCTCGGGAAGAAGACCAGGTCTCTTCTGAAAGAGACGGGTCTAGAAAACTTTCTCAGTTGAAGAAGGGGGATAAAAGGGAGATCTGTGGGGGAGGGAGGACCAACAAGGATCCCTGGGAGGTCTTCGGAATGGGTTGGGCTGAGATCTGGGCAAGATGTAGGGCAGGGATTCAAGACTGGGGACTTCAATTTGAAAGTATGGGTGAATATTAATAAACATACAGGGTACACACATGTACATACACACGCACAACACACACACACACACACACACACACACACACACACTGACTTTCTAAGAGGTGTTCATCCTTTAGACTAAAAACAGATAAACAGATGATAGAGGCTAGTGATATTTGTATTTATGAAAAAAAATCAGTTCCCAGCACACTGCTTGGTCCTAGTAGTCTCTCAATGTCTGTTAAAGAAGGATAAATTAAACTATCTGGCCCCATATCTGGACCGTGCCCATTTTTCCAGGAATCTGAGAGTGTTAACAGAGACAGGAGGAAAGTGCTGGTGGCCTGGGTCACCAGCTTGAAGTTTGGGAGCCATGGAGTTGGGAGTGAGGAGTAGGAAATAGTGAGCAACTAGGAACCCAGGAATTAGGAGGTAAGGTCTAGCCTGCTCTGCCTCTAACTCGCTGTGTAATTTTGAGTTAGGTATCTCCCTGTTGAGGGGTTCAGTTTTCCTATCAGTACTTGTATCTGATAATTTTTATTGTTAGAACAATTCAGTTGTCATTTGAGACAAAATCTCATGAAGTGCAGACTGGCCTTAAACTTACTATATAGCTAAGGATGACCTTGAATTCCTGAGTCCTGTCTCTACTTCCTCAGAGCTGGGATTCCAGGTGTTCATCACCACACCCAGTTTTATTAGGTGCTGGGGACTGAACCCAGGGCTTCATTCATGCTAAGCAAATACTCTACCAATGGAGCTACATTTCCAGTCCCTCACAGTGACAATGTGGGGTCTGGAAAGGAACACCTGTGTGGAATGTGATTTGTTCCTGTAATCTGAGATAAATCAATTCATCCTATTAGACACAAAATGTCGGTGGCCTGAACCTAGAGGTCTGTTAAAAATGTTGTTCTCAGCACATGCCTTGCATCTCGGTACTAGGGAGGCAGAGACAGGCAGAGCTCTGTGAGTTTGGGGCCAGCCTTATCTACAGAGTGAGTTCCAGGACAGGCGCCAAAGCTACAGAGAAACCCTGTGTTGGAAAAAAAAAAAATGTTGAGCTCCCAGGGCCATCCCTTTGGTCATAGTGAAGCCAGACAGAATAGCAGGGAGAATGTGGGTTTTGGAGCCTTACCTATCTGGACTCAGTTTCCTCTTTTATCAGTTAACATCTCTGTAATCTTGGGCAGGTCATTTAGCTTCTTTGATCCCTGGCTTCCTCATCTGTACAATGGGAATGATAGTAATAATTACTTTGTTGCATGCTCATGAGAATTAGAGGTCCTTGTGGGGAGGAAGTACCTGGAGTACACATGGTGGGTGCTCAATACAGAAATGCTGCCTCCGATGAACATGCCAGTCAAGGAGGCCGCGACAGGCACAAAACGATCACTTACTGTGAAAGAAGTTTGAGGTGAGGCCTGGCAGGTAGAAGAGACAGAGACTTGGAAAAATCTAAGACTTTGAGAGAATGAAAGAAGGAATAGAAGCGGACAGTGTCCTGAGCACATCTCGATGTGTGTGACAGGCAATTCAATCTTGAGGCAGGCTATGGTGACCTCCTGAGAAGTCAAGTCAATATTAGATCACAACCGTCATTTGTTAGGAGAACTCACCTAGCAAGTGGGAAAAGGAACAAGTTGGAAGCAGAGGAATGAGGTCCAGGTTGTCTGAAAGAAAGCGAGCCAGCTAGGCAGGGCAGAGAGGCAGGATGACCCTGAGGTCCAGGAGAAGCTTCCCTCCAGCTGACTCGGGTCACAAAGCTGTCGCAGACTCTTTGCTCCAGGACACGGCAGTGTTAAGGGGAACCTGAAGTGGGGTTTCTGCCATTCTTTTCCTAGCTGCTTTCCAAGAAAAGATGGACAGCACTTGGAAAATAAGGCAGTCTGACACCTGGATGCGGGCACTCAGACTGACTTTAGCTTTAGCTCCTGCCTGCCTGGCTGGAGGAACAGTGGACCAGTGGTTCTCAACCTTCCTAATGCTTCAATTCTTTAATACAGTTTCTCATGATGTGGTGATCCTCAACCTAAAGTTATTTTGTTGTCCCTTCATAACTGTAATTTTGCTACTGTTATGAGTCGGAATGTAAATATACGATGTTCGGGATAGCTGATATGCAACCCACCGAAAGGGTCGAGATCCACGGCTTGAGAACCACTGTGTAGCAGATGCACTGACTTCAGACGGCTGGGGAGACTGGAATGCCAGGGTCTAACTGCTCCCTGAGTTAGGAACCCCTAACTCGGCTCTGGAGGTAACTGTGAACTGAGAATGCAAACCCCACCAGTTAGGATTTGAAGGTTGATCGAGTGGACAAACTGTGTTGATAAAAAGTGTGAATTTGAACCCAAACAGCCAAAGGGATTCTTAAGAATTGTTGTTATGTAACTCTAAGGGCAGGGAAGAGGGACGAACAAAAGGTCCAGGCTGGTCACCAAACTCTACCTTATATGTCTTCTGCTTCCTAATACCCTCCAGGTCGACTGAGGAAACCAGAGGCATAGAATAACATAGTCCTAGAGGGTCAGTGTAAAAGATGTCCTGCTGGGGCCAGGATTTAGGTTTGTGACCTTCTAGTCCAAAGATCTTTCTGAATGTACTTTAATCTGAACGTGTTTCTGGCAACAGACTTATTTTAAAAGAATTAAGGGTTATTCTCTTTCTAGCAGGGAATTTGCTCTTTTAGATGCGATTTACTTATGCCCAAGGAAACCCTCCCAGCTTGTACCCAGGTTGTCCAGGTGAAGGACTCCAGTTTTAGAAATTACAAAGGTGTTCAAATAGCTGAAGCACTGACCGCTAGGGAGACACGTGCCTGCACTGACTTTCAGAAGGCTGATGGAATACTTCAGTGTGTCTCAAACGGGAACAGATAAACTAGTCGGAGTGAAATGAGGACTGAAAGCCGGGCGTGGTCGTTAACACCCGTGATTCTAGAATTTGGGAGGTTGAGGCAGGAAGATTGTTTGTTGCAGAGTCGAGGCCGGCATGAGCAATCAAGTGATTTCCCAGCCAGCCTGGGATACAAAGTGAGACTCAGCTTTAAAAAGCAAAGAAAGAAGAAAAGAAAAGAAAAGAAAAGAAAAGGAAAGGAAAGGAAAGGAAAGGAAAGAAAAGAAAAAGAAAAAGAAGAGTCCATAATGGCGAGATTAAATTAGTCTAAATGACAGAACTCTCAGAAATTGATGTTAAAGAGTGCGTAGAGAAAGCTAGACCCGATAAGGAAAGAGACAACGAAAATCGCTCAGAAATTCAGTATCAGAAAGGATCACATAGGGAGGTCAAAGCGCGCGGGCTTGGGGGGTGGCAGGGAAGGCACATGAACTACTTTTAGCCAGGCCATCAGGGCAGAGAATTGGGGGTACTGTGGTGCCCAGCTGAGTTCGAGGTAGGGATGTCAGGATTTCCACCAATTCGGATCTTGAGAGTTTTGTTTGATGGCGCGGTGGACGCCCTGAAAATGTACCAGAATGTGGCTTTGCGTTTATTTCCGCCAAGGAATCCAAGACCTTTCTCTAAACTTAAGATACTCAGCCGAGACTCGGAAAGAGAGGGTGGCAAAAAGACTCGCTCAATCCGTGGCTGAAATGTGCCTTTCCCGGGCCATTCAGGTGCCAACCCAACCCTCAGATCCAAGTGCGCGGCAGCAACCCCGCGTACAGGCTGAGCAACCGGGACCGGGAAGAAGCCGGCGGACTTACGTAGTGGACTTTGATGGCGCCAGGCTTGCCGCCTAAGGAAAGGTGGAGAGAATACACTGAGAGGATTTGGGGGCCAGTGAGAACCGGAGACTGGGGAAGACATTGAGAGGATGCTCATCACCCAAAAAGTCCAGTGGCCAGATAGAGGGGGAGGATCTCAGGAAAGCGGAGGGGAAAGTTCGGCGCATGGTGGTGGTGGAGGGAGGGCAGAGGTGTAGCCAAAATACACTTCTCTCTTGGCCTAGGCCTGGGGGGTGGGTCGGGCAAAAACTTGGTCTCCTTTTCACTCAGTTCTAGCACTGCGAGACCAGACGCGGGGTCAAAAGCACTGGTAGCCACACGGGTCCTAAGGAAGGCTCGATAGCTCTCCCGGGACTCTCGGTCCTTCGTCCCATCCCGGGTCTGAGCCGTGTCCCTCGCCGAACCGAACCAGCTCTGGATCAGATTTCCACGGGATCGGACACGGTCTCTGAATATAGGAAAAACTTTCCAACTTAGGTCCTTCCTTAACTCAGGGAGTGGTGGGGACCTGGGAGGAGTGAGGGAGAGGGAGGGAAATGGCCTGGTTAGCCATCCTTCTCGCCCGCCCCCTCCTCGCGCTGGGCTGGGCCTCGCCTCCAGCCGAGCCAGCAAGGGTTAAAGGCGGCCGCAGGTGAAGTGGGCGGGGCCGCGGGTTCGGGGGAAAAAGGAGCGCAGGGGAGAGGATGAAGGCAGAGAGCGCGGTGAGTCACGGGCGGAGCTGGCCTCCCTCGCTCGCTTACTCGCTCACCGGTGCCCGCCCGCCCTCCACCCTCCCGCCGGCTCTCACCGCCTCCACCGCCGCCGATCACCCGCTCTGGTCGCGACCCCAGCTTGCCCTCGGCTCCTGTCCCACGCCGCTGAGAGCCGGCCAGCGCGCAGAGCCCATGAGCGCCCGTCTGTAGCGCGCCAGCCTGCGGTGCCCCGAGCCCGAGCGCAACCGCCAGGTAGGAAGGAGCCCGGGTCCGCGCGGCCAGGGACGCGCGCGGCGGAGATCCGAGGGGAAAGATGCTCGGAACACATGGCAGCCTGAGCTGGCCTCATGGGGAGGGTGGTCGTAAAGGATCTGAGGAACTAAGTACCCAGACGGAGGAAAAACCGGGAGGACGGGAGGGACTGGAGGGACCAAGGGAGTTTGGGAACTGGGGAAACTGGAGCAACTGGGACAACCGGAGTATTGGAACTTTGAAAACCATGTTTGAACAAAAGTCCCCACCGCCTGGGCACTGGGAATCGGGAAAGGCAGACGATCCTTGGGACTTAAAGACGTCTGTCTCTACCCTCTTTTTCGAACTGGGGAGCCGATGTGTTCGCTCTGCTTTCTTTTAGTGCAGCCTTGATTGCAGGCCATTGCATTCTGGGCCTGGGCTCAAGCTCTCTGTCCAGAGAGGCCCCTCGCAGCATGGGTCATCTTAGCCTTCCCATCCCCCCCCCCCCGACCCTGGGGCAATTCCCAGGCGCCAAAAGCTATTAGGGTCCCAGGCCTCACTGCTCCAGCCCAACCCCTTCTGGGCTGCCCCGCCCCGGCCTGAGGCTCCATTCCTGCAGCTTCACCCTGTTCCTTTCTTGTGGTAAGACTGCCAGAGCCAGAGTAGGCACCCGAGTCCTCCTCTTCCCTGCCTCTCCCAGACTATCAATGCTACCGCCCTGGTCCCAAAGGCGGGAGGTTAGTAGGGTCAGCTGAGCCCTGCTTCGGGAAGGCTCTAAATCATTGATTTCTTCCATGCCAGCCCGCAGAGAGGCAAGATTCTAAAGCTCTAGAGAGAGATGGAGAGAAGACTGGGACCTTCAGGTCATAGATTTATAGTGGAGAAAACGGTGGAGGTTTTAAGGTTTCTTTAATTTTGTTTTGTTTTGTTTTTAAAACGGTCTTGTCTCCAAGCCCAGGCTGAGCTCAGAAGTTTTCTGTCTCAGCCTCCAGAGTGCGGAGATTATTTATTAGATGGTCCCCACAACGCTTAGCAGCTTCTCTTTTTCTTCTCCTCTCCTTCTTCTTTCTCCCTCTCCCTCACCCCTTCCCTCTCTCCCTTCTTTCCCGTGTAGCCCAGGCTGGTCTGGGACTCTGCATCCTTCTGCTTTGATTTCCTGAGTGTTTAGATTGAAGGCTTGCATCACCACACCCAGGCCAGATCTCTAGGTTTCTGCTGGGCCTTAGGTTTCTACTGCTTTATGAAAGGGAACTGGTTCCCAGAGGTACTGCACAGTGAATGCTTGTTGATTGAATGATTAAATGGGCACCTTATTCTAGTCGCTGCTCCAAGTTCTGCTTTCTTCAATAAGAGCAGCTCAGAACAGTAACTCTCAACATCAGAGTACTGGAAGGGGCTTCTACAAGCTCTCCAACGCTTGCCCTTGGGTTCTGGGATAAAGGATGCCCATCTCTTCCAAACTCTGATGCTGCCTTCCATAAGGGAGCAGCGGCTATATTTTTGTGAGTTTCTAACAAGCCGTTCTCTGGGTGATCTCTTTCTCTGGTAAGGCGAAGGAGTGGGTGTTGAGTTAGGGAATGGGTTTGGTGGGCAGAGTCAATCAAGCCCGGGAGTGTATAGAGAGATTAAATGCTATTATTCCACGTCGTTACAGCAGGTCTGTGAGATTGGCTTTGGCAAAAATCTCAGGACCTGTTCTGGACTTTCTAAAGGGTAAATCACCTCAAGCAGCCAGAAGCATACCCCTGCCCTATCTGTGTCCAGAGTTAGCCTGGGGCAAGATGAATCTAGATCAATCATTTAGGTTGGCAGCAGGTCTGCGGGGGGGGGGGGGGGGGGGGGAATGTCCAGGCAGCTGTGTAGAGATGGTTCTGGCGGCACTGGGACCAGCCCAACTCCAGGAGGAGCTGAATCCTAAGGGCGGGGTCACTTAGAGGAAAGACCTTTCCGTGCCCTGACCTAAACTTTCACATTCTTATTCCTTCATAGCATTCCCGGGCTCGAACTGATTTGTCTCCACCCAGAGGCACGCCCCCTTTTCCTCCTGGGGCTCGGAAGGAGCGCTTTGCTAGGAAAGATCTGGGATAGGGAAAGTAAGCAGGTCGGTCTCCTTCTTTACTACGTCTCATCTTTGCCTCCTCTAGGTCCCACCTGAGGTGCCCTTGACCGTCCCTGCCCTCACCCCACCCCGGATCCCGGCAATGCTAACCGCTGTCTGTGGCTCTCTGGGCAGCCAGCACACCGACGCGCCTCACGCATCACCGCCGCGCCTCGACCTGCAGCCTCTCCAGACGTACCAGGGTCACACGAGCCCTGAGGTCGGGGACTACCCCTCCCCGCTGCAGCCCGGAGAGCTGCAGAGCCTCCCGCTGGGCCCGGAGGTAGACTTCTCACAGGGCTATGAGTTGCCAGGGGCCTCCTCGCGGGTAACCTGCGAGGACCTGGAAAGTGACAGTCCTTTGGCTCCGGGACCCTTTTCCAAGCTCCTGCAGCCGGACATGTCACATCATTACGAATCGTGGTTCCGGCCGACTCACCCAGGCACGGAGGATGGCTCGTGGTGGGACCTACATCCCGGCACTAGCTGGATGGACCTCCCCCATACTCAAGGAGCGCTGACCTCACCTGGCCACCCGGGGGCGCTTCAGCCGGGTTTGGGAGGATACGTCGGAGACCACCAGCTCTGTGCTCCGCCGCCCCATCCGCACCCGCACCACCTCCTCCCAGCCGCGGGTGGGCAGCACCTCCTAGGGCCACCCGACGGGGCTAAGGCCTTGGAAGCGGCGGCGCCAGAGTCCCAAGGGCTGGATTCCAGTCTGGATGCGGCGGCCCGACCCAAAGGCTCCCGGCGGTCTGTGCCCCGCAGCTCTGGGCAGACCGTGTGTCGCTGCCCCAACTGCCTGGAGGCGGAGCGACTCGGGGCTCCGTGCGGGCCCGATGGGGGCAAGAAGAAGCATTTGCACAACTGCCACATCCCAGGCTGCGGGAAAGCCTACGCCAAGACGTCGCATCTGAAGGCGCACCTGCGGTGGCACAGCGGCGACCGTCCCTTCGTGTGCAACTGGCTTTTCTGTGGCAAGCGCTTCACGCGCTCCGATGAGCTGCAGCGCCACCTTCAGACCCACACCGGGACCAAGAAGTTTCCCTGTGCGGTCTGCAGCCGAGTCTTCATGCGCAGCGACCACCTGGCCAAGCACATGAAAACCCACGAGGGAGCCAAAGAGGAGGCTGCGGCGGCGGCCCAGGGCGAGGCCAAGGCGGGCGGCACGGTGGAGCCACCCGGGAGCAAAGGCAAACGGGAGGCCGAAAGCAGCTCGGCGCCCTCCAACTGAGCCCCCATGGATGTCACATCCCTGCCGATCTTTTTAGGGGGACGGCCTGAGGAAGAGGGGAAGGTGGTTATTTATTGATGGTGAGGGGACGGGGAGAGGGGCGCTAAGGTTTTTTTGTTTGTTTGTTTGTTTGTTTGTTTTTTAGTTTCTGGGGCTAGAAGAGAGGCTATTTGAGTGGTTAGGCTGCCAGGAGCTAAGTGTCCCGCCCCTCGCTTCTTTTCTTTCTCACTATTTCACCCTCCCCTGAGTTGTTGAAGGGTTAGGATGGAGCACTCTTATCATGTGGAGGGTTCGTCTAATAGAAATGGCACGTCCCAGGAGCTGAGGGGAAGAGAGACTGGCTTGGGGCGTTGGGGGTAGCTGTCTGGACACGTCTTTAGCTCCTGGGAACCTGGACATAAAAGCACCTCGGAGCCGCCCAAAGGCCCAGGTCCCTTTCATCCCCCTGCTAGCGCTTGTCCCTCTAAAATTTCCAGAGAGAGAGCAGAGATGAGGTAGGGGAGCCTGGGGTGGTTCCCCTTACGAGGGTTGCTCCAATAGAACAAACCCCTTCAATGAATTCCTTATAAACCCTTCTGATTCAGTCTACAAGAGTCAGGAAAGGCACAGTTTCGTAGCCAGAGCTGTGAGCTGGAGGTCAGAGATACATGGGGAGAGGTATCCAGCAGGGAGGTCCTCTTACAAAATTGGAAGAAGCGTGACATGGGGGGGGGGATGGAAGAACTAACTGCTTCTTTTTCCAACTCTAATTCAATCCTTAACTCTTAGACCTTTTAAAAAGAAATCAAATTCAGTAGTTCCCATTCTCCATCCAATACCCTAGGTAGTTTTCTAAAGTCAGGCACCAACACCAACTCCAGAGTTGACATAGACTCCCCTACCCTACCCCACCCC